>NW_019641677.1:504033-517431 GCF_000599845.2 Trichogramma pretiosum
GGGGGGGGGGGGGCGCTGAGACCTTTAACTTTTCTAAACTGCTGTCAGCTTGGGCACGCGCGACCTCCTTGCGCTGCGGATGCTTCTTCTTCCTTCCTCTTCGCTAATCTTTTGGATAATTTTTCCCGCCCTAATTGTGTTTGCCACCGGTGCGCGTATTAGCTGCCATATAATTGCGAATCAATAGTCTTTCGCGGCGCGTCTTTTGAACTTACCTCTATATACGTTCGAGATCTTCCCGGGCGCGCACGAGTGTTTACGATCTACTTGCACTTTTTACTTCTTTTCTCTCTTTTTTCGATGACTCGCGTGCAAGATCGCAGAGCTAGTTTGGAGTTTTCAGTTCTTTTTCTTTTTTACGCGCGCAGAGACCTCCTTCTTCCGATAACGTGCAGTAACTTTTCGAACGAATCAAAAGTATTCATTCGTGTAAATAGATCTTTTACGTGCCGAAGAGTAAATAGTCGGTTATTACCATTATTTTCACACTCTGCGTGTATTTTTCTATGCCTTTATCGGCGTAATGAAAACGAGCGTCTTAATTTTCTTGATATTTTAATTTCTGTTGAAAAAAAAACCAGCTCTCGAACCTCGACGGACGGAAAAAAAATTCTCTAATTTACTTTTTTTTGCGTATTAAATTAGCGCAACAAAAAAAGAAAGATTAAAAAAATGTAAACTGCCGGCACCCCCGAGCCTTGATTACATTATTCCGCGCCGGCCATGAAGGTGCGTGAGAACAACTACGTTGTATAGAACAGGGGCCAACATACACGACGACTACGACGATGTTCTTTGCTTTTCAGCTCGCGTGCGCCCGTCCAATTCCCGCCTGTAATTTCTTTATTTTTCTCGAGCACGCCGTAATCCTTTCTTACTTTCTCTTCTTTTTTTTCGTTCGTTCTTCGCGTTATACGTGCTCATGGCCGCCGCCGACACGCGTGTAGATAATCAGTGTTGCGCACTTGAAACACATCTCATCTATATGTTCGTTAAGTAAAGACCTAAGTGCACGGCCTGGAGCAGAGAGCAGTATAGAAGCGATAAGCTCGAGACGAATAACTTTCTGGTAGCGTGTATATTTAAGTATACAAACAGAGAGGAAAAAAAATTACATACAGTATGTATCGCGCGTGCAACCTTTATCTTTTGCCGACAGTCTAGTTGGCTTCGTTACAAAGACGACGACGACGACGACGAGGCTGAAACTTATCGTCCTCTATTACACGGTACAAGCACACGAGAGCCCGCGTGAGATTTCGTTCTCTTTTACGAAGATAAGTCGATCGTTAAAGCTGCTGCTGCCGTTGCCGCCGTTGCATCGTCTATCCGTTTTAATGATAATCAGCGCGAAAGCGAGGCGCGCGCGAGAGATTGCGAAGTTTGGGGGGATTGGGATCATCTAAAACGTAGCGTCTCCTTAAGGTAGCTCACTTCATTGCGCTCGAGAGTAAGTAGTTTGAGATTCTTCATTCATTCGTCTTACTGAAGTTTACTTACATTCGTTATTTTTTATTTACCCTCCACCTCGTCGCAGCTCAAAAGTATCAAGTAGTACGTATCGGCTGTGGTCAGACGCGGCGCTTTCAGTTCACAATTTGCTGATCGCGGCAATGCCAGACACGGATTTTCGTCGATCGATGACAACGATGTCCCCAAAATAGATTCGCCACCACAATATTGTATCTCGTATACACTGCAGGAGAGCATGTGTCACGTAAAATTGAAATATACCATTTTCAAGATTGCCGATTAACTCTCTCTCTCTCTCTCTCTCTCTCTCTCTCTCGAGGTATATGGGAAGAGCACCGAGCGAGCTCCACCACGCAATCAAAATCTTATAATGAACCTAGTTGAGGATTACAAAAGGATTAAAGCGATATGGAAGTACTCGCGTCGTCGCTGTGTCTCGCCTATAATAGTCTACCTACGGTCCATGCTCTCAGGTATATCCCTCGATCCTTTCGCCACTGCTCAACTTTACTCTTGCGGCTGTGATTCGAGGTGGTAGCGTAAGTGTAATATTAATGCCTGGGTTGATCCACAGTTTTAAGATTATGTAAACTGGTTGATTGCAAAAAAATTTCCATCAAAGAAAGGCATTAAACTCGTTGATTTTTCCTTATATGTGTCGATTGCATAAGCCCGCTCGTGAATGTATGGCTTCGCGCATTGAAACTCAATCTACGGCTACGGCAGTGCATTACGATACACAATCTGTGCTCTACCCTCGCTACGTTGTATCCTTTATATAAATGTGTGTACCGTACATATACTACTCTTGGATAATTGAGTGCCAGTAATGCTGCCGCTTGATGGATGCACTATTTCGTACGCATATACTTGGGGTGGCTACATGCTTGCGTGTGCTCGTGTCAGACTACCTTAACGTATTAATACGACCTGAGATGATGGAAAACGAGCTTACACGTACTCGTATGTGTGTGTGTGTGTGTGTAAACGTATAGATGGCCTACATGCATTATGCACGCCGCGCTCGAAGCCACATGCAGTGAACGCGTATTATGCCGCACACGCGTGTGCAGCTGCTTCCACGAGATCTTGTCATGAAATATTATGCAGATCAGCAGTCCTATCTTGGAATAACAACGACAGTTTAACCCCCGGCTGCGAAATGCAGTGCGCAGCGATGGATGCCACTACGCCCACCGAGCGCGGATGAATAAAAATTGATCTATTATATATACCGACGCACGCTTGGCTGTGTATAACTCGGCGATAAATAATAAACTTTTATCGCGCGACAAGATTTCAATCGAGAATGAATTTCATTTCCTCCTCCTCCGCGTTCGATGATGCGATACTGGTGGTGGCAAATATGCATGTTTTTTTTCGATGCGACAAAAAAAAAAAAAAAAAAAAAATTACCGATTCTATAAAGTAATTTTATCGATTATTCCGCGCGGCTTTCGAGTATCTGCGATGTATAGGTTTCAAGGAGAGAGAGAGAGAGAGAGAGAGTCGACGGTATATAGCTTGACGGGGAATATTTTCCAATACGTTAGAGATCTGGGTTGGAGGGCAACGTTTGAATGATTGAGCTTTTTCAACCCCACCTACTATGATCTACCATCCTCCTGCACCCCCGCCGGGCTCGCGCGACGTTGCAAAGTCACGAACAATCCTGGATGATGTTGCTCTAATTTTTCTTCCTTCAGAGACGTAGATGTATCGCGCGCGCGCGCAAGCAGCGGAGCAATAATAGCGATCCTCAAGATTGGATTCCACTTTTTCCTTTTCAGCTCTTACACGCGTGGTATTAGCCGCTGAACAATGAAACGACGTCATCTTGATTTTTCTCTATCTTTTTCTCGATTTTTTTTTTTTTTGCAAGCTCATCTAAACGCCTGTTCTTTTTTACACACAAACGGTAATTAATTTTACTTGTCGAGAGGGGCGGGTTGTGTACGTGTCATTCCAAATGAGTAATGAATTATTTACAAATGGATATTACGATGTATTGTTATTTTTATCGAACAGTCGGTGCAAAAAACAAATTGAACAATAGTTGCTGCGCACGAGTGAATTAAAAGATCGGAAAAAGAGATAAATGTCTCGATTGTCTCTCGCCGACTCGCCGCAGAAACGAAATTGTTATATATAGAATATATAGAGTGGCATCGTGCCGTCCATACCGTCGGACTATTTCCACTTTAATCCTTTTCAGTTTGCTACGCAGACAGCGAGTTTTCTTGAAATGGAACTTTTTGAAGCACCTTCGTAACGTCGAGGGTGAATTTGCAAAAAAAAGCTATAATGACATTGTCAGTCTTGAAAGACACAGGGTTACTGTTTAGCTCGACTGGCTATTGACCGAAATTCGCGGAAATTTTCTCGTTTTTCCAGAGAATGGAATTAAAGTACATGTTTCCACTCGTTTATTCGCTGCTACAGCAGAATAATATTAAAAAAAATTTTCACGCTCGTTTTATTCGAATAAAAAGTGCTAAGAATATCACATTACTTCGTTTCCTGAGAAACAGAATGAATTATTCAAGTTTCTATTAAAACGGTGCTTCGACTTATACAATAATTTTGATTTTGCCACTTGCAGATTCATAGATTTAGGTATCAGCCATCTAGTAGTAGAAGTTGGTATCAGTTGAGTAGTAAAAGAGACATTATCGGAAGTGTCTCAAGTGACTCATAATTCATTTTAAAATATCTTAACTATAAAAGTTTTCAATATCTTTGTATAATTCTATGGTAAATAAATAAACGTTATATATGGTAAATAAATAACGTTATATTATAACAAATGCAAGGACTGCAGTGGTAGCTGGGCGAAATTCTTAAAAATCTCTTCAGTAGTTCATTCTATAATTGCGATAATCAAATAATCGCTAAAACACGAATAAATTTGATGATGATCGATTTGAAAGGTGCCCTATATACCTGTATTAAGGGGGGGTAGGGTCTTGTTCGATGGTTTTCGAGGTGCATTTTAATAATTTTTTTAAGCACATAGTAAAATGAATTTATCTATAAATTATATACATTATAAATGGTTATTTGAAGAACATTCAGTTAAATTTTCAGCTGAAAATAGTGAAAAATAAGCTAAGTACAGCAAATTTTCTCACAAAACTGAAAAAAAAGATCGATTTAAAATGATTTTTGAGTTTTTGGCATCATTTTGAAGTGAAAAAAATGACTTTTTTGACAGAATGAAGGCAAAAATTCATCGTACTTGTTCGTAAAAAGCATTTAAAAATGCAAAAAGTTAAAATATCTCGACATCATTACCTCATATATCATCTACTTAAATAGTGTATAAAATATGAAGTTGATCGGTCGAGTAGATTTTGAGTGATGGTGTCCACCGGATTTTTTTTACATTGCATGTGAAAATTTGCTGTAGCCACCTTATTTTTAGTATTTTGGGCTGAAAATTTAACTGAATATTCTTCAAATAACTATTAATGATGTATGATTTATAGATCAATTCGATTTACTATATGTTCAAAAAAAAATAAAAAAATTTTTTTTTTTTGAAATTTAGTCGAGACCCCCCCCCCTCCCCCCTTAATGCACCTGTAAGTGCTAAGTTACTCGAAGTAGGTGCGTCGCGCTCGGCTTTCATCTCATCCCTCGTGAATTACGGTCAGTCATTTAGTTGAAAAGTTTATGAATGTTACCGTGAAATCGACTAACCACTCTAAATACGTGCGCCTCTCCAAGGAAATCTATTCCTTCTGAGAGTGACTTTTGCAAGTTTCTCGTTTTCCATCTTCGAATTACCCAGCTGCAGGCCATCATCAAATTTACATAATCAAATTCACGTCAGAGATTATGCTTCCAATCGCGACCCGATGCATCACAGAAGATTTTTGAAGAGTTACAAGTCTAATCAGTCGACATCTTTGTAGATGTGAGAGAATATTCTTAGGATCGTACATGAAGGTAACTGCAGACTGCTAATTGTAGAAAATTTATTGATATCGTAGTAAGAATAATGATTACAACGTTACACAATTATGAATAAAATCTTTTTTATTAGTTGTAATATCTCGTTGAATAATAACAAACATAATCAAGGTGATTATAAATTTAAACCATTTCCTTTGTACAAAAGTGTGTTACATATTTATATCTATGTCCATAGCATGTAGTCGAACGTATATGGGTCGTTAGTTGGTTTTATTCGGGATGTTACATATTCAACAGCAAGAAATTTATTTATGAAACACGGCTCATTTTTTATTTACTTACATTCGGACTATATGAGTTTTTTTTTTTTTTAATTCTATTATGATACATGTAATATTATGATACACAAAATACTTTATTTTAATCGTCCCGTCTGTTCATACCCTTACTTGTAATTTTTTTTAGTTTAAACGTAGTACTTAGAGTGGCACAATCTCAACTCAACTGTTTATTAAAAATTTATAATTATCGTGAACAACGTTAGATTTTTATTTATCTTTTATATTTTACAAAAAATTGTTTTAAAGCTCTCTTTGGGATATAACTTTCACATTACTTACTCTCGAAATTTTTTCTGAAATTCTCGCCAGGATTTTATAATATAATTTCACACAATAAAATTCCACTCGCATCTTTTTTGTTTCAAAGACGGACACAATTTTATACAAAATATAGTATAACGTTAATAATCGCTTTTTAGATCATTAGAACGCTTTTAATTATAATATCTATATTTATATTTACAATTGAACAACAGTCAATGTTTTCGCTTCGTAATTAAAATGTTTCAATATAAAAAAGTAACCGTAGTAACTCGAATAAATATTGTATCAATTTTTATTATGTGTACGCTTCTCGTACAAAGTAACCTGCAATATCCGAGAAAATTTTCTTCGTCGTGCATCGTCTCATCGTCGTATTATCGTACACTCGATAAAATGGAATATTTTAATCCGAAATGTTATATCAAGTTAAAATTCGGCTGGGGGCGAAAGCTACATCAATTTTTCAAATTATGCATTATGTAAATCAACCATTTTACGATTAAAAAAAAAAAATCTTTAAATTATTTTAGAAGTTTCAAGCAGTTTTCATCGAGAGATAAGGGAAAACAATAGCATCAAACCACTCTTGATAAACACATTTCATTTTCACACGCAAACCAGTTGCTCGATTTCTTACTTATATTTTATATCCATTACAAAATTGTATAGTCTCGAAGGTATAGTATACAAGGTAATTATCACACCCACGCACTGTTCGCTCACTTATATGGTATGCATATGCGACCGATGTAATATGTACATTAGATCATTGAAACGCCTCGAAACTTGGTCGAATCAAAACGTCGAATTAACGCACAAGTAAGAGTAACGCGTTAGACCTGAGTCAGCAAGGTGGCCTGGGCGCCGTTGTTCTTGGCGCCCTGCGTCGCCTTCTCCCTGAGCTGGGTATTGTCGGGCGACTCCTTGGAGTCGACGCTCGAGGCCGTGACGTTGGAGCGCGACGTCATCGTCACGGTGGTGGTGGACGTCTTGCTGATGAGCAGTCCCCGCTCGTTCTCGGCCTCGTCGTCGTCGTTCTTCGAGTTGGCCGTGGAGATGGTGAGCTTGTTGGCCTGATGACGAATATCGAGGTTGGCGCCTCCAGCGCCTCCACCACCGAAACCACCACCGACGCCGCCGCCGCCCAGCTTGCGTCGGTGAGGGAACACGCTGTTCTCGTTGTGGAGGGTGGCGTTGACGTCCTGGCCGGCGGCGCAGGTGCACGCCTTGAGGAAGCTCTTCTTGAAGTTGTCGCTGAGAAAGGCGTAGAGGATCGGGTTCATGGCGCTGTTGGAGTAGCTGAGGAAGCCCGCCAGCAGGAAGATCGTGATGGTGATGCGCGACTGGCACTGGTTGGGCTCCGTGTAGATGAGGGCCATCTGGGTGAACCAGTAGGGCGCCCAGCAGATCACGTAGACGGTGATGACGGTGAGCACGAGGCGCGTCACCTTGCGATGCGAGCGCTTCTTCTCCTTGGACTTGTTCTTGGGGCCGACGGTCTTGAGCTTCCTGATCACCAGGAAGTAGAAGATGAAGATGAGCGTGAGCGGTATGGCGAAGCCGAGCACGAAGCTGTAGAGGGTGAAGGTCGTCTGGCTGCCGTGGTCGTTGGGCCAGAAGATGTTGCAGGTGATGATGTCGCCGCTCAACGACTCCATCGTGTTGGCGTAGAGGAAGACCGGCACCATGAACACGACGCTGGTGATCCAGGCGGTGAGCGAGACCATCTTGGAGATGAAGGGCGTGCGCAGCTTGGGCGACGAGATCGGATGGCAGACGGCGATGTAGCGATCGGCGCTCATGATGAACAGGAAGATGCTCGAGGTGAACTGATTGACGCTCGTCGTCGTCATGTAGGCCTTGCACATGATCTTGCCGAAGGGCCAGATGTTGAGGCTCATCGTCGCCACGAGAAAAGGGATGCCGATCAGGAAGCACTCGTCCGCGATCGCGAGATTGACGATGTAGGTATTGGTGACGGTCTGCATCTTGGAGAAGCGCAGCACCACGTAGATGACGAGGCTGTTGCCCAGCAGACCGACGATGCAGATGATCGAGTAGAGGATCTGATGGAGGGTGGTGATGATCGGCATGTGGGCGTCGCAGTCGATGGCGCTGCTGCCGTTGTAGAGGTAGCCGCCTGGGCCGCCGCTCGTGTCGTTGTAGCTGTACGCGCCGTAGTCCTGGCTATCGTTCGACGTCATGCTGCTGCTCGGAGCGGATTCTTCGGTGAGGGTTTTTGTTCAACGGGCTTCTAATGACAATGATACTCGCAGGAGCTGGCGACTACGACGAAGACGGTCCTTCGAGAGCTCTGAAACATTCGAGAAAGAAAAATATTTCGTTAAAAACTTGGCAATTTCCTTATACAGCTACGATGACGTAGGGGAAAATTTAAAAGTCAAGCGAAAAATAATAGAGCTAGCTTTGTGGCTATATATGTATAAGCTTTATTCGTGCGGGGATTATCTCCCTGCAAAGTTTTAGAGAGGATGGCATACGACGACGACGACAAAGGAGCGCTTATTGTCGAGTCGGATGTTAGGTTTTAATATCCCTCCTCTCTGTCTCTCTCTCCCACACGGGTAAATAACAAAAACCGCATTATTATACAAATCAAGCTGGTTCAATAAAATTCACGAGCATCTCTCCTACCTCTCGCCTGTATAACCCCCGCAACTGGAACAATTAAAAATGATAATCTTGAATAAAGAGAAGAACCCTGTGGCACACACACACACACACACACACACACACATTGCAGAGGTGCAGCAGCACGTTTCTCGCAACTTTTAATTATACGCTAGATTCTCCCAACGGCACAACGAAGCCGCTCTTTATTATCGAGTTGCCGGGAGATTTGCGTATATACACACACACACGAGGTAAGCTTTCTTTCCGTCTTGCCGCGGCAGCGTCAGTTTTAATCTGTCTATCGTGCCGAACCATACACGCGCCCGAGATTCTATGCATGACGTGCTAGAGGGAAAAGAGAAAGAGATGTGTCTATACAAACTCGCTTAGTTTTTGCGGATTACTTAAAAACCTCGGGCTCTCTTTCTCTCTGCGTCTAGCTCGCTCAATTTCCCTTTTTACCACAGCGTCGTACCCTTTCAGGCTCTTCGCTCTTTCGTCTCTCTCTCTCTCTCTCTCTCTCTCTCTCTCTGCGTGTGCTTTGACTCTTTGTAGTCGCAGAGTTCTACGTTTATTTTTTTTTCTCCTGTATTACGCTCGCTCGGTGCGATGACAGAGAAGCGAGCTCGAAAAAAGAAAATTCGCCGCACGTATGATAGGTATAACAAAGTGTAATAACTCGCTGCGGCAACGTATGTACGCGAGGTCGTGCTGACTAGCGCACTTATATAAATCGCATTCGGTGTATTATTATCGATGCGAAATTGAACTCTGGACGGCTCACTTGTGCGCGCGTACACCGTGTCAGCTGTGCGTTTGCTTTTCTTTTGTCTCGGCCTTGTGATCTGCGCGACACACATGGCGAGGGCGGCACATGCGACGGAGAAACGATCGAAGACGTACCAAGAGAGTTTGAGTTTGAGTTTGAGTTTTATTTTGAAACGGACCGTGGGGTAGAACCCCATGTGGCCCATAAGAACAAATATACAAAAGTATAATACAGTCAATTGCAGAGCAATGGTGGTAATATTTACATATCGATCAGTAACAATATTTACAAGCAAGATTAACAATAGAAAGCTTGAGATCGTATGAAAGCAAATTTCAAGTATTGAGAGATATTAGATATTAGAGAATAATTAAAGGCAGAAAAATACATGAAAAAGACAGCTCAGCTCAGCTGGGTACTTGAATGAAATCATAATTTCAAAGCCAGTGAATTTAGATCTTCTTTAGTGAGTATTGGTATGAACTCCGACTCAGGTGATATACGCATGTAGACAGTCAAATTTCGGACGATTGGGCTGGGATACTGGTGATGACGATTTGGCTTCACGAAGCAGATGGTATACATTTTTGGGCCATAAAGGACTCAGAGAGAGCCGGGATTCGCCGCCAGTATCAAACAGATCCTTATTTCCTATTCTTGACAGCTTATGTGACTGAGCAACAAGGCCATCGCGCACAATCGATGAAGAGCACTGGAAAACGATGGCACGAGTGCGTTCCTTGACAGAGCGTGGGTTCCTTGATTTCCAGCTTCGAGTTCTAGTTATGAATCGCTCGTAATGTTTTAAACCCATAGTTGAAAAAGTCTTTTCAAGGACCTGGTCGTCGGAGAGCTCTAGGCCAGACGGCACGCCAGACAGTAGCATCTCGCACTGGTCAGTCTGCAGTGAGTAAGGTGCAATAAATTCAGGAATTTTGCCTATAAATTCAGAGCACTTTGCCGTGGTGACTTTTAAATTTTCAAGATCCTTTTTTATTGGCGATTCGGAAAGAGTAGATGACTTGACTTCCTGTTCCGAAACACGGCGGTCGAGATCTTTAACCGACGCACACAAGCTTTCAACTTTATCCATAAGGCGATCCATAATTCCATACATTTTATCAACCAATTTTTGGTTTGCCATATCGACATATTTGATAATGTGTTCGGTATCGGCTTGAAAAGTTGCAGGGCACGACGTGTCCGACTGAGACATGACGAAAGAGTGATAGGCTTAGATTCCAAACACCAGCAGAAGACGACACGAAACGTAAACACGACACTTTAGAGGCACTGGACACTTGTTGAAATCCTGCGACTGCGCGTTTGAGACTTCCTCAGATTTTCAATGATTCAGGAAACTAACCTTCAAAGTCGAACTCGATGGAGAAATGATAATAATTCTAATTGCAGGATCAAAGATGCAACAAAACACCTGATGCATCCGGAACCTTGCAATATTGAGCGTGCAAGACCTGCAAAACAAGAGCGCCACAAGGGCAGAAAGCAGCAGAATAATAGCCTTAAAGAGGAGCAAGCGAGAGATGTGTGTTGCTACGTACCCAGAGAGAGAGAGAGAGAGAGAGAGAGGGAAGAAAATTTTCCTTCGCTCGTATATAAGTACACACACATATGTGTTTTTTAGCCAGCTGCAAAGTGTAGTCCTCCTGCTGCGACGTAGCAGTTTAGTCGTCGTTTTAGGCGGCTGGCTCAATGATAAACACGCCCGAGAGCCATGCAAGGTGGCGAGAGTACGCAGCATACGTACGCGGTTATTTGTCAGCGGCGAGAGAAAAAGAGAACGAGAGCTTGCGGGATAAATGTAATAAAGCACCTCGGGTGTTTTTCCCCCCCTCGAGTTTCTTTTTTTTTTTTTTCTCTCTCTCTCTCTCTCTCTCTCTCTCTTTGTTACATACATTTTGAGAGTCTGCGGCTACTTTGCTGCTTGCTCGCGTTAAATGTATGTGTGTGTGTGTGTGTCGAATGAGAAGGTGCACGCGCAAACAAATTGACCCGAGTAAACTTAGCCATCAGTCGTCGTCGTCGTCGTCGTCGTCATGCGTACACATCGTATAATGCGCTCGATCTCACACTTCTTAGCCACGCACGCACTCACGGGGTTTATTCTTGGATCCAATCAACTCTCGTGGTCATTATTCAGATTTCGTTGTCGTTGTATACGCAGGACCAGGTATTGTGGAGAAGATGAAATCTGCGATTTTTATTCAAGCCGAGTGTATAGCTACTTGCATGTACAATTTTCTAGAATTTAGCATTCATTTTTTATCATTTTCCATAAATTACTTTTACTTTGCTAAATGTACAAGTAGCTACAGTTCATCTTAAGGCTAGCTTTTGATTGCGACCTTGGCCAATTGGCTATCGAACAAAATGAAACGACACATCCTTCTTTAGCTGGTTGCTCGCTCTTGGATTTCTACGACAGGTAACTTTGACGTGTTCAAAGCTTGTGTTGAGGTTCAACAGACTCATTATTATTAATGTGCTTAACTGATTTCAACTATGTAACTGAACAAAATACTTTCAAATAGGGTACTGAAAAGGTTTATCACGTGTGTTCTTGAAAAAAACATTTTTTATCACTTTTACAGCCTAGTACTGTAATTGAAAAATAACAAATAATTAAGCCTCCAGTTAGCCCTCAAGTTTTAGTTTACGAAAGATCATTATGTCTCTGTATTAAAAAGTTTCTGACAAAAGACTCATTTGATTTTGTCGATTAATCTGTAAATTTCGTCGTTTTTAACACGCAGTGATTTTTCGCAAACGGTGGATCAATAAAATATTTTGAAAAAAAATACAAAGAGTTGATTTCAATGTAAAATTTCTCGCTCTTTCCAAATCTGTCATAAAAATGGGTGTTCTCATTAGAAAAACCGATTTTTGGATCGCCGGAGCTCGAAGGTTACGTTAAAGATCAAATTCAAGATCACGATTGAATTCCTCGTCGAAAAATACATTGGGTATGGAGTTGTTGAAATTTTTCTACGCTTATTTTGCGATGCGATAATACGATAAATGGTGATTTTTCATATGCGGCGCACAAAAATGCATATAGAAAAATTCACTATCAAATTCTTCGTTTTCACGCATTTTTGATGTTTCAAGGACCCCTAATGAACGCTTTCCCGTGAGCCTTACTCGCGTACCATAAAAAATTGTTTAAAACTGATTTTGGCCAATGCAGTGGAAGAAATATATATGCAGTTAACTGTTTGAATAAAAAAATTTCAGATAATGAATAATGATTTTTTAATGAGAACATTATAATGCAATGCGCGATCGGGCATAGTTAATATCACATGTTTAATAACTTATAAATAAGTTTGGATTCCGGCAAAGTATTGTATTATTTTCATGATTTTATATTAGCAACAACAGAACTTCAATATCAACGTGACCGATTCATTGTAAAGTTTTACGATTCGAGTATAACAAGTATTAAAACATCAAAATAATCGTCAAAGATGTACTTACAATTATTAGCTACAGTTACAACAATTACGAAGATAATTCAATAAAATATTAAAATATCGAAATAATCGTCAAAGATTTATTGTGTGCATATTGTTTACCCATTAACCATGTAAAAATTCTTAGTCAATGGTTAATCTTCTATTACTACAATAATACTTTCGTACATGTGCATTCAGACTTTCAGTACGAAATATCACTTTGCGTGCCCAGAGCTTTTTGGCTACCAAGTGTTGTCACGACATCTATTTAAATCAAATCTATAATCATATCATATCTAGCTATTCAGATAGAAATTCAGATTTTGCTCATAATTTTATATGACTGATAACTGACATTTACTCATATTTAACTATAACCTTTGATTAATTCGCTGCATAAAATATAATTTATTTAAAATTTGGATAGTATTTGATAAAAATTACATGAATCGTTTGAAAATGTATATTTTCTAGTATTTTAGAAATTCAGATTTTGCTCATAATTTTATATGACTGATAACTG
>NW_019641677.1:518147-560934 GCF_000599845.2 Trichogramma pretiosum
GTGAACTATTGTAGTACGGCGCAAGACCTTTCCGAATCACCGGACAGAATTTGGTTAAAATTTTTTTTCGCCAAGATCTCGTGGCTGACATGAAAACGAAATTTGAAACATATTTGAAACATAACCTCTAAACGGTACTTCACTCAATTATCGATTTACAAGACGAATTTTCCGGGAAATCGGAAATTCTGATAGTGAACTATTGTAGTAGAGCTGTATACCTTTCGAAATCTCGCGTCAGAATTTCGATCGGTTAAGTATTTCCCGAGATCTCGTGGCTGACTCATGTTTGACAAAAAATCGGAAAAAAACGTGTTTTCATGCTAAAAAAAATTTGGATGGCTCTATCTTTTTATCCAATGCACCAAATCATCTGAAAATTTGCATGAGTTCATTATTTTCAATTCCCTATCGAATGATACCTATCTGGTAGCACTTCGAATACCGGAAGTACCCTAACTAGAACTACCTTTTTTTATTTCTCTCGTGCAGACGTATAGAATAGGTGCGCCGCACCTAGCCGACATTTCTTAGCTAATAAGCCTAATTTCTATGCATTTCAATGGAATAAATTTATTTTAACAATTATATTTTTTTATAAACATCATTTTATGAAAATTATTGCATAAAAATTTTATTTTGAAAAATGTTTTTTTCCATGAAAATTTTTTTTTGAAAATTTTTTTTTTTCATAAAAATTTGTTTTTTGAAAAAGTTTTTTTTGAAAAATTTTCATAAAAAATTTTTCTTGAAAAATTTTTTTTGAAAAAATTTTTTTTTTAAATTTTCATAAAAAAATTTTTTTTGAAAAATTTCTTCTCGAAAATTTTTTTTTTAATAATTTTTTTTAAAAAAAATTTTTTAATAATTTTTTTTTTTATACTTTGCCGGCTAGGTGCTACCGCACCTCTTGATCTAATGAAATGGAAGAAATACATATCTGATGAAATTGATTTGACCACTTGGGGGCAGCTGATGCGACATCTATGTTTCCATGAGCCAACTAAAAAATGTTTTGATCGATGCAATACACGACTTTTGAGATGCACTCGCGCGCCCAACCTTACTTATAATAGACCTCGAAAAAAACAAACTCAACTCACACGAGCTGACTCGAATTTCACGATGGTACATTGAAAATTTACTTACGTTGTACTCTCGCAACGAGCTATTTTTAGGCCATAGTACAAAGCGCAACGTCTTGAAACAACCGCGTATACAAATGCACGCGAATGTGTACGCTCGACTTAACATCGAACCTTCGCATTATTATACATTTATACGTTTATAGTGAAAGGCATTTTGCGTGGTGTAGTGGTACACGGTACATATACGAACCGAAAAAAAAGTATATTGTACAGTTTACTTTTAAGCGAATAAAGCCGCCGCGCGCAGCAGTAGGGCTGCTGCTGCTGCTGCTGCTGCTTCTGCTGCATTTCTTCAGACGAGTGCGCGCACATATCGAGAATAATGTAATGCGCCGCCCTCTGCGCGAGCCAAGACGTGCAGGATGAAAAGTTTTCAGACTTCTGCGCGTGCTTGTGTGTGTGTGTATAAATGCGCTATAATACAGCTGCGCAGCACGCGGCTAGAGATCAAAAGTTCGCGAGGCCGAAAGAAAAGAGGAGAACGAGACGTGGCAGCAGCAGCAGCAGCATATTTTCCCTCATTCTGCGCGTGCGTTCAGCTCAAATAATATAATATATTGTAAACAAGAGATACACGAGATGAAAATACGACGAGTCTACCTTAGAGACGTTTGTTGCCGCGAGAGAGTTTATTCCGTTTGCTCGACAGTCGAGTGTAGTGGCATAAAGGCAAAATTTGAAATAACATCGCGGCTGATGAAAGAGAGCTGTACTGCGTTGTGCAGCTCAATTACGAATGTAAAGAGAAGCCTTACGTACTATACATGAAACATTTTACAAATTTATTCACTTATGAATTGGCGTGCGTTCGCTGAGTCGAGAGAGAGAGAGAGAGGGTGAGGGTGAGAGAGGGAGAATAATAGCTCGCGAGCTTTTGTTGGGCAATTAAATGAAATCGATGAAATGGCTCGAAACAATTGGACTCGGCTAATCGAACGCACATTATGATATACAGAAATACGGAATATGCAGCGCGGGATCAAATATTTAATAATTCGAGCTTTTACCCCAAATAAATGTTAAAGCCTGAAAATTCTCGGAGAAGCTCGTAAAAAATTCAATACATTTATACGCTTGGCTCTTCCTATCCCCCCCCCCCCCNCCCCCCCCCCCCCACACGCACACACACACAGGGGCTTAGCGTCATTTTCCTACGTGCCTGACGCGCGTTTATATATAAAATACATATATGATAAGACACCGCGCGAGAGAGCTAGAGTCTTAAAACCTTTCCGGCGGGGCCTCGAGATATAATAATAATTCCCCGAGTGCAGCTGAAAAGTTACGAGCCGATAACTTGGGCCGCTCGCGGCTCGACCAAGCGACGTTTCGCAGCGCGCAGCTGCCTTATAACATATAAAATATATCCAAAATAATAATAATAATAAATATACGCCCCGAAGAAGGTGGCATAAATGTTACTTCTAATTCGACGTTATATAACCTGGCAGCAGGCTGTATCTACGGCTGTGCCACTTAAATTTCTCTCACGTTTTGTCGGCTGCACTCAACGGGACTTTGATTGACGACGACGACGACGACGACGACGACGACCATATATGTATGGTATATACCTAAAGACGAGCTTTAGAGCTTGGGCTCTCGGCGGTGGCGGCAGGATTATGTACTCGAGTGTTGATCTCGTTGCTTCGGAGGAGGCTTGTGTGTCGGTGCAATCGAGTCACTTCTCGTGCGCCACGCGCGCGTGAAAAGAAATTATTATGTCTTTGGCAGGGTCGCGCGTCGACGCGCTATTGGAAATTTTCTTCCTTCGTCGTGTAAACATATTATGAAAAATCGACGATTTTTTCCGAGTCAACATTCGAGAGAGGGAGAGAGGATTTTTGAATTATGATCCGATGCCAGCTAGCCTCGCAGATATAATGAACGTACGAGTATAACTAAAAAGTCGTTTAAAAAGAATGAGTTATCCGCTCTGAAAGAGGAGGAGGAGGAGGGGGATGAAAAAAAAATTTATTTTTCAATTTGCGAAAAATCCAGCGAGCTTCAATGAAATTTACGGTGTTTACCAACGTTAGCGAATTTCGAGCCGAATTCGCACAAATATGTGGAAAAAAATAAATTACTTCGCTTGTACGCTGCGGCATTCGCGTTCGAGCTCGCTCCGAATTCGCGTTCGTAAAATAATTCAGCTAATTTTTCGCATGATCCGTGCGCGTAGATACGCATATAAATGAAATCGCGCGTCCTTTGCCAAAGTCTAAAAAACTTTAATTCCCATCGACTCGCTCGCGCGAGTACATAAACCACATTGCGCGATTAGCACGAGAGGGGGTAGTACGCGCCAAAGTTGTAACGTCGCGGTCGCGCGTTTGACTCACGACCGCGACATAGTCATTAAGAGATTACGTAAGCGCAATGGAGCAACACACCGAGAAGTTCCGATCTTGATGCAAGTCGTATATATGCGCCTCGGCTCAGTAGTTCAGGCTGAGTTTATATCGCATCTCCAAAGCTAGGCTGCACACTGTGTGTCTCGCGAAAATGTTGTCGAGTCTGCTGCAGCGTTCATTAAAAATATCTCGTCTCTCTCTCGAGCTCGAGCTAAATTTCGTTAATACGGCGGTGTATAAAAGATGAAAATTTAATTAATGGCGTGTTGAAGAATCGTTAGCTTATAACGTATAACATTATTATTACGAGCTGCGGCGGTGGGTTTTAGATTTTAACGATATCGGCAAACTTGATACATTATTTTATTGCCGCGCGCGCTTATTATCGATTTGCCGCTCTTAATGAGGCTAAAGTCAAACGAAAGGAAGGACAATCATACGATCGGCGCATTATTTTATAAGTTTAGCGTACAAGTGTACATACACATCGTTTCTCCGTGAAGGAGGAAGTGAGAAATATTTTCCGAGCCAATATCCGAGCGAAGATCCGGGCCAATAAAACTCTTTTATCGCGTTTACTTTATAGCCAGTTCGTTGCACTATAGCTATAGTGAATAAAGCTCGGCTGTGTTTGCTAATTTGCCGAAGGTTAATAGATGTATTTAAAATTACTCGCCATCTCAACCTCTCCCTCTCCCCTCTTTCTGATCATTATATAGCTTAGATTCACACAGGGCTTATTTGTACTCGGATATGAAATCTCGCGTCTTTTATTTCGTTTCTCTATTTTTTTCTTATCTTACTTTTTGCTCGGCGTTATATCGACTTCAAAGATTACTTCATTCAAATTGCTCATCAGTCAGCAAAACGTGAAAATAAAAGGTAGCAAACAGGTCGGCTATGTACGCTTATATTCGATGTATATCCCATTCCTCGGAACGACTACACTTTTTTTGTCTCTCTTTCTCTCTCTCCTACAATTCGCTCTAGTAGTCTTCTGTGCGAGAGTCGGATAAAATGCATCGGCTCGGCTGACCTCTATCACTGTATATAACGCAAATATGGCATGTATAAATTCATAGCCATATATATTTTTCGATTCCAAGCGCGCTCTCTTATATACATCGCGCACACGCACGCAGCACTCGGCGCGTTTGATCTATGTACGAACGTAAAAATTTTCAAATCGTCATGCATCACATGTCGATAAGATTCGCAGTTTATTATTCTTTACTATGGCACGAAATTTTTTTCCCCTCCCGCCGATCCACTGAAATATCGGTCCAATATTGAATATAAATACGCGGGACGATATTAAAGTCGATAAATTTGTCAGAAAACTCTGCTGCTGCCGCTGCATACGTGTGTATAATACGCCGTGTATCCGCGCGCCGCGCTATCCGCTGAAATCTGCTGCGCGATGCATCAAAACGAACGGCGATATGCTCTCAAGATTTATATATTGCCCTCGGGCGGCCGCGAGCTAGTGACTGAGTGAGAG
The DNA here is from genome assembly GCF_000599845.2 of Trichogramma pretiosum. Classification (NCBI taxonomy): domain Eukaryota; kingdom Metazoa; phylum Arthropoda; class Insecta; order Hymenoptera; family Trichogrammatidae; genus Trichogramma; species Trichogramma pretiosum. The sequence goes on from NW_019641677.1 coordinate 523,151, forward strand.
ACGGACAGAGAGAGAGAGAGAGAGAGAGAGAGAGAGAGAAAAAGGCGGCAAAGAAAAGAGTCGTGCGGGCGAAAATTTCTCGAACGCAAATCCATCTCGGCTGCGTATTTTGCACAAGATGATTTATTATTATGCGCAAGTCGCAACCGAGTGTAGTTCGTCTAACGCATACACGCACTATAAAAATATCTTTTGCGTGTATTATATATAAAAGCCGAAAGAGAGAGAGAGAGAGAGAGAGAGAGAGAGACGAAACACGATGTGCAATATTATACGCGATAAATCTCCTCCAAATCCGGCCACTTGCAACGCCGCCGCCAGCAGCGCATCCTGTGCATATTCAAGCTCTGATAATAATGTGAGCTTTCGCGGGTTTCGGCGTAGCCCGCCGCAAGCTTCACGCCGTCGACCTAGACGACGACGAATCGTATGGCGACGAACGAGAGCGCAATAATATTTTCGCATCTCGTCGCTTATGTGTATAATATCGTATCGTGGCAGTAAGTCGAGCTTTCTGTCTCTTTTGTTGTTTTTTTTTTTTTTTTTTTTGTTATATTTCTCATCGCGCGAGAATCTTGCCAGCAGAGCTAACTGCAGAGGAGGCAAAATCGTCGAGTATTATCGTGTGCGTTATATCTACGCAAGCGCGAATGCGGGTCGACGTGGGCAATTGAAACGATGATATCATCGCGTGCACCACTGCCGCTGCTGTGCAGTAGTAGTGTCAGACCGCTCGCATATTTTCTTCTCAATTTTTTTTATTTTCTTCCTCCCAAAGTTTACGATCCTTGCCAAATGGCGGCTCTTCTCGTCGGACACGTCGAGCTGCTATACCATCAGAGGAAGAGGACCTTTTGTGTGCGGACGGTTGCGTATATTACGCGTGTCCAGAGAGCTGCGCGGCTATGTGCGAGGGAAAAAATGCACACGCGCGTATAATATATATTTTTCACGATTATTGCCTTTTTGAATAATGAAACGAGCCACCGCGCGCACGCTCGCTTGCTTGGCGTCGTGTGCTTTTAATGGATTTTCTCGCACTGCCGGCTCGCGACGAAACAACCGCCTACGCGCCATTGCGCCATACTCGTTTGCGCGCACGAGCACACGCAATAAATGAATTTCGGTTTATTGTTAATTATTTTTGCGGTTATCATTCATCGAATGCTCGCAGGCACGCCGTAGTGTTGTTGTTGTTTTTTTTTTTTTTTATTTTCATACAAATGATCATCAGCGTCAGCGCTTTGTGTATGTGTACGTACGCATTCGTACTTTTGGCCTTAATTGAAAGAAAAAGCACACACGTGAATCTGGCGCGTGTGGCGGTGGCGGTGGCTGGTGGTGGTGAAAAATGACGAATTCATAAAAACGTAAATTAAAAGCTCACGCCCCTCTCGTGTGTTCCAGATGTGTATGTGTGTGTGTGTGTGTGTGTGTGACGTAAGGTTGGCATCGATTAATTTGCGGTCGCCTCCGCGTGACTATTTTATATTTTATACATCGATCCGAATCGTGAATCAATCCCTCGTGTCTGCATTGTCCGCGTACGTGGGTACTTTTCTACGCCTCGTCAAGCGCAGTCGCGAACTCGATCTTCTGCAGTATATACATATACGCGTCCGAATCTAGAGTATACGGCGGATTTTACGTATACATGCGAGCGTATGCTTTTTACATTTTTTTCCGTGCCATATTCTCTCCGCGCGCAATCGCTTTGTTTGTTTGCATTCGTTTAGAGCTGAAGGCGCATTGTTTTTGCGTACATATCCCTCGAGGGAGTACAACGCGTTAGAGCTAAAAATATCCGAAAAGCACACAAAGTTGGCTGCCTCCGGTTTATTATACGGAGAAAGACAGAGAGAGAGAGAGAGAGAGAGAGAGAGAGAGAGAAAGCGCTACGAACGAATGTACGTAAGTGCACACGAGCGGATAAAAACATATCTGAGCTCTCGTGATTCGAGCTCTCTCTCTGCATGAGATTCGTTTGTCGTTCGCCGAGATTTAATGAGATTATTAAACTCGAGCGTGTGCAAATGAAACGCGCGGTATGATACGCGAATCTCGAGAATCACAAGGGACCAAAAGGCTGACCTTTAATTTTGATTTCGGGTTAGCGGCGAGCGAAATTTATAGCTCGGCCGAATAAAAGATTTTTACCTTTATCCAGGCATAGCGAGTACTGTGAAATACTGAATATACACGCGGAGTATGTATATAGTGCGCACATGCAGGAATGAAAAAGTGCAAATGGAGAATCGATATATACGGTTATTATATAGGCGAGAAATAAGATGGAATGAATTATTGTATTCGCTTCCGTCGACCTGACGCGAAAATCGAGAAAAACATACAAAAAGAGAGAAAAAATGTGAACGAGACACGATCGTAGTTCGTACCAATGGCCTAGACTTATTTGTATATTAAATCGTTTCGAGGGCCGACCCGAGTATTATTTACGAAACACTCGTAACTTAATTTGCTAATAACTGCTGAGCAATCACATCACACACGAATGATTATTTACAGAACGTATACGCGTTGAACGTATAGATGTATGAATTTTCATAATATTTTGAATATACCATGTCTAAGCGCGACGTAAATTAATTTTCTCGTCGTTTGCTCAACAGTTCGAGTGTTGTGCGTGCGCGATAGGCACCCAGTATCGTGTCAAATTCAGCGAAGAAAGCCAGCTCGCGTTCAGTCGGTCGAAATTTTATTTTCAACTCGCACCTTACACGTACTAAAGTCTCATTTTTCGGACGTAGACCCGCTTTGATTTCCCATCATGGACGTAAACTGGTGGACACGCTTTATGACAAATTCACTACTGATCGGTGGTCTTATTTACATTTTACTGGCGTTCTTCGCTTACGTAGATCCTGCTGAAAATGGCAGAGCTAAGCCCCCCCATGTATTGTTAACATTTATAATTATAAATGCAGTCGCCTATAAGCTTAATAGAAGATCGATTAATCGAAAAGTTGTTAAATAACATGTTCAAAGCAGCGACGTAAATTTGCCTTTTCATGTATTTTAACATTAAGTAATTTGACTAATATTTTTGTGCTTATTACCTCGTGTGTTTTATTGTGTATGTGACACGAAGCTGTTTGTATTCAATGTTTTGCATAATTTTTTTTTCACATGCTTATGTATCATATGTCTTTTTATCTTAATAAACGTTTGAACTGAATGAAATTATTTTATTTAACATAATGTCCCACCTAAAACCTGATTCAAGTTTTGTTATGGCAATATATTATAAAAATTTTATCTTTTCAAGTGGTAACTATTATCTGATCTAGCCCATGATAAATATAATTTCTTTTTCACTGATGTCCACGAAAAAAACTTGAGCACTACATGAAGCATAATTATTTACGTTCTTATGATTCCACATAAAATCATTACAGCGAATTTCAATATATAAAAATAAATTGACGGCAAGTATAAAAATAAGTTAAACTCATTAACTATCATGAGCTCTAATTTACATTAAAAAGCTTTTGTCAACCAATTATAAAAATTACATACATATCAATAAGTATCAGTAATCACATCATTCTCACAATTTAACCCATTAAGTCCGGGACGGACACATTTTTGATCCTTTTTTAAACCGTTGTACTTTTGCTGAAAATTAGGTCTGCAGAACTTACGAGTAAGCATATATTCTACGCAAAATTTAATGAACTTTCTGAAAATATGGTCAGATTTTCGATATAATGAAAATGTAAAAAGTTATGGATAGATTTATCCAAAAAAACTTGATTTCGAAAAAAAATTTTCTTTTCTTTTCTTTTCAAGTTTTCGCATGAAAATCTGGCTTTTAAATCCTGGCATCTTACCCCGACGGAAAAAAAATCGTTCAAGAAAAAGTAAAAATAGTAACTAAAACCATCATATTAAATTGTACAATGTAATAAAATGTAAAATAAAATTACTAACGATTTCGGACAGCCACGGCATTAAAAAAGGCAGCGTAAAATCCCATTTTTTTACACTTTTTCACATTTTCTTCAATGTGTTATTCGCATGTGATCGCATCGACCACAGCAAGTGATTTTCACGAAAAAAATGTATTGAATTTTATGAATAAATTAAGACAAATTATGATGGATATGTATGTAAACCAAATTCAGTCATCTCAGTACTCTTTAGTACATCTATGATGGTGTTATAAGCCTTTCTGCTGCATTAGAGTGAGTTCACTTTTTTCACGAAAATCACTTGTTGCGGTCAATTCGATCACATTTATTACAGTTCACAACATTATTATATACTTTATTTAAAAAAAAATTCCGCTGAGGTGTAGGTACAAATAAAGCGTCCATCAATTAGTGAAATATGATTTTAGGTACACAAAACCGTGACTGGAAAATGAAAATATGTAAGAAAATTTCTGGAATTTTTAACTCGAAAACGATGAATATGAAGAAAAAATTTTAGAGATGAAAAGTTTAGTAGTTTTATGATCAATACTTATATACTGACTCGTCTCACGGGCCACCTCGAAAATAAAGTAGTCTCTAACAATTTTGTACCTTTGTATATAACGCTCGCGCTTGGCACAAAATCCTTGGGTACGAAAAATTCAATTATGTACTCAAACAAAAGGGGACGACGACTATAGGACTAGGACGTGGGCGAAGGATTCGCACGCGTGCGTGGCTCGCTCTATTATTGCACTTTGCTGCTGGCTACAAAGAGAGCATTATATTATACATTTGTACATTATCTTTTCTGCTTTTCTGTTTTCGAGCTTCTCGCGTAGACTGCGCAATATAATGTGTTATATCTCTGTTTCACTCCTTTTCAAAGATAAAAGTGCATGAAAAAACATATTTTAACGCGTGTATCAAAAGCCCAAGCGTTACGTACGTTGTATTGTGTGTATGCACACATCGGGGGTTTCTTTGAAAGCGTATCTCGCGCACACACGGGTCAGCCAGTCGATAATATAATGTATGCTTGCGCGTCTTATCCAATGGTCTTTCTCGTCAAACGAGATGATATTTTCCCCCGTCTGTCTCACGTGGGAATATACAAATATATGCAAATTTTTCTTCTCTCAAATTCTCAAAAGTGAGCATAGTCATGACAAACGCAAGTATACTTTGAATGCATCGTACGAAGCAAACGCATTAAATACACCCACTGGAGAGGCCCAACGAAATTAACCATAAGCATAATAGAATATGCTCTCTCTCTCTCTTCAACGCGAAAACCGAGTGCCGCGCGCAATATCGGCGAATTTCTGCCGTACAACGTCTCTAACACGTTATATGCATCCTCTCAAGTTTAATGAGTTTAGACGGCGCATGGCAAGCACCCATACACACACACACACACACACACACACACATATAGTCGCGTTTCTATATGTATAACGTGAATGGGTGTATGGTGGTATCGTTGACCAGGGCCAGTGCACAGAGAGAGAGAGAGAGAGAGAGAGAGAGAGAGATGAAGTTATTATTGGTTATATTAAAAGCTAAACTTGTCTTAAGAGCTTTGACTGCACGCGGCAGTGCTCCTCTCTTCCTCCTGCTCCATGATACTAAAACTCCGACGTTGAATACGTATATATGTACGTCCAACAGATGTTGCGCTTGCGATCTTGAGCTTTGCGCAAAACGATCATCGTCATCACGAGCATCTGCGTAGCATATAGTCTATAATAATACTAACTTAAAGAAAAATACATCCATGGTAGTCTCGATGCGGTTTCGGACTATAATAAATTATTGCGATTCTGCGTATATATAAGTGCAACATCTTCATACGCGCGTTTCAATGCAGTAACGAACTATCTATTTTACGGGATATTGAACACGTTCATTAACGCTCATAGCGAGCAAAGTGAGAGAGACTCGAATTAACGCTTCCAGCGGCGGCAGCCTTGATTATAACCATTGTTATTATATGCATCGATTATCGATACATCGATGCACCTCTACCGCCGGAAAATTTGGCCCAACGTTTACTCGCTCGTATGGAAAATCAGCCGTATAATATGCCCGAAGAAGATCGAAGAGTATACACGCGATCGACCGAACCGATAAGCGAGCGGCTGATATTAGACTTAGCCTCGCGCGGTCAATGCACAGCTGTGCACGCGGCAGAAGTGCAAAAATCGTTATAATCCTTTACGGACCCGTTGATTGTATTTGTATGTTGATGTATACGTTATAATGCATGATAATGTGCTCTGCCATGGCAAAATACGCTGCGAATCGAGGGCCGTGTAGCTAGCTATAAATACAAAGAGCAGCCACGCGTCCAATTGAGTTCCGTCGTATCTGCGATACATATTAGGCTTGAACCGAGGTGATGATTTCGATGATGATTTTTCCAAAAAACTCGATCGTCATTCTAAGACTAGCACCCACGCAAGGTAGCGTGGCCGAGCGGTCTAAGGCGCTGGTTTAAGGCACCAGTCTCTTCGGAGGCGTGGGTTCGAATCCCACCGCTGCCAATTATTTTGGACTTGGTTGTTATTTTTGGTTGACACGCGAGTGAAACAATATGCTTACACGCCGGGAACTGTAGGCCTTGCTTTGCCCCAAAGTATATCATTCACGAGAGCAGTTGAGTGGCAATGGCTGCCTGTGAAAAAAATAAGTCTAGTGCGGTGCTCATATTACATTATATGTATATATTTATAATCGGAACTAAATTTGATCGCTTGAGGGTTTTACGATGCGACATCTGTTATCGATGATCTAATTTTGATCTAACTAACTACAAACTGCACGTACCTTCGTTATTCACTCTCGCGTTGACTTTATTTGTAATAGACCGCGATAACAAGGAACACACGATTCTCGCCAAGTTTTATAATTTTAAATGTGCGACTAGCGTTGAACAGAGCTGGAACTATCAACAATGTTTGTTGACAACAATCTTTCCAGACTATGAAATTATCGGTATAAAATTTCGAATCGTCATATTCAATATCCGAAGACCACATTGGAAAGAAATAAAATAATAGTAATATTTGAAATAACCTCAGCGAATACGTTCACATAACGTTGCGCTTTAACCATAACGCATGATTCAAGGAAAAAGTTGTGCAGTCGGCAAATGCAATTTATTTCCAATTGAACTGTAATTATTGTCGAGCGAATGTAAATTTTGCACATCTCTATCGCTCGCCGCGCGTCACTTTGAATTCGATTTCATTTTTGAATCATTAATTCGCTTATTCTATGAATTTAAAAGCTTGTACATTTGGCTTTCGACAAGTCCTCTTCGCACGGGTTTGGATTAACTGCATACGCGTATTTTAGTTTAATCAAATTTTCATAAAGTCCAATTAGCCATTAACGGTCGAAAGCATTGATGCGAGCCGCTTTAAAAAGATGTCGGCTTCAGCAGCTTTATCCAGGTTACTTTTATTACATCATCATACACGGGAGACGATTAAACCCTTCGCGGCAATTTAAAAATTTAAAGCTCGCTCCGCTGCTGCTGCTGCCGCTGCTGTCGAGCTTAAAATCGAGTTTGCAAAATTATTCACATTTCTTACGTTTTTAAGGTCCCGCGCCTCGTAATTGCGCGTTAAAAAGTGATGAAATACTAATTACATAGGTGTGTGTTATACGAGCGCAAAAATGGCCATCAGTTTCCATTGTTTTTTAGATTAAATTTGATTAAAAGCTTAATGATTTCGTGCAAAAATGCATACCGCGCGTCGAGCTTTCCATTTAGCGTCCAATCGTAATTTTCCCAAAAAGATCAGGTAAAAATTGTATCGCAGCGAAATGAGCTATTTTAATTAACAAGAATTTAAATTCAAGCATTACCTTTTTATTACTCGATGCATATTTCATTATTAATACACAAATGAAGAAGTGACGAGTGAAACTTCTTCGCTCATCCACGATTTGCCACTTTCGATTATCCGCTTAGCTAAAAGAAAATATATGTGTCACAAGTTACCCGTAAGTACATGCAAGCGTGAAGTTGGCCTCGATGTCATAACAATTAGGTGACCCGCCCGCGCGCTACGCTCGACGTTTTACACCATGTAAAATCAATTACAAGCCACTCGCAAACTTGTACCGCGACCCTCCCGCGCACACGTCTATGTGTCTGTGCGTGCGCGACACACAACTTTCTGAACTTCGTGTAGCGGTGCACTATACACGCGCATTTATCCGCGTGTAGCCTCGTTTCGCAAACTAGTGCATCTTTAACGATATTTACCAACACACATGTATGTATATAAGTACGTATATAAGCGTAATGCACGCGGCTGAATTGCATTTGACGATCACGAGGCACACGTAATATCGACGTGTACCACTATAAACCACTCGCAAACTTCATATCTACTTGACGCGAGGGGCTCTGTGAGCTTTAATACGCGCGCAGGAGAGAAGATAAATCGTTACCTGTTGGGCACGGAGTATCTCATTGTTTAGAAATTTTCCGTGATTACATCGCCGCGCGATATGGCTGGCTCGATGATTCTATTATTATGTCTGCGCGCGGCGTATACGGATATATAAAGCGACTGTACCACTGCGAGAGAAACGAGATCTTTTTTATAAAATTTTCCAGCCGGCGGAAATTGTAACAATCGATCTTCCTTCTGGGAAATTAATTTTGCCGAGATGTCTATATAGGAGAAACTGGAACTTTCTCTCTATATCTCTGTCTTTCCCTTGCTCTCTCTCTCTCTCTCTCTCTCTCTCTATCTTTTTTCTCTTATATACCTCGGAGTTCGTATTAAAATCATTTTACATCGAGCGAGAAAGAAATATATCGTTTGCACCTTACTGCGAAAACTTTGCATTTCTAAGTGAATGTTCGTTTTAATATCGCGCGATTGATCTTTTATACCATTTCCATAGCGTAAGAATGTAATCGTACAAATTAAAACAGGTATAGAAGGATTGAATTTTCCGTAAAAAAAAACAACTCAAACGCGCGAGTAAATATTTTCCTGTAATTAATCATTCTCAAATACGCTGAAAAGTGTGTGTGTAAGGGAGAATTCACTCTGTTAATGTAGTAATTGATTCCAGAGCTGGTGAAAATTTTAACTGCATTTAATTGGCTAAAAACTCCTTTGAGTAATTATGCGTAACTCGACTGCTGCTGCGTGTATTCTCTCGGTGCAAATATGTATACTTGTAATACTTGTGTTATCTTTCGCTTAACGCAAAATACCTTTGCGCGCAGCAACTGTAAAAGGAGATGAAAGAGCTGCGAATGTAGTGGTACACAGGCACACAGCCGAATCGTCAAAAATCACGATTAATCTCGCAGTAACAAGCTTCCGTGAGCGAGTTTCTCTTTTTGCGTCGAGACACGAGATCCGATTATGTTTTGCCACAATGTACTTACTGCTTACTGCTGCTGTGAGCTTTTCATGTGTAGGTTTGCGATTAAAGTCTGTCTATACAGCAGCTTCAGAAAAAAAATAAAATAAAAATAAAAAACGCGAAAAAGAAGAAGAGATTTGCGGAAAAGCAGCAATAAGAATCAGTTCCCCGCGAGTTAAACTTGGAACAAAGTAACAATATGCCTCGCAGCTATCTCTATGTGCGCCGCGCTGCAGTTTCACTAGCTGCAGTTGTACACTCTGCCGAAGAATAAAAACTTCACGCGCGAATCGGAGCTCTGCGCGCTAAAATTATAAAAAGTATATAAGTAGCGAAGTTGAGACTTGAAATGCTTTTAACAAAAGTTGCCAACAAAAAGGTTCGCTGTTGTAGTGTATTAAGGTTTAATCGATCGAAGGTCTCTCTCGAGGATTCGTCGTGTGTTGTATATATACATAGTCACTCGCAGCAGCTTCAAATTGGATTTTGGCGATCTCGTAATTTTTCAGCTCCTAATTGCTCTTGATTCGGAATCTCGAGCTCTTCTTTTTTTTTCGGGCCGGCGCATTTTTCCTCGCCGAATCATTATACAGCAACGCGAAAACGTTTCGATGATAAATGAGTTTTTAATTAGACCAACATGCTACGCATAAATAGCGCCGAATCGTTTAATAATGAGATTCGCAAACGAGCCCATTAATATTTCGTTTGTGCACGGGAAAAAATTATAATTAAAGCAGGAAATAGTTGCATCTTTGGACAATCGCGCAACCATCGTTTGCGAGTAGGCATCGTTACCCACACTCGAGCGAGAGTATATAGGTACATCTACTTTATAAACTTCAATTTCACTATAACTTCTGACCGATAGATATATGATACGAGCTGGCCACAGGCCTTGGTCGATAAAATTAATTAGGCGAGTACTAGTGTGTCTCTCGGTGATGAAGCAGCAGCAGCAGCAGCAGCAGCAGCATCGCTACTTACACATTGATATATAGGCGTTGTACGGCGCACGATTCAAACACTCGGCACCGTCTACGACGACGTTGTCTATGATCTAAACGCTGCGATGCAGCTGCTATGCGTGTGTGTATGTGTCTGCGCTGCGTTGCCGCGAGTAATTGCGAAACTGACCCTTGGAGCGATCGACGCGCAGCACAGTGCCAGACAATAGTTGCGATACAAGCAACTGCTAACCAGCCGATAATATGCGAGTGGTCTGCTGCTGCTGCGCACAATAAGAAGCAATCAATTCCGCTGCGTTTTAGTTAAGAGAGAGAGGAGCCGAGCGCTAACTAATGAAAAGATATTTTGCTCTCTTTTTTTGCTTGCGCTGCGGATCCGAGGCTATGATTATATAATATATGAATGTGACGCCGAGACAGGATGACGATTGGAAAATTACAGAACTATGTAAAGTCTATATTTTTTTCTTTATTTCTAACTCGTCCGAGCCAATGAAGCCATTAAAAATCTCATCCGTTATCTAATAATTCAAGTCAGAGTCCGCGCATTAATCCGAGATTGATTCTGCATCAAGTTTTACGCGATCTCGACTGATCCCTGCCTGCAGCGTAGTGCACTTTCTCATTAAAAGGATCCACCCTTTACTCTTCTTCTGCGGTGCGAAAAAAAACTTTGGTTAAAAAACTTTTGCATCAAGATGATGAGTGCTGTTTTTCAAGTTAAATCGAGGAAGCGCAAGAAAAAAAGTTTCTTCTTCCTGCGGTGGAATTCGAAAATTCTTTTATGCGACGATATACCGCGGGCGGGTATTACTGCGGCTTCTTGCGCGACGAACGAAGACGTTGCATATTATGTAAATTTCGGAAATAAGAAAATCGGACGCTTAATTTAGAATTTCAAAAAGTATGCTTTCGCAAACGAGATGACGTTTTTTCCTCATTTATTTTTTATAAAAAATTGTTGAAGTCATATTTATGACGTATTTACGAAGAGATGCTGAAAACTTGGAGATTTTTACTTCGTTACTTTTGCAATGTCGAGCAGTACGGAGCGTTCAAGAAATTGCAATCACTACGTAAAAAGGCCTTACCAAAAAATTAGACCGATTTTTATTTAATTTTAGTCATTATTCATAAAGTTTAAATAAATAATAAATAAATAATAAATTTTAGTCAAATTATTGATCAAATTAAAAATACTTCGAAAACCGTATCAAAGACGTAAATTTTAACATACAAAAAGACGAACGAAAATTAATTTCTTAAAATAGTTTATTAAAAAAAATTTCTTAAACAATTTCATTTTGCATTGCTATAAATATATTATCAATACCACAATAATGTCACTATCCATTATTGTTCATTTTAAGCATGAATTATTCATGCAATAATTAATTAGTTTACTTGTATAATTATCAAAAGGTAAAAACTGTTTTTCATTCTTCTTGATTTTAAGAGTTAAAAAAAATTCACTCGCATAGTTTTCACGAATCCGCTCGATTACGTGAAATTGATTAATTTTGAAATCGACAATTGGCGCGCAGCGCTACTGACGTCGGTAACGTAGACTAGTGACGGTGTCATGCCGCGCGAGGCGCCGTGTCCTCAGTGCGTTGTGAACACGCGTTAAAGTAGATGGGGCATAATTCGCATGACACGGCAGCAGTTCGCCAGTCGTTTGTCCCTCGCTCGCCGCGGCCGCTGCGCGTGTTTCACTCGTGCCGCGTATGTGTGCGTTTATGTGTGCTTGAACAAGACGGAGTCGGTTGCTCGATCAAACGTAAGCAATTACATATCTGTTATATGTACACGCGATAGGCAGCATAAAACTATTCGTCGACGTAGTCGCGCGTAGTTCTTGAAACTATATACCATACGGAGCACAAGCCCCCGCATGCTGGCTTCGTGCGACTGTGCATCGATCAGTGCCTTGTAAATGCGAAGAACACAAGAAATATCGCAAGGACCGCAGCAAGTGATTCACAGTGAAACATATTTCTTTTTTTATGTTATAAGTGGCAGTGTGTCGCGTGCGCAGAACCATGGCCCAAGGCGACGGAAACTGTTTGCAAAAATTGCGAACCATGCGAGACGAGGTTAAGTTGGAGGTCGCGAAGGAGCGAAAAGCATTTCTCGAACAATTTCACGGCTTGATAAGCTCGTGGAAGGGAAAACTTCCCAATCTCCGTGACGTATTTCGGCCCGAAGAGATCGAGCTGCTGCTCGCCGAGTCCGTCGAGTTCGACCCGTCGTTCAAGGCGTCCGCGTTCATCAAGTTTCTCATCCGGACCGGCTACAAGGACGAGGCCAAAGTCGCCGATAAAGATGGCGACAACGTTCGCGTCACGGCGGTGCATCACGCGGCCCGACGCGGCTTCATGCACAGAAACTACCTCATCAACGATCTCTTCGTAATATACGACAGATTCGACGTGAATTACAGCGACGAAAACGGATACACGCATTTTCATGTGGCCTGCGAGTCGGGCTGCGACTACGTCGTCAAGAAGTTCCTCGAGCTCGGCCAGGATCCCGACTGTTGCCTCGCTCGGAACAACAAATCCAGCATCGTCATCGATCCGCCGCTGCACATGGCCCTGGTGAACGGATGCTCCAAAGTGGTCGAGCTGCTGCTGAGACACGGCGCCGATCCGAATTTAGCCGTCGGCGACGGCTCGGCGCCTCTGCATCTCGTCTGCAGGAAGGCCAACCAGGCCTCTGTCTTCGCCAAGATGCTGCTCGAGATCGACGACGTGAGGGTCGACGCGCAGGACAAGCTCGGCAACACGCCCTTCCACTTGGCTCTGCGCTACGGCAACAAGAAGCTCTTCGAGCCGCTGCTCAGGAGGATGAGCGACCCGAATCTGGCCGACGTCGAGGGACTGACGCCGCTGCACATCATTTGCCAGAAATTCAACAACGACGACCATCTGAGGTTGTTCTTCAGGATGAACGACGATTACGAACGATCCGTTCGAGTGAACGCTCAGGACAGCTCCGGCAATACGCCGCTGCACCTGGCTCTGTCCGACGGACGCATGTCGGTGTCGAAACTGCTGATGGCGAGAGGCGCCGATCCGAACGTGGCGAACGGAGACGGCGTGACGCCTCTGCACCTGATCTGCCAGAAGGACGACAGCGACAGTCTGATGGAGACGCTGTACGAGATATGCGACGAGGCCGAGCGCAAGGTGCAGGCCAACGCCTGGGACAACGCCAACCGGACGCCGCTGCAGTGGGCCGTGGCGAGATTACTGCCCAAGACGGTGGGTCTGCTGCTGGACCGAGGTGCCGATCTGTCCTACTTCGAGTTCCCGAGCGAGGCCCAGTTCGACGAGGCCTGGCGGCTCTGGAAAAACCCGCACAGTTACCGAACGAGACTGGCGCAAGCCGCCCTGCTGACCGTCGAGCGACTACAGAGAGAGTACTACAGGCCGGATCGTAGCGACGCTCTGACGCTCATGAGGCTGTTGAAGAAGCACGAGATGTTCAAGAAGCCGTTCAAGCCCGAGGTCGGAAGATTGTGCCGTAAGTGGGCGTTGGAATTTTTCTTGACGCTGACCCACTACAGGCTGCCGATTCTCTGCTGCGACATTATACTCGACGACCTCGAGGACGATGATATATGTAATTTGTGTCTGGCCGCGACAGGCCTGAACTCTACACAGCGATTTACGTAGTGTATTGGAAGTGTTTTTATACGTGGTGTTATTAAATGTTGCAGATTTTACATTTTATTTAAACGAATAAATAAATTGAACGAAATTTAATTCATTGATTTGCTTATTTTAACTTCAATGCTATATATTTTTGATTTTATGCATAGAATAATCACGTAATTCTTGCAACGAACATTTTTTTCAATATCTTATTTCAATTGTTCGGTGAAAACAACACGTAAACACAGGCACGCAGTATAACAGTAGCAGCAGCAGCAGCAGCAGCAGCATCATCTCCCCTCTCCTGTCCACTTGTGTACGTGCTCATTACGCATCGAGAATTTTGTTTTATTTTTTTCAGAGAATCGTCTTTTCGTGGAAAAAATCTTGTTTTGACTCGGTCGCTCGCAGACCCGAGACTTCAGAAGAAATATTTGCTGTAATTGCGTGGTTCTGTAAGTTAATACGTGACATTTCCAAGTTTCGCAAACAATTTGCATCATAAGTCAATTTTAGCGCTTCGCAGACCGGCTCGTAATCAAAAATCTAAGAACATTAATATCATTTTTCGACATGTTTGTACTTCAACGTATACAAAACACAAGCCCGTTGATACTCCAACTCGTTATATTTCTTCGTTGCCGTTCGAGGCTCTCTGCGAGGAACAATTTCTCATTGTCGTTGCGGTCGTAGGGAAAAAAGAAAGAGAGAGAGAAGCGAAACGGGCACGAAAATGCGTATAGAGCATACTATGCCTTATCTTCAACGCGTGACTTTTGCTGCAAGAGACTATTAGCGTAAAATCTGTATGTATTATGGTGCTTGGCGAAGTCGACCACAAAGATAAATGAGCTTTTCTCTTCGTGAGTGGCGACGCGTTCGCATATATACTTAAGCTCGATGAACAAAGATGTTTATCCTTGTTTCACGTTGACTCATTTTTTTTTTTTTTTAACCCACTTCTTATCCGAGCTTTAAAATTAATGCTAGGTAGATGATTTTAATAAAGTTGGTATTCCTTACTTTAATTTAAAAAAGTTTTATATTATGAAGTATATAATTTTTTCGTACATTTCAAAGAAATTTTTTTAATTTTTTGACGTTTACGCGAGCGAAGTAACACGAGCAATGTTGAGCACAACAAACATGTTTTGCTTCGTAATTAAACTGTAAATACATTTTTTAAACTGTAAAACTGTAAAACTGTAACTGTTTCCATCGCAAATGGATTATTCCGCATCAAAAGTGTTATTTTTCTCTCTTCAAACTGTATTGAATTCAACCCAGTGTAAACAGTTGAATGCGTTACTCAAACTTGTATACAAACAACTTTCGAAAAAAAAGCTTAAATGATTTTTTTCACGACGT
Organism: Trichogramma pretiosum; assembly: GCF_000599845.2. NCBI lineage: Eukaryota > Metazoa > Arthropoda > Insecta > Hymenoptera > Trichogrammatidae > Trichogramma > Trichogramma pretiosum. The sequence continues at coordinate 538,484 of NW_019641677.1, forward strand.
GATTCAGCTACAACAGCAACGAAATGATTGAAATGATATTTAAGCTTAAAAGTTAATTGCAATAAAAAAAGGAAAATCTACCATTTTCGCGTGCAAAAGATGATTTTCTTTCTAAGGATTTAAGATGTGTGCTAAAAACGTCGATTTTGATAAATGAAAGACCCTCGAGACTCTCAAGACAGTAAGACGTGTATAAAAACATTACGCTCTTTTCAGCAAAAAAAAAATGGAGTAATTTTTCCGATAACTTTCACAGCTTGAAATATTAAAAAAAATCCTTTACGACAAAAGGCTTTATGAATTTTCTAGCATAGACACACACACACACACAATATGATCCGCGTGAAAAAGCTGCTAGCACTATTCCAGGTAATGCTCAAACGCACGTGAATTTTTCAGTCGCGCACGCATGACGACACTTTATACTGCTCGGGTATGCGTTTTATACAAAAAAAAAGGGAGAAAAGGAGTGAAGAAAAAAGAAAATCAAGCGCAGCGCGCGCGAAAAAAAAATAACTTGACGCGTAAAATATATTCTTTTTTTTTACAAAATCGCTTTGTCAACAAATCGATAAAATCGCGAGTGCGCAGCGTATACGTATGATCAAGGCGTAATTGCGCCATTCACTTGTATCAGCCACTTTTATCGCGATCTCTCCGCCGCATTTTGATTAGCGATTATTTTTCGAGCCTCGTGCAAGGCTGTAAATACGAGGCTTGATTGATCGCACACTACCGAACGCCAATAGGTCGCTAATTGATGCGCGCGATTGAATTTAGGCTGCGAGCCTATCTGCGGCAATGTATCAATCGTGTCCCACAGCTACGAACGATTCTGGGATATCCGCTCTTCCATAAATATAAAAAAATATAAACGACTTTATTCATAAATGATTTATGATATTTTTCGAGTGTATTCAGTTACGTAATTAATTTATTTATGATACAATTTCATCGTGCACTTGTTAATAATAGATCCGGTAGACGCAATTCGTCCGCCCCGTGCATTATTGACAACCCTTTATATCGAATCATCGCTCGCCCGGGTAATATTTGTAAATAATTTATTTGATATCTAATATTAAGCGCTCGTGAATGATGCATATATTGCGAATTCGCGTGCACTCAGGTTGTAAAATACACGGGTATATAATCCTCGAAAATGCTGCTCGCCAAGAGATTAAATTATGTGCATCGTCTCTTATTAGCGATCGCAATACGGTATTTGAAATTTTTGCCATCTTCAATGCTCTCTCGAGCGTGTCGCGCGATATCCTTTATTCATAACGGCGGCAATTTCTTTTTTTTTTCTCTCTCTCTAGTCTCTCCTTTTTTTTTGCACATCTCGACGACAACGACTTTATAATTCCGTATACTGCAGCTTTTATCTCTCTCTCTCTCGCTGTATCTCCCTTATATACGTCGTCGTCGTCGCAAAAAAAGAAGGAAGGAAAAGTACGATCTACAAGCGTATCGAAACTCTCTTCTCGTCCCCTTTACCCTCTCTTTTTATCGGCGTATATAAAGCTTCGCGCGCACAGAGCTTTTAAATACCTTCTTTTGTCACGCACACACACGTTCAAAGGAGCCGCGAATACGTAAAGTCGAACGAGTTGCTAATAATGTAACGAATTCGCGTGTATACGCGATGTAAAATCGGGTTAAAGCTCGCGAGAGCCCAGCGGCGTCGACCAAGTGGAAATGAAAACACAATAATTCGATTAACGATCGGCGCACCCACGCGTGCCATATATTACATGCCCGACTAACGAAATTTTTCGTAAAACGGCCAAAAATCTGCGTATACGTAAATCACGAGGATCGTTCGTCAGATATGAAAATGCCACGCGCCAACGCGACTCTCGAGAGTACAATAAAGCGCCCACTCTCTCTCTCTCCTGTGTACGTATACGTCGCTTCAAGTGCCATTAAAGTGAATATTTAGCTTCGTTGCGTACAATATATATTTGTTATCGCGCGCGGCATTGTCTACATTATTAATAAGTTTTTAATGACTTAGTAGTTTATTTCGAATGCATTATATGCTAGTTGCGCATTTCAAGCGCGCGCGAGGCGGCGCCTTTGTGTAAATCACTTAGTGCCTCCGCGCGCAGCAGCCAAGAATTTAGATGAAATGCCATATTATTACGCTTTCGGATACGACGCTCTGAGCTCTCTGGCGGAGTAATGCGGAAAATTCAGTTACCTCGATGTGGCAGCAGCTCTCGAATTACAGCTCTCGCTCGCTACGCCTACGAGTAATTAGGCCCTTTTGTACATTATATTTCGACGACTGCACGACATTATACATTCGATAAAAAATATAAAGTTTTTAATATCTGTGTCAACGTGGACTTCGGGCGTATTTTCAAATACATACGTGGCCGCATGAAAATATTAAAATCGAGCCACACGTCGGCCGTGGCGCTTTGTTGATTTTTCTCCCGTATGTACAATTATGTATGCGCTGTGTATACCGTATACTCGCATGCGCTCTAATTGAAGTCAGCCGTCAGCTTATAGCTTTCCCTCTCTCTCTCTCTCTCTCGAGCTTGCGCCCGCGGTTTTTGCGGTTCCCGCGCCGTTTATGGCATTCGCATATATGCTCGCGTATATAACGGCGTCTAGCTCTTTCACGATCGTTTCGGCTTTTTCGGAATCCTTAGTCGACCGCTAAATCGCTTAAAAGAGCTTCGAGTTCATTTGGCGCACAAGAGGCTAAGAACTAAAAGCTCGACGAGAGATATAGCGATTCCTTTTTTATCATTATGTTTGTTCTCGGCCGAGAGGATGTTATTAAAAATTTTGCATGTCCGCGTGATTATAAAAGTCGTGGACGCTGGAACGGCCGAGCGCAGCGATAATATTCTCTCTTCGTGACGAGTGAAATTCGATTCGTATATATAGTAGTCGAGTCTCATTTTCAACCACGCAGCGATTTAGATGCATGAGGCGCGACCGGAACTTTTTTCATTATATCAGCGCCCACATACACGTCGTGTTACATCGATATATAATTGAACAACTTTTTGATCGAAATGTGATAATAGCGAGGGTCGATGGCAACATCAGACGTAAGTAAAAATCTAATATGTAACTCGATGTTCGACTGTAAGCGATGGCACATTTGTGTACGTGTCAACAGTCAAAGTCGCATTCAGGTAAAAGCAGAAATCCCGTAAGATTTCATAGGATGAGATCGCAATTTCTGGAAAAGTTTAGAAAATTCTGGAACTTTTCACACGGTATCTTCGGTTGTTAAAATACTTTTGGCAAAAACAGTAACGCCTATAAATCAATGCTGTAACTCTCCTCTGAGATGTTGGTCGCCCGGTTCATTACCTATAAAAACACTAATTAGTACCTGAGTTACCGTTAGATGGCACACGTCGAACTTATCAGAAATCGAAAGAGAAAAAGCTAAGTTCTTCAAATATATAGGAGTAATTTATTGTTGTCATTTAAATCGAATTATGTTGTGGCCCAAAGAGTTCCGGAATTTCCTAAATTTCTCTAGGCATTACTATTATCTCTTAACATCTCATGCACTTCTGCTTTTGCTCGAGGCAATAGCAGCTTTAACTAAAATGAGCTTTTCGCTGGTAACATACGAACTTCGGGATGTAAACGAAGAGATAATTGAAAAAATGTAAAATCGAAGGTACAGGCCAAACTGCACCATTTCACGCCCAAGTAATATCTGGCAGTCGTCGTAAAGGTCGTACGCGTAGTTGGTCCATTATATGTTTTTTGCAGCTCTTTTCTTTCCCCGTGCTACACTATTGCGCACGCGAGGCAACTTTTCCATTCAGTCGTGCGATACATTTTTCCGCGCGTGTGCCTGAGCATGCGTATTGTTGATGAATCCACGATAATAATGGATGTTTTGCAGGTGCTCTTCATTGTTTGTCGTTGCATTTTCCACGAGTATTGTGAAGTATGTTTCCGTTATATGCTTTGCCGTTTTTTTTTTTTTTTGTTTTAATAATAAAAACTCCTCTCAATAATTTCGTTTATTCGTTTTTTCTACACATGGCAGAGATTGAATTTTCAATTTTAAGGCGCGATATCTTTTCGTAAATCGTTTAATTCGGCTGTCAATATCCAACTCGATGTTAGAATTTTAATTCAAACTTTTCCAGTTACGCATTACGCACGACATAAACTACTTTTCATTCGTATCGGTTGCCGTGGATCGCATTTTCCAAAGTTGGTTGGCATTGCGACGCTCTGTTTATGGAAATTTCACGCGGGGGGGAGAGGAAAATTTTTTTTGCATACCATCTTTTCATTAAAACTTTTTCTCAAGATTACGACGCGGGTAAGTTTGCGCGACTGATCTTGAGTCGGCGAGCGGGCGCTTACGCGTTACATTATATTTACAGGGAAAGAAAAAAAGGGGAATAATAATATAACCAATTTTTACCGGGTGAATAAAGATTCGAACGAAAAAAAGGAGGAAGAAATTCCAAATTTTCGTAAGAGAATGCGTGATTTTTTTCGCAACTCGCGTCAGGTTTTTTTTTGTGTCAGCAGCTGAAACCTGTCTGTCTGTGTGTGCGCGCGCCCCGTCGTCGGATAATTTTATTTCGGAGCGAAATCACAGCTTGCCGAGAGCGAGTATAGCACGAGTAGGAGCCAATAGGGACAGAGACAAGTAATGGGTAGCTTCTTCACCTTCATCAAATACGTTACGATTTTCCGTGTATAGCCGCACACGGCCGCAGAGGGGATGCGAGGGGATCTTTTTGAAACTCATCGGATCGAGATTATTTTAAACGCTCCACAAGCTCGCTCGGGGAAGACCTACAAGTAGATTTTTCTCTCGACTTCTTCTTTCTCTTTTTTTTTTTTTTTCATCGAAGGACTTCCAGCAGCACTGGGAGCAAGGGATGGAAAGGGAGGAAAAATATCGAGTTTCTCCCGAGCTGCGGCACACGGCATTCGACGTTAAATTTCGTGAAATAAGACTTGAGAGAGAGAAAGAGAGAGATGAAGAAATGAACTCTTTTTGTGTTTCACTCTTGGGAATTTTATGAGAACTCACCGCGGGTAAAATTTATTTCGCCTTGTCGAGAGAATTTCGAGCTAAAAACGTCGTCGTGTTTTTTTTTTTTTTTTTCAACGACGTGGCCTTGGTTATATAAATTTTTTGAATTTTTCGAGCGATACGTCCACGCTAAATTACTTTTTTTCGAATGCGAAAGTCAACGAGAATTAATCGCACGAAATAATGAGAAAATAAACGTCCATATATACGAACGACTTACGGAATGGGATTGATGCGAACGAACAACTTTTTAGAAAAACCTAAATACGTGGGATATCCAGCGGGTGAAAAAAAGGCAGGAGGAGGAAAGAAGGCCGAGATCGCACCGTGGAACAAGTTTATATATTTTCCCTACTGTACCGAGCATAAAACCTATTATGTGTAACTTTTACAACTTTAAAAGTTATTGCCATCGTTGCTGCAGCGAATCCCGATGCCGCACGCTGTGTGTATAATAGCTGCTGCCGCGGTTCTTTTTTTTTCTCTCTCTCTCACTCCCTCCTTCACAGGGTATACGGTTTTAAAAGTCTCTCTTTGCATACTGAATAAAAATAATCGACGCCACGAAGTCGTAAAATTACGAGTTATTTTTTTATAAACAACTTTTTTATCACCCGCGCACAATTTGCACGGCGAGGAGAAATTACCATGCAAATCAATATGTATTGCCCATCGCGCAGGCCAGGGGGCTGGTCTCTCGGGTGCAAGCATACATTTTTATGAATTTTTCAACAAAAAATTCACGAAGCCTCGCTGCAGTGCGTGCTCGAGAGGAATCGAGAGAAATTTTTTATTTGTTAAATCTCAACCAGATTGGCCGTGTGCACGAAAAGTCTCTCTCTCTCTCTCTCTCTCTCTCTCCCTCTCTCCGCGGTATCAGAAGAGCAAGAGCTATACGCGAGTACATTTGTTTTATTAACATTTATATTTAAAATTTTTGCATACGACGAGGAGTCCTTGTTCGAAATGTAAACTTTGTGAACTTTAATAGACTTTCATGTAAAGAGGGAACAAATTTCGATGTACTACTTATGCAGATTAAAGTCAACTCTAAATTAGTCAAATTTTAATTAACCCTTGCAAAACTTTCAATCATTATCGCATACATACCGAATAATTTTTGTATTATTGATATTTCGGCAGGCTTTTGAGGCTGGAACACGAGCTCAATAAATATATCTATCCGAGCTATGTCTCTTGGTTTTTGTCGGATCGCGTCAACTCCAAAAGATTGACGAGCGCATACAAAGCAGTCGACAAAAAAAAGCAACGACCTGAGTAGCTCTGTGCACCGTGGGTCAAAAAAAGTTTGTACATTTTTCCCTGTGACGCGTGATCGATGTTCAAGCTATAGGCCGCGTAGATGTCGTTAACAGCTCGAGTAATAATAATAATGAAAAAAAAAAACACTTCTGACATCGGTAAAGGAGTTGTTGAAATATTTCGAGATTCGTCAATTTTAAACGATAGTTAGGTCGTCGACCGTAGATGTCGCAGCTCGTCTATCCCCAAGCGGTGGAATCAACTTTAGTTATACATATGATACAGGTTCACCATACAAATATCGTCATATTTTAGCATTTTCGAACTCGACGACTTTATACACTTTTCGGCTCTGCGTATAAACGAGATAACGAGTGCGCGCGGAATTGGCTGCTTATCTCACGCTGTAACTGCATTATATACACGCCGCCGCACTATTGTATATATTGTATAGTAGCAGCAAAAGAGCGCGACAGTGAGTAGGAAAGAGATGATATTCTTAATATTAGCTCGTTGTACGTATAACTGCTCGCAATGTATATGGCCGATTCTCTGTCAAGTCGAATGGACAAAAAAAAATTTTTCTGCAAACATGAAAAACTTGTTGTATTTGATGTCAGATTGGTCTAAAAAAAATTTTAGAAAAATTAGGGCCTCCTATGACACTTTTTCAGAGGCCCAAAGTTGGCCATTTTAGGGTTTTTTTGAAGTTCATGAAAAATCACAAATATTCAAATGATTCCTGGATCAGGGTAAGATGATTCAAAAGTAAAAGTGCCCAGCAACTTTTTTATTGGAAATTGTCCAGATTTTCAGAAAAAAAGTATGCCAAAGTGATTCGAGCCACCTAAAGGCGTAATAGTAGGAAAACACAAAAAAAAAACATAAAACAAGAAATCTACTCGAGATCGAACCGGACTTTCATTTCCTAAACTATGTAAAAAGCTTTCCTAAGATGTCAACTACGGCCTGATGAAGTTTTGTAATGTGGTCTGAAAATGGCTGTTTTTGGTGATTTTCGGCATTTTAGGCCTATTTATGATCTTTTTTGCACGTTTTTTGCTACACATTGTTGTCTACATTGCGTTAAACTTTAAGACCCATTACAAAATTTTATCTGGCAGTAGTTGACATATTTGGGAAGCTTTTTACATGGTTCAGGAAATGAAAGTCCGGTTCAAACTTGAGTAGATTTCTTGTTTTATGTTTTTTTCAACTTTTGAGAGCTTTTAACTTTACAATGTAGCTTCAATCACTTTGGTATACTTTTTTTCTGAAAATTTGGACAATTTCCAACAAAAAAGTTGCTGGGAACTTTTAATTTTGAATCAGTCTACCCTGATCCAGAAATTATTTGAATATTTGTGATTTTTCATGAATTTCAATAAAACCCTAAAACGGCCAACTTTGGGCCTCTGAAAAAGTGTCATAGAAGGCTCTAATTTTTCTAACATTTTTTTGGAACAAATCGAACACATCAAATACAACAAGTTTTTCACATTTGCAGAAAAAAATTTTTTTTGGCTATTGGATTTCATATAGAGAATCAGCGATATGTATACTATTCGAGTTTTGTTTTCCCGCGTGTCGGCGTTTTTATATATCGTACACGCGGGGTAGCTTTTCCCGCATGTAGCAGCAGCTTCACGATAATTCGTTTCGCCCAAGAATTTTTATAATATAAAAATATAAACAAGTATGTGTATCGCGTGTACGTATTACAACATCGCGCGAAAGCGTCTGCACGTTGTATACCCGCGTGCAATGTTAAACAATTTTATAATAACGAAATTGCAATAACGGCTCTCGTTGCACGGGGCATCGAAATACCGGAGAAAAATATTTTTTTACACTCGTATAATATAATATCGAATAGCGGGAGATCGCTGAATTTTACCCGGGAATATAAAGAGGTAAATAAAATAAACCGAATTTTCTCGTGTCGCGCAGAGAGCGGGCTTACATTCCTGTTGGGTTTGATCGCGCGAAGCCGAGAACAGGCAACGTGTGTCACATCGACAACGGGAGAAGTAAAAGGAGAGAGAAAGGAAAGGAATAAAATGGAAAAATCAATGCCGCGTTCGCAGTTATCGAGGCAGTAAGTAAGCCTCGGAGAAGATTATCGCTGATGCCGAATCGATATTGTTCGCAGGCGCGTACACCTATTGCATCCTATATTATAGAATATGCGTGTGCCTCGAGTGCGCCCCGAGCGACTCGAGTCGCATAAAGACATACGTAATGGCAGAAATAAAATATCTCGCCACATCCACGAGCGTGCGGCCATTTTACAGTTGCACACGCCCGCGCGTATATATATACAGATATTAAGCTTTACAAGCACGCGCACAGGTGACTCGGTGGTGAAACTTCGTCTATACATATATGTACGATACGGGATCTGCACACGTGCAGCAACGGCGTACATACATCAAAGTAGTACGCTGCAGGAGTAATAAACGCGCGCACCGCGCCAAAGTAAGCCAGAGGCGTCAATCTCGGCAGCTTTGACTTATCCGCAGTGCGCATACGTATATACACAACGCGAGCCGAGAGGATTCTATGGGCGCGCACAGGCATGCATCGACGCGCGAATTAAGCCCGACGCAGCTGGCAATTGAATTTCGAGCTAAATATCAGATGCCGAGACAGACAGATAGAGTATAGAGAGTGCAAGGATGCGCTCGCACGCGTGCATCGCAAGTGTTTGATTATAATTGAGAGGCCGAGCGAAGGAGGATGCGCAAATTGAGGAGCGATGATATAATTCGATCGTAGATCGTGACACAATCGGTTCATCGACGCCTTGGATTTCAATGATCCCGAGGTGAGCAGGAACTGGGACGGGGTGAAAGTTACATAATCCAATCGAACGATTGAATCAATGCGTGCGGCTTGCATACGTTTCGTTGTATACGGGAAATGAGTACTTAATTTTACGCGGCTCGAGAACTTGTTGCCGCTTTAGAGGCTATTGCCGCGCTTAAAAGCCGCTTCCTTTAAAAGTAGGTATATTCGCGGTTAAAACGCATTGATTGATACTCAAGAGAGAGAGAGAGTAAAAAGGCTCGTTTTTCTTCGCATGTATATTTACGGTGTGAAAAAAATTACGGCAACAAGTATACACACGACTTTAAAGCGCGTAAATCCAATAATTCGCTCTTCGTGTAATTTTTTCAATAACGACGTGGAGTATATCGCGTTATTCAAACTTAATTTATCCGATCAAATCTTGTACTCGTGTTTTTTTTTTTTTTTACTTTTATTCGAATGAAGAACGAACGTTCGAGGAAAAAAAATTGGCTCCGGCACATGATCGCGGTTGAAACCGAATAAACGACTTCTATAACTACCATCACGAGCCATGTTCGGATTTCGGAATGATAAATATTCGGAATCGTAAAGATTCGGAATATTTAAAATTCGGAATGTTTGAAAATCGGAATATTAAAAACGGAACCTGAAAAATTCGGAAAAACAAAATTTCGGATTAAAAAAATTTCGGAATGAAAAAATTTCAGAAAAATTAAAATTCGGAATCCACAATATTGTTAGTGGAGAATGTAGACAATAAAATTTCCTATTAAAAATTTTGTGGATTTCGAATTTTAATTTTTCCGAAATTTTTTCATTCCGAAATTTTTTTTTCATACCAGCGGCCCGAAAGTGACTACTTCCCGGCCGCTGCGCAAAACGGGAAGAGCTATTTTCGGGCCACGAGGTATGAAAAATAGTATACAGGTCTAAACCGCGAAAAAAGAAAGCCCCAGAGCACGTGTTTATCGGCCTCGGCTTCGCCTCGGCCACTAATTACACGTGCCCTGGGACTTTTCTGTTTTTCGCGGCCTAGGGCAGTAATATACTATATTCCGAAATTTTGTTTTTCCGAATTGTTCATGTTCCGGTTTCAATATTCCGATTTTCAAACATTCCGAATTTTAAATATTCCGAATATTTACGATTCCGAATATATATCATTCCGAAAACTGAACATGGCTCAAGAGTACAGATCGAGCGATCCTGCATATACATATATTTGAAATTGTTCCAGAGGCGATTTCTAGTGTACAATCAATTTATATAATTCTGCCTACATATACTGCTACCGCTACTATACCACCGGGATCGCGGGTGAAGTATATTATTTTGCGCGCGGGGGATTCACTTTTATTTTTATTTTTATTCAGGTATACAGAACACACTGAAACGAGTACAGTGGAAATTTCACGAAATCATATCTTTCAACCGGTAAAAGTATCCTGTTGCAACTCGTTTAATTGTTTTTGCTTTGCGATCGCGCACATAATTATGAAAATATTATACCCGAGCCGCGATGATCACTCGCAGCGCAGCAGGCACACGCGAAGCGCTCGAGAATTTACTCCTTTCAAAAGCTCGGTAGCATTATGCACTTTATAAATTAATCGAAAGCGATGCGATGATCGTTTAGCAGTTGAGCAGCAGCGGCAGCCAGCAAAAAAGAAGAGAAGTAAAATTGCATTTCATCAGACCTGCGAGCACTTTACATTTCAATTGCAGAGCCCCGCTCGTGTGTATACCCAAGTCTCGTGTGCTTCGTACACTCCATTTGCTTATTTTTTTTTTTCTTCAAATTTTGAAAAGTGTAGTTTCAATTCGCTACATTTATTTCCGCTGGCCTTGCATATCTGGAATGAAAACTCTGTCTCTTTTTTTATTCTCTCTCCCTCTCTCTCTTTCCGGCGAATATAGTAAAAAAAAAAGGAACGGAAAACTATGTATGAATAGAGTATGCTATCGAGCCAATCACTTAGCACTACTTACTGTGTGTTAGTGTGTGCGTGTGTGTATTTTTTACGCGCAGCCTCGTACACTTTTATCGAAACCAATTATTGTAGCCGAGCCGGGTGCTTTGATGTATGAAACAATTCAACGCGAATTTCCGGAGCCTATATCATGTTATACGTTTACACATATCCACGGCATCGTATCTTTGTGGAAATACTTGTGAGAATTTCGAATTCATATTTAATCTACCCTAAAAAAAAAAAGCATCGAAAATCTCTCAACGGCCACCGAATATTCGCGAATTATACATCTAGTCCTTATACATACACGACTGTTCGCCGAGAGTGTCATTTTTCGATACCAAACCCTCTATCTATATCTACCCTCTGCAAGCACGCACAGGTATATGGAGTGTGTATGTTTGCATCACAGCTCAGAGGTGCGAACGGGCGCGAGCACGAGCCGCGCATATAAGGGTGTGACTCGGCGCGGCGAGTTTTCGTATGTAGTGCACGTCGCTCCGCGCGTACTATCGCGCTTATACTGGGAAATTCTGCTTGACATACACACACACATATATTCGAGCTTATATGCGCATATATATATATACACACGAGTGCCTCATTCTCTCTGCACCTCGTCGAGAAAATCCATGTGGATGCTGAAGCTTCCACGGTGTCTCGAGCAGTGTCCCACTGGTATACTCCCACACAGAGCAGCAGCAGCAGCAGATACCCTTGCAGCAAAGAGACACTCGCACGAAGCAGTGATACGAAGTGAGCTTGGATCGCGCGTTCACACCCACATACACATTTGTGCACATGTGTATATAATAAGAAGCAGTTGATACCGCAGCCTTTGATAATCACGTGCGCGCGCGGCGAGATTGCCCGACGACGAGGAGAGTAGAAATGAAATTCACAGCAGCAGCAGCAGCGCCGAGGGAGGATATATAGTTGCTCTTCCCTTCGTCGTATAAAAAAAAAAACACGCACACACACAGGCCATGTGTATTTTTTCTCTCAGTCCTCAGCTCTCTCTTCATCTCTCTCTTTACCGGAGGAATATAGAGCTCTCCGACCTATTTTATATGCTCTCACGCATGAAAGTGCACGCAATATACATACGTAACGTGTGTGTGTGTGTATAAAAATAAAGAAAAAAAAAGAGGAAGAAGTAAGGACGCGTCGAGGAAAGAAAAAATACCGGGGGATTGAGTTTTGTAAGAAAGGAGCAGTGCTGCCGATACGTTAACACGTTTGTGGCCTATACTCTATTTATAATATATTATTTGTAGTAATAAAAAATAATACATTACAGCAGTGGCAGCGAAAAACGAGCGGAGTATATCGGCTTTAAAGGAGCTGGAAGGGGAAGTGAAAAAATTTTGTAAGAAAGTTTGTTGAAGAAGCCAACGTCGAGTGGCACTCGACGAGTTTGTTCCTCGCTTTGCGCCTCTTCTCTCTCGAGCTCACACCCGCGAACGACGTATATAGCGACGCTGCTGCAACGCTGCGATACTAACATAGCGCCGGCTACGGGATCCTGTTTCTTCATTTTTTTCTCTCTCTCTCTTTCTTCGTCGCTGTATATATAGAGGAGATACGTAAGACGACAACGGCAGCCACGCGCGCCTGGCGAAGCAGCAGCAGCACACTTTTGTGCACGCGAGCTTTTTTCTTCATACACGTACGATACTCGTGCAAAGCTCGAGAGGAGGAGGGGAGCGATAAAAAATAAGCGCGCGAGCTTTTATGTCGTTTTAAAAACGTTCGTGTTATTGTTGTTGTTGTTGTTGTTATTGTGGCTGCGCCGGAGCGTGGCTGTCTATTGCGTTCGATTTGCAAAAAAGGAAATCGTTGTGTAAGACGGGGGCGGGCGAGAACAAATGCGTTACTAAGAAATCAGGGATAAAGTTGTGTCGCGCTTAAGTGAACCACGAAAAGAAGAAAGGAAAAAAGGCTGCCAATGCATTGGATACGAATTTCTTTCTAAAAAATTTTTTAGCTACCTAAAGAAATTGGCGTTTCAATCAACTTAAAATGCTACACTTTATTTGAAAAAAAGCTGATGGAACAAAATTTTTTGAATAATTGATAAAAAATGAAAACAATTTTCCATTTCAACTTATCAATTATAAAATAATTTACGAATCTTTATGTAATTAGTATTAAATTAAAGATTATGATGGGCATGACATGGAGTCAGAAAGAGCGACTCATAACACAGAAAAGTTTAATAATGATATTTCTTATTCAGAATAATGACATAAGCAATATCGTAACCTAATTACAATATACGATTTGTTTTGAATTGAATCTTTCAATCAACTATCAACTTATAAATTTCCCTTTAACGTCAATATTCGTGTGTCAACTGTTTACTTGAGAAAATCGGACGAATCAGTCATTATCGGGCCATTCGTATAGTAAATATCTACGATTTAAAGTGTAAAAGTGTAACAACTACGAAATCTTGTCTCTTTCAATAAAAAAATGTCTGAGTTTGATTCAATCCCGTCTTGTTTTGTCTGTAAAGTTAGCTTCCTTTCCTTAGATACTTTAAATTATCACCTATGGCATTTTCATGATAAATCAACTTTGCAACCGGTTTTGAATGTAACCGAGGTGGATCACGATCTTGGTACGAGTCTGAGCCTCCATTCGTCGTTCGTCGAAACATCGCATCACGAGGTGGATAAATCAGTTTTGATAGTTTTGACCACAGGACAAAATCTTTGCGAAGAACCACAAAACGAATTTCAATTCAATGAAATTTCATGCACAGAGCAGGATTGCGATCAACTACAAAACGAAGACCATAACACAGTTCAGCCACTAGCAAGAGATGTGTATGAATCCATTGATTGTCAAAAAATAGTTGCACAAGAAATCAATTCGAGAAAACCTCAAAGAAACAAGGACGATGTAGACGAACCCGTTCTAGCCACTGAATCTGATCTTTGCGAAGAATCTGAAATAATAATACATATTGACGAAGGCGATCGGACTTTCTTTCAGGAAACTTTTAGTACTGAATCGAATTGCAATGAATCACAAGAAGAATTGGAAGATGTCAATAGGACTTCGTTTGATGAAATTCAACTACAAAACAAAGACCATAACGCAGTTCAGCAACGAGCAAGTGATGTGCATGAATCCATTGAGTGTCCAGAAATATTTGCACAAGAAATCGATTTGGGAAAACATGAAAAAAACGTGGACAATGTAGACGAACCCGTTCTAACCACTGAATCTGGTCTTTGCAAAGAACTTGAAATAATAGATAGTGACGATAGCGATTGGACTTCTTTTAACAAAACCGTTAGCACTGAATCGAATGGCAATGAACCACAAAGCACACACCATGAAACAGTTCAGAAAAAGCGAAGAATTGAGTTTTGCGATGAGTGTCAAGAAATGTTTTCAGACGAGGACAAGTTAAAGAGACATAAAATAAAAGTTCACGGTCATGAAGACAAACCAATTTTGATCAGTGAATCCCAACTTTATACAGAACCACAAAACGAAATGAACGATAATACAGCTCAGCAACGACCAAGAGATGTGCATGAATCCCTTGAGTGTCCAAAAATATTTGCACAAGAAATCAATTTGAGAGACCATCAAAGGACTGAATCTGATCTTTGCAAAGAAATAATAGATAGTGACGATGGCGATTGGACTTCATTTAACAAAACCGTTAGAACTGAATCGAATGGCAATGAACCACAAAGCACACACAATGAAACAGTCGATAAAAAACGAAGAATTCAGTTTTGCAATGAGTGTCCTTATATGTTTTCAAACGAGGACATGTTAAAGAGACATAAACTAAAAGTTCATCATAAGTCAGTTCAGAAACTACAAGTATGTCACGAGTGTCAAATATTTACACAATATAGAAATTTGTCGAGACAAAAAACTGATGATAAAGATGAAATTTTCAAGTGCGAAAAGTGTTTAGCAGTATCACAAGTACTAAAGAAAAGCTACAAGTGCACTCATTGTTCGGAAGCATTTTCATCGCTTATTAAATTGGTCAATCACAAAAACAATGTTCACTGGCCAATAAGACTGCGGGTGTGACGTGTGCCAAAGTGCAGATTTTCATAGTAGAGTATTTTGATTAGGCACTACAAACCTGTAAACGAAGAATTCGAAGATACCTCGCTTATTCCCGTGGGTCATAAAATCATTGAACCACACTGCAACTGCAGAAAATTAATGACGAGTGCACATAGAAACATTTGGAACACTAGGTAATGATTATCTAGAAAAACATAGACTCGATTGGGATCGATTTATAGTCAAGTACGAAATAATTTAGTCGGTGTGTTATATCCTATATCAAAAATTGATGTATTATTATTGATTATAGATTATGACGGCCAAATTACTACTTGTAAAAATCGCCAATAAATATGTTACAATTAGTTGCGGTTGAAAATTTCGACTTAAAACTTATTGCTTTTGAATCAAAATTTATATTTAATAATTTTTTTTATGGTAATAACAAAATACATTTGTAGTTTCATTTCTCATTACAATATTTACCTTAAATACATGACACACACACAAAGAATTGTCGAGAAATTCATCACAATTTTTCCATCAACAGGTGATTCAAAAACCCGTTTTTGAGCCCGAGCTTACTCGCGAAGGCAGCAAAATGTTTCACACATCTTTATGATTGCTTGCTGATACATAAAGCGAAATAAAATGCAACTTTTAACGCGTATAAGAAAAATGTGTGTATAGGCCACCCGCAAGCTCTTACATATTTTTCTTTTCTCTCTCTCTCGTCTTCACGCGTTCGAGGCATAGTTTCATATACAGTTTTATAAAATAGAGAAAGAGAGAGAGAGAGAGAGAGAGAGAGAGAGAGAGAGAGAGAGAGAGAGAGAGAGAAACGATTTGTTTTACTGCACTTTTGTTATTTATAGCTCAATTGTTTGTTGTTATACGCGTGCGTTTACAGGCCGAGCTTGTATAACAGGCTTATTGTGTGTACGTTGTATACCACGAGTATATACTTTATGAGTATGCGGGTATGTGCGTAGGCCATTGGATAAACTTTGACTTGCGCTCGGCGCAGCCCTGCAAACTCGAGAAAAAGATTCTAACTTGCTTTGACCGTAGAGTAGTGTACACAGCTCTCATCTATTTTTCTTCTTTCCTTCTTTTTTTTTGCAACTCCACTCAAGCCTTCGCCTACGCACGCACGCAAGCCGCGTCCGGCTAGTAGTCTCGACGAGCTCGGGCCATTTGAAAGTTGATTCTGGGCAGCAGCAGCAGCAAGAGAGAGAGAGAGAGAGAGAGAGAGAGAGAGAGGTCGGCTGCATACAGAAGTGAATTAATTCAATTGTCACGGAGCTCTCTCGTTGCTATGAAATATCAGCTGCTCTCTCGCGGGCTGAATTTAATTTTCCCACGGCCTCGTATACAATAAGTTTTTCGGGGCATACAAATACTCGTGCATCTCTGACCGTGTATCGATATAGAAAAAATATCAAGTTTTTTCTTGCTTCTTTTTTCATACTCTAGTATTTTTTTGGACGCATATACTCAACAAAGCTGTGTTTTTGCTCTCTCGCTTGCTCGTTCGACGTATACATTTACTTCATTAAATTTTTCGCCAAGCCCACGCTCGGTGGCGGTGCGTCCGTGTACCAAACATTTATAAAGAAATACGCTGGTAAAGAGGATTTTTCCCGCTTCACCGCGTTATATTAACTCTGCACTCGAGTCGACACATGTAGTATATATATGCGCGCGTCGGTTAAAAAAAAAAATAATAATAATAATAAGGGGATAAAAAAGAGGTGTATAATATAGAAAATGAGGATGCACACGCGTATAACCACCAAGCGAGGCATACATATTCTGCTGGCCCCCAGGCGAGCGGTATAATGATTATATTAAGAGTTATAATGAGTCGAAAAAGATTCCCTCTCGCGATATAATTGACGAGAGAGATCAAATATTTTGCCCCTTATGTTTGTGCGATATTACATTATATATCTTTCATCGACCTAATTTCATCGAAAAAAAGGTCGTGAATCAACGGAATATGTAACGACGCGACAACACACACACACACACACGTATATAACGATCAAATTGAACGACCGCAGCATTGCACACGTATATAGCCTAGGCTCCCAAATCAGCGTTATATAGCTCACTCGTAAATACCAACGTATATATTACGAGAAAAGAAGAAAAAAGAAGAAGTGTAATTGCCGCACTTGCAGCGGCGCACGTGTGCAATGTTGTACTCGTGCCAGCGCTGGGGCGCGAGGATAACAAATTTGCGCGCGGCAGTAACGTATAAACGAAAAACGAGCTGCAGCTCGTAGCCTACGTGTAGCAGCACCCCCGTGTCCAAAAACTGACACGCGGCCAGAGGGGGTAATCAATCTTGATCTCTTTTGTTTTTTACGCGACCGTTTGTGCACATTAGTGCAAAAGTGTGAGCCGTCCCGACAGCTGAGCTATCTTTATACAACGATCGCCAGGCCGGTATGGACATCTTATTGGATTATATACACGATAGGGGAGAGGAAATACGCACGCACGTCATATCGCCGCCGTCGAGATGAATTCATTCTAACACTATATACTGTATGGTTGATCGATGCGTCGCTTTGCACCTGCTGTCGAGCAAATAACGATAAATAAAAAAAGAAAAGGCCACCGAATATTCCTAATGCTTTGTAATATTCTCGATTACATCGTCCAGGCGTGGGTGGGTGCAAATGTGTACATTACATAAATTACAGCGCCATCGATCGCGAGTAGTAGTAGTAGTAGTAGTAGTATTGATCAACGTGTAGTCAGACACACACACGTCGGTCTCGTTCGGAGCAAACAAGCTGAGAGGCCAACTGTGTATAGCACAGAGCGCGCGAGGGGCTTTGACAACTTTTTGTAAATATACAGTTCGGTTCGGCGTGTATATGAGCAATTCCGGAATTTAGTTTCCAATTTTTCGACTAAAAACGGAAAAAAAATTTTTTCGTTGGACGCATACTATGAACATTGGGTATTGTTCTTGAAGGTCCTAGGAAGCTAAAAAAATGCGTGAACATGAAATTTAAAGATAGGTAATTTTTTTCTGGCTACTTTTGTGTTCTAGGGCCCGAAAATTCATGTTTTCGCGTAAATACGAAAATTCACTCAATTTCTAAGTGGCTGAAAAAGTATTAAAACTCATTTAAAAAAAGTGACTGACTACTCCATTCGATTGTGAATTTTCTTAGCTTCCCGATGGTGATATCAGATTTTTCGATACATTGCATATTCTCCGAGAAAATCATCACAAAACTTGCCAAGCTAAAATATCTTGAAAAAATCAGTGCGGAAAAATAGCTTTTTTTGGTTTCTTTTTGATTTTTTCTGATGAAAATTGAATAATTTGGAAAATCTGATACTGCCATGAAAAAGCTGAGGAAAAATCCAATCGAAGCCATATCTTCATTTATTTTTTCCGTCGAATTATGAACGAGTTTTGATTGTAGCGAGCCGCGCAACGCTGAAAACTTCGCGATCACGATTAAAACAGTTCCGTAACAGAAAACAGCGAATACAGTAAAAGAAATTGGCTTGTATATCATTATAATTCGACGGAAAAAATAAATGAAAATATGGCCTCGATTGTATTTTTCATCCGCTTTTTCGTAGTAGTATCAGATTTTTCGAAATATTCAATTTTCATGAGAAAAAATCAAAAAGAAACCAAAAAGTTCACTTTTTTCGTACTGAATTTTTCGAGATATTTAGCTCGGCATATTTGGTGATGATTTTCTCGGTGAATATGCAATGTATCGAAAAATCTGAAATCACAACCGTAAAGCTGAGAAAATTTCCTATCGAATGGAGTAGTCAGTCACTTTTTTTAAATGTGTTTTGATACTTTTTCAGCCACTTAGAAATTGAGTGAATTTTCGTATTTACGTGAAAACATGACTTTTCGGGCCCTAAAACACAAAAGTAGCCAGAAAAAATTAATTACCTATGTTTAAATTTCATGTTCACGCATTTCTTTAGCTTCCTTGGACCTTCAAGAACAATATCCAGGGTTCATAGTATGCGTCCAACGAAAAAAAATTTTTTCCGTTTTTTGTCAAAAAATTCGAAACTAAATTCCGGAATTGCTCATATACATACACCTACACATAGCGCGACAAGTACAATTCCTCCGGCAGCTGCAGCTAGCTAGCTCTCATTTACGAGTCTCGCGCAGCTGCAGCTGCAGCGGCAACGAAACTTTGAAGCTCGCGAAAGGTAAAAGGGACGGAATAACTAATATACTCTACCCTTCGACGTTTACAAAGAGAGACGAGAAATGAGTCGTTGTCGTCGTCGTCGTGTATACGCGCGCAAAGACAAGGCCTGTGCGGTACCATTCCTAAATATGGAGCTACAAAGAGCCGCACGAGGAAAGAGAAAAGCGAGCTGAACTTGAAACTTCGACGAGGCGTGTATCTGGGTTAGCCTCAAGAAAATGAATGTATCGCGGTACGTACCGAGCATTAACACATAGAGAGACTCGAGACGTTATATAGTATACGCGTGTTCGTGTGCGGTGATTTTAACTTGCTCGCTCGGAAATCCCTGCGCTTTCATACGCAGCCGACTCGATAGATTTATTATTCCGGGGTGCTTCTGAAGTTCGCCCTACATACACAGCTAGCTCTCTAATGCTGCTTAGTTATAATGGCTATTATATTGCGTTAACGTAACATCCTAACGCGGTCACGATAACTCTCGGTAACAATCAATTTCGTTTATATTTTCTATTTTTTTCTCTTATTTTTTCCTTCGGTTTCATATACAAAAAATGAATAATATTCAAATGGATAGAAAAATGTAAGAAGAAGAAGAATAAGAAGAAGAAGATAGGGAATATTCAACGCGCTCGTGCGTAAATCTTGGATTTTTCTCACGCTTAAAAAATCATACACAAAACTTGCTTCGGGAAAACTCGATTTATCCTTGCGCTATTCTATTCTTTGTCGCGAGGAGATCCCATTGTTACTTTTTACCGGCGAACCATAAGTTAGTCGTCTCGCGATATGTACGTCATCGCAGGCAGCAGCCGCTAGTTCGAAGACGACGCGGACAAAAGTGACGATTTTTTTCTTATTTCCACTCTCTCCTCTCGCTCTCTTTGACGTTTATTTTACTCGATATTTTTTTTTTTGCAACGCATCGTCTACTTTGCTTCCGAACGTAAGCTTCAACGTAAATCCATCAAAGTAATCGTAAAAAAAAAGGAGAGAAGCGCGAAGGCATTATAAATCATGCTAACAGCTTAATTTGTCGAGCGGGGCGACCTCTACGCGCTGCCACCGTTTTATTTTTTCAGGGGGTATTTTTTTCTCTCTCCTCCTCTCTTTCTTTTTCACTTTGAAAAAATAGAAGAAGACGAGCAGGAGAGGACGAAGCAAGACGAAGAATCTTCGGTAGTAAGTTTGAGAAGTGTAAGATAACTTTGAGAAGAGTATCATGTTAAATACCAGAAGTTGCGAAACTTTGCGCTTCGATGATTTCCAAAAGGACGATCACAAGAGTAAACTTTTGCATAAAGCAATTAGTCGCCGAGCAGCAAAACGCGAGAGAGATTGGTAGCTGCTTTGCCGAGTCAGCCGCTCGTCGTCGTGCTCGGATGCATCTCGCATAATGTACAGAGAAGAGGATTGTAGTCTGTCTCTCTTGCTCTCTCTCTCTGAGAGTCGTTGTTCGTAGTCGCATAGCGATGCGCACGAGTTATATATACATAGAGAGAGAGAGAGAGAGAGAGAGATCCCCAGCGAGCTTTTTACTTTATATAATACGGAGAAAAGAGAGAGAAAGAGAGAGATGAAAGCTGAAAGAGCGCCCCAGTGCCGAGTTAATTGTTTCAGACGCATCGAGTGTAAATAATAACGCCCGTGCAGGGCAAAGGTAAAACCTGTGTGACCCGTGTTGTGTTTTACACTATATAGCTGTGCGTTGAATAGACGCGATGACGAAACGAAAAGGGAAAAAATTGCTCACGAGCTAATTATTTTTCGAGATTACGGGCGCGCGCGCTGACTCTAATCATCTTGTCGACTCCTTTTTACTCTCTTTTTTTTTCTGTCGACGACAGATCAGCTGCGCTCGCGCACACGTACGCCTATAAACGTGCAGTACACATACATGCGAGTACGGGATAAAAGAAAATAAGTGAACTCGAAAGCAGAGGAAGGAAAGAGGAAACGTCCGGGGCAGGGGGTGTAGCTCATAAACATCACTTTTACGAGCCTCGAGCTTTACGCGATACCTAGACTGAAACGATATAGCATTGCCCGCATACGTACATATACGAAGGGGTCCTTTACCCGATTTCATTCGATTGCCTACTACTACTACTAGAGGTTGGCCACCGCCAGGCGAGTTTTACTCGTTTCTTATGGGCAAATTTTTTGCTCGCTGTCTTGAGTGCAGCGGTTTATTTGCCATCTGCTCGAGATAATGAGATGCCACGTCGCGCAAATCGTATACCCATTATATACTTTCTTTCCTAGTTTCCGAAACAATGCATTATAGAGCATCGGTACGAAATTTTCCAGCGCGACGAGCGAAAAAATTTTTTCACACGCAGCTAACTGCAGCTACTGCAGCGATCGCCGCGTGGAATCGTCGATTTGCTCCGTTAAATTCCTACGTATATGGCCGCTCGTATACCGCTCGCTGGGCAGCTGGGGAGAGAGAGAGAGAGAAAAAAAACAAGCGCCAGCAGCTGCAATACGTAGCTGCTCGCCGGACTTTTAACGTACATCTGATAAGCTCGCGCAGTACGAATAACGTATAACGGTGTACGTAGTTCCAAGTCCGATTTCCCGGTTTTCTAACGCGCGCCCGATAAATATCCTTTTAAAATCATTCGACCGCGCCAATTTTCTTTCCCGCTCGCGCGTTTGTTTTTTTTTTGTTCTTACTTTTTTTCGTCTTTGTTTCTCCGTGCAAGAGTCAAATATACGCGTAGTACGTACATATATCTGCGTATCGAGCGCAGGGGTGAAGGAGGAGCCGAGCTTATTTTTTGGTCACTCGATCGCGCGCGCACATATCGATTTAGCTTACTCTCTCTCTCCTGGCAATATATATAGCGTCTAGGTTGGGCGCGCGCAAAATAGCCTCACTCCCTCTCGATTTATTTTCCGCAACTCTACGTTCTCTATATACCGTCGAGCTCGATCGCGATCTTTGCCAGTCTATTCGTGCGCAACCTATAGATATATACCTATACGTACGGAGAGCAAAGCGTCGCCTCCGCACACGATTTCCGTATTTATATGCAGAGACGCGGCGCTGCAGCCCCCCCCCCCCCCCCCCCCCCC
>NW_019641677.1:560947-639588 GCF_000599845.2 Trichogramma pretiosum
CCCCCCCCCTTCCCCTATATACTTCGCCGCAAAACCCGAGCGAACAGCAGCAGCAGCGATCGTAGTTTCGCCGAAGTATCCCCGACCGATATACACATAAAAGGTGTGTCTGAATACGTGTATGTATGTGCGTGTGTGTGTGTGTGTGTGAGTACCGCAAGCGGCGAAAATGAGAAAAGTTGCAGAGGCTGTGTATACACAAACTGCATGTCCGATTTTGATTCGTATATATAGCTCACGCACATTGGAGAACGGGCGCGCGTATATATATTGTTTGCGTCTGCATACCCATATGTATGATACAAAGCATGGATCGCTCAAGTTCACTGCAACGACGCGAGATATGCTGCAGGGAAAAATTTTTTACGAGATCTCGAGTAGAGAGAACTATTCGCGAGGAAGCAGCTCGCGGAGCGTCTAGAGCCTCCTAGATATACGACGAAGTCGAGCAGGATTTTAGAGGATACTTTTTTATTTCGGGAGGAGGGGTTGTTGTTCGATAATTATGAGTGGTACTCGCAGAATGTGAGATTTTTATTTTTATTGTACCGCGAGTGAAATATGCGATCGAATTCGTTTTTACGCACCGGCGAACGTCTCGAGTACGGTGCAGCTTTTATTTCGAGTACCCCCTATATAGCGTCCGAGGAATTTTCGTCGATGCGAGTATAATAATTTTTTTTAATTTTAATCCCGACCATTCTCGGCTCTCGGTTATTTTGCATGAGATTCACAAATTCATCTCTCTCTCTCTCAGTATAATTCAAGAAAGAAAAAAGAAGCGTCGACCCAAGTGTCGCGCTCAATCTCAATTCATCCGAGCTTTCGCGCCTCGTCTCGTAGTGGGATAATAGCAGTCACGTATCGGGCACCAGTCACCCAACTTTTGCCCCCTTCGTCGCGCCGTATAATACTATAACGAATTCGTTGAGCTGCCAGGGCGACGCGACGTTTTGTTCTTCTTCTTCTTCTTCTTACGTGTTGTTAAATCCTCGTCGTCGTAGTCGTAGTCAGCTCTAAGGCACTTCGGGGAAAACTTTTCGAATCAGTTTTTAAACGCCGCGGGCCCCGCCTCCGCCGACGAGGAATGCGCGACGAAGATTCACTCGCATACACATGATGCATTATTTGTTTTCGTCGATCGATATATTATAATATGGGTTACGTACGACTATACGTCGATGATTTTCTCTGGCTCATAACGAAAATAGAAAGGGGGAAAAAGGATCACCGATGCGCGATGTGATTTATGAAACGCTCCCCCCTCGCGCGCGTTTAACGCAGGACAGATCGTAATAGAATATTGTACGAGAAAATATAAAGAGAGCAGGAGCTCGAGAGAGATTGCGAAGTGCGTGGATAATAATATACCACGAGAATAAAAATAATGAGATGCGTATATAATATTATCCTGCGTTACGATAATACAAAGCTGACGTTTTTCGCATTTCGATGATCATAAATCATTTTATTAACGACGGCTTCATTATAATAAAATGTATCTCATTCTATTAATTTATATGAATAATATGTATAAAATGATAAATATTTTCGTGTAATATAATCCCTGCTAACTCTCCGGGGTACGGGAAAGCAAACGTTCGAGTATACATCGGCAGAAGAACCGAACATCGCACACGTTTTATATACGCTATCAACGGCACTCGACACATCGGCAACATTGGCACAGAGAGAGAAAAAAAAACGTTACACTATACAGTCGCAAGCTCCATACATATATGGGATAATTGAATTTTTAGAGCTCTCTCTCGAATTCGACGCCGAGTGCCGTATACCGCGCGCGCGCGCGCGCGTGTGTGTACGTAATAGTACTACGTTATCATTCGATTTCTATTTGCCACGCGCGTATAATCGTGTTTCAGCCTTGTTCGAAAGCTCGCGCCGTTTCTATCGTAGATGATCAAAGTTTGTCTGCAAGCTCACTTATATACGTGTGTATGTGTGTGTGCGCGCTTTCGAATAGGCAATAGTGGCGGTGTTATCTCGCGCGAGCACTACTATCCCGTACAGCTCTCGAAGATAGTTTGCCGAGAGTGGAGCGCCGCGCCGCGCAGTTTTACGCGAGCAGCGAAATTACTGCCTGAGCAGAACTGCGGTGTAGCATGGAGACGCGCGTTGCGGCTGATTCCTCCCAAGTTTAATGCGAGAGAGAGAGAGAGAGCAGCTACATCGTAATGTAGTATATAATGTTCGTACATTATTGTAATAATGAATCGGAAGAAACGTTTAACCGAGACAAGCGCTTAATTTTGGGGCGAGGAATGGCCATTCCTCCTACTGTATCTCGAATCGCCTCGCCTATTATCATATACATTATACGACATTCGAGTACCCAAAATGAGCTCTTATACATTATTTGCGCAAAAAAAGAGAGAGAGAAAAAGATACTGTCGTGCGTCATCCGTCATCGTTGCCCCGCGGATAACGAAGAAAAATTGCAAATTTTCCTCGAGACGTAGCAGCAGCATAATGCCGAAAAATAGCGCCTGGCCAGTGAAGAGCTTTATTATCTCGGGACTCGGGGGTTATAGTACGCTCCAAAGAGAGAGAGAGAGAGACGTGTACTCTCTCTCAGAGAGAGAGGGAGAGAGAGAGAGTGAGAGTGAGAGAGAGAGAGAAAAATACGAGCGGCCACCGCTGCACGAAGAAGGAGTTGAAAAATATATAAGCAACTAGCCGTGAAATAACAGCTTGAAATTGCGTCGCGCGCGCGCGTGGCCAAAGAGACCAAAAATATATATACGAAACGGGAATCGTCAACGTGCGCGTTCGTATACTATATAATACATAGCTATAGTTATATGCACGTCTTGCGGCAACAAAACAGAGAGAGAGAACGAGCACACAAGACCATGGGATTGTTACTCTAACTGCTCTCGACGCGAACGGCCAAGATAAAAAAAAAGACGGGAAAAAATGATAAAGCAAAAGCACACGCAAAAAAAGAGGAGGAGGGAAAAAAAGTCGAGGAACGCGTGTCGTTTTTATCAGGCAACGACGAGTGAGAGAGCTAACTGGTCGTCGTCGGCGGGGAAAAAGGAGCGCGTTAAAAGGAAAAGAGCAGCCGACTCCCTATACATACATATGGCCGACTCTCCGTGAAATCGAATGGCCAAACAATTTTTCGACTCTACTGGTACGCGAAAATTGGTGGTTTTCGGTGTGACATTTGTCTCGAAATTTTATTTCAATTTTGTTGGCCGTTTATCACTCTTTCCTGAAGGCCTAAAGTTGGCATTTTTCCAAAATTCGTGATGATTTCTGATAATTAAAAAATTCCTAAACAGCCATCATGAATGACTCGGACAAGATGCGTCATTCAAACAGTCAAAAAGAATGTACAAAAATAAATCTGAGCACTTTGGGAACTTTCTAGTAAAGAGAGAAAAATTCCCAATTTCATCAAGTTCTTTCATTAATCAAAAATTCATAGAGCTTTCGTACAATGTCAACTAAAGCTAAATAGACCAAAAATCTCACTGTGTCGAAAAAAAAAAGAATAGTTTCGATACTTAACATAGATGGCGTACTTCGCACCCATAAGTGGCCAGTCGTAGTTCTAATTAGTATATAAGATAAGAAACAGAGGTGGTTGACATTTTAAGGTGGATTTCCGTTTTAATCTATGTTTTTCTCTCTCATTAGACTCCTTCTCAGAAGGGCATACAGAAGGCTTAGAGCCTGTGCACAGGAAGAGATTACTACTACCCCCCTCCCATTTAATTTTTATTTAATTTTAATTTTGGGTTTGGCATAAGCCTTATCTGATCATCCGGCCCGTAGAGCGGGGGTAATCATGTTCTAATCCGGCCTGGATCTTGCCCGGAAGATAGTGTAAACATAACCTCCACTATGTGATTGAATCGTACGAATGTAACTAGAATGATTATATTATTTGTAAACACCCACCCTGCACATGTTGACAGTGTCGGTTGGTGATGAACTACGAGCACAGCTTGATTTGATTTATATATTTTGTCTGATTTGTTTAATGTAGTTTGTCTGAAATTTCTATAATTGTAAGAATAGACGAAATATTGAATCTATATCGTTTGAAAAATAAAATAAAAATTAAGTTCTTGGACATTTAATATTGACGTAAAATTCTCTATAGAAGACAATTTTGAATCTAATGATTCAACCATGAAAAAATGATTGGAAGCGATTCAAGTCTTGATGAAAGTTTCGATGATGTTTTGATGAAAATGATAGTGATGATGAAGTCTGTGTAGATAAAAAATGCGCATCTATGATTGTCAATGCTTTAAAATAGTGGTCGTGCAAAAACAATATTAATCATGCAACATTGGATATATTGTTGGAAGTTACTCATAATATTTATACTATATTATAAGTATGAATTGAAAAGCATTCCGTTCGCTCAAAACATACAGACTTTTGAACTACTAATAGCGCTACAATCACGTCGCGAAAGGTTATGTTTACACTAACCTCCGGGCAAGGTCCAGCGATAAGATAGTGATTACACGTCCGTAAAATTTCCCTGACTTTGTCCTGATCATCCGGGCGCTCATTTGAAAATCTGGGCCGGATCTTAGCCTGAGAGACTTTTTCCGATCGGGTCCCTATTTGAATATTTTATCAATTATTCAACAAGTGAATTAAATAACTGATAGGAAAAAAGTACAAATTCAACACCCATCAAAAATTCCAAAGTATAGAATAAAAGGAAAAAAAGTTTCGATATACTTTACCTAGGTGGCGTCCTTCGCACCCTCAAGTGGTAAAACAAAATTCACATTACTATACAATAACGTTGAACAATTAAGCTTCGTCTTCAACTTTTGTATAATATTGTCCCATCAGAAAAAACTATTTTTGCTGATTCGATTTTGCAGAGAATCTACCACATAGATACTTATATATCAGCATCCAGGCTGCGACGGAAATTGAAGCATTGCGCCGAGCTCGTTCGACGATGGCACTACTTATGCTACTGCTGCTACTGCTATCCTTACATATATATACTAGTTGAAGGGTGCGCCGTCGTCAACGTCGTCGGCGAAAGGATGCGCGCACCGAGCAGCTGCCGTTTTATTTAGAAAATGATCCCTCTTATCATTTCGCTCGTTCGCCGAAAATTATTATTGCATCCGCGATTGTGCGCGCGGATGCTACGGGTGTGTATATGGGTACATCGTTCACGCGAGCGAAACGTGCCTCGAGTTGCCGAGTAGCTCGTATAATTCTAATGTTGAGCAACGCCGCCAAGAAAACGATCGCCAAGAAAAATAAATTCATAATCGGCTTGGATGATGTAGGATATTGTTTACGAGTCAGAAGATGAAATGAAGCGTAGAATCTAGTGCGCCGCACTTTAGTTTTTTGTCGGATCGAGCGACGCACGATTGTTAAAAAAAATTTTCAATTTTAACGTAGAATTACAAAATAAATTTGAAGTAATAGATACTCAATTTTATTGAATGTAATTTTAAAATTAATTTATCGGTATTTGTTTATTTTATTGCAGTAAAGGCACTCAAATGTCCATACACTCAAATTTACGCATTTGGATTGATTAATTATAATATTTATAAATTATAATATTTTGATAGTGATTTATTCTTTTCAATAATTGCTCCAAAAGTTGATGAAAATTTAATGATAATTAATACCAGCCTCTACCACTAGATGGCGAGTAACTTCATCAGTAAATCCGCAAGTGGCAAAGTGAAAATAATTGTATAAGTTAAAAATGAATTATATAATTATATATAATTGACTAACAATTTTCTTTTTTTAATATGAAGGGGAATATTAGTTACGAATGTGCCTCAGTTTTACCAAAAACAAAATCTCAATTTGTATACGTGTATCGAATGCCACGTGTATTTGTGTGTTTATCCGTAGCGGGCCAATATTCACAAGGGGCCATATACGTTTCGATACGAGTGCACCTCGAGCAATTTTAAACTTTACAAGATATGTTTTTGTCGATACGCGCGCACATCCGAGTGTATTTATCTTTCGATTTCGATCCGCTATATTGCGAGGGCAAGTTCGTCTCCATCCAATGGGAATTCAAAGATGATATAAAAATATTTTTGCCATCTACGTATTTTTTTCTTGTTTCTTTTCGATTATAAACCGATATATCACAGGCGTAATACGTCATAACATTATCGATGCATATATATAGCCTCGCCACTGCCAAAGACGAATAATTTTCAATTATTATTCTGAGAATTTCGGCAAGGCCTCGTCTAACTTTGATTGAATGGCATGCATCAAGGCTCGTGTATGGCTCAAAGTTTGCCCCCCGCCGAAATTGATACAAGCGCGCCACGCAGCGTGCAAGTTTGGATTGATGTGACGTATGCCAAGTAATATATTGCGCGTATATCTTCGTCTCGAAATTCATCGTATATCGGGTATACGCGCCATATTATGCTCTCTACGCGTTGCTCGTGATTAGAATCCAAATTGTCGTTATTTACGTTAATGTTGTATATGATTTCGAATCGCGCACAGTTCGCATTCCAAAATACTCATTTGGGCTGTGATAAACGGCCACCACGATCGATTCGAAGCGAGTGCGCAGGTGCGCGCGCGTGCGGCTGTTTATCGAGTATCGATGACGAGTTCAATAAAAGCTCCGACCGATGGAGACGATAAAAAAAAGAAGGAAGAGAGGGAAAAAAAGTTTAGCTTTAACGTGTCTCGGTATACCCCGTAGGAAGATATTCGCTGCGGAAACAATGCGAGAGCGAGGAATCGCGTGCGGCCAAAGAGAACGATATATATCTCGTGCGTAACTTTCTGAAATGTGGTTGCGGGCGCGATATATAGGTCTCTTACTTTTTAACTGTGCCGGCAACTGGTCATAAAAAAAAAACAGCAACGAAAGAAAGTAAAAGAAAGAAAAAAAAAGGTAAATAGCCGCGCGCAGCTTAACTTTCGAGTATAGTCGAAGGCAGAGCTCTCTCTCGAATGCTAAAAGCCGAATCAAAATAGCTAGCTAGAGAAAAAAAACAACAGATTCGAATGGCCCTTTTCTTTCAGGAGTTGGGAAACACTAGCAATACCCAAAAAAATAACACACACACACACACACATGCGCTCAGGTAAACTTTTATCGACGTACTTTTACGAGTTGAAATTACACGTTGTTCTCTTCTTATTTTCTTACAGGATCAATTGGCAAAAATATTTTTCAATAACTTCGCTTTGGGCCAAAAGCCTTGTAAATTCTTTCTCTCCCGTCCCTTGCTTTATTTTACAGGTGGTGCACTTTCTTTTATTGCACAACACGAAATTTTACGTCGGGCAGCTTGGAGTCGCGAACCTCCCGCTCGCTTATATTACACGTTCGACAGCTGTGTGCGCCGCGACGACGACGACGACGACGACTCGAGTCGGTGTGTGTATTTGCTTAGCACTTCCTCTGCCGCACGAGAGATTGTGTTTGCGCGCATTTGTAAGAATAATAACACGCTCGATGAAGCATTGTAATCAAGCTCGACGACGACTCCGAGGTCCGCTCGCAGCTTTTTCTTCTTCGTCTCTCCTTAGAATCGTAAAAATCGAACCTCGAGCCCTTTGATTGTATCGATAAAAAGAAAATCAGCTCCCGCGCATTATTTATAAACGAGCTTGTACGTGGTATACGCCAGAGCGGCAATAAAATCGTATTGAAAAGATTCACGGCGAAAAATTCTAATGTATAGTTTCTCGCTCTGTGTGTGTATAGCTACCGAGGATTATCGGAGAGTTTCGAGCGAGAAAAAAGGAAGAGAAAGAGAGACAAGTAGCCATGCAATGAAGTAAAAAAAAACCGCACTCAATATTTTACTATCCAGAGCATTGATTGCTTTCGAGCCCGAGTGCGAGTTCGATGTTCTTCCTCCTTCTCTCTCGCTCTCTTTTCTCTTTTTAATACGCCTCATCGAATGCTATCGTAAAATTCTGATTTTTTTTATGATTCGAGGTACTACTGCTACCACTACTATTTCTCACTCGCGACCCTTTTCATACATACTCCATCGGCGAAAGATAGTCATCGGGGCCGGGTAACACTGTGTAAAAAAAGAAGAAGGAGCGTAGTCGATATCGAATTTGCTTTGCAAATTGACCGTGAATAATATCGAATGAATCTTGTAAAAGATCCCCTCCTCCTCCTAAACTACATCGAGAGACATCGCGCAAAAACTGCGCGTCGTGGAAAACTTTCCGTCTTATATATATTTATAAATCGCTGTTTAAAATATACAAATAACGATCGTACGTATGGAAAATGACTCGTTTAAATTTCCATAAATGGTCGCGTAGGAATTTAATTCCATATGCTAAATGTCGAATGAAATCGCGCGCGACGCGTGAAAATTTCAATTGCGAGCTAGACTTGTAGCGGAGTACGGTACTTCGGGCTCCCGTACATATCCTTGCTTATATATATATTATCTAGAGGATAGATTGCGCGCGCGTGCGAGAGAGGCACGTTTATCCTCCATTCGACATTCGTTCCGCGCATTGGAATTTATTTTCGATTTGGCCTATAACGAGGCGCTTATGAGCACGCGTTATAACGCACAAGTGCATCCGAGCGATACGATAATGAAAAAAATATTAATAATAATAATAATTACTACAATAATTATAATAAATAAATGAATGTATAAAGAGTCGGTGGCTTTAGAGAGGAGGATCGCGCGGATAATATTCGATAAATATTCAGCCGAGCCATTGAACGTCGCGTAGCCGCGTTTAATCATCGCGCGCACGCGAGCTCGTATGTATAGTTGCGGGGAAAGGATCAAAGCCAAATATAATTTCGCTTCCAGGCTCGCGAGCACATATACATACATACATATATGATTGAAGGAGTGCGAGAGAGAGAAACTAAAGCTATAAGTGCAGTTCATAAGCACTGGCGGTCGTTGAAATCGTTTCGATCGTATATGTATAACTCTCCGCGACTGAAACAGGCGCACCCCCGCGATGCATAAGAGAAAATTTTCCATTTAACGTACGATACGTCGATGATCGCGCGAACGTAATTTATACATGTTTTCAAAGAGAAATCGACCTATCCGCGCGAGCTCGTGCTGTATAATATATATCGCGCGGTGCAGCAGAGAGGCTGCTGCGATCCGGAGCTAGGATATTCGAATTTCGTGCCGCGCGCCTAATGGAGAAACGGAGATACAGAGCGACGACGTATATCCGAGTTCGGAACGGTCGCCGAGAGCGCCCAAATTTACGCATCCTTGAAAAGGACACTCTCGGCCTCGGTGCGTCGCACGGCGGAGTCGAGTATCAACGCACCTCGTGTTGCCACCGCCACTGCCCCCGAGTGTACGCGCGCCCCGTGTTACGTACGTACTGATAAACGAGCGGCGCAGGCCGATCCTCGTGTTTCTTCAATTTGACGCCCGAGCTTGCAGCGGCTGTTACAATTATTATTTTTTTAGGCAAGTAGAGTGTGAGGAGTACGTTAAAATACATGATAAAGTTTTAAACTACTTTACGTACTAGAACATTTTTATCGTGTTCAATTATGTTTCCTAATACTGCTTACGCCATGAGTTGAAACTTTTTCTCTTTTTTTTTTTTTTGATTTTGTAAAATATCGGTAAAGTAGTTTTCGTTCGGTTTTTCTGAGAAGTCATTTCAACTTAACCTGTACGCTTGCAAAGTATCGGGACCGACCGTTAGGTGACTTTATCCTAATTTCTACGAAACCTTCATTCAAAAAAAGTGTTCTGGCAAATATGTAATGAGATATTATGCCCCATCATTCAAATTAACATTAATCGGGACTTTTTTATATGGCTGACTTTTGTTGATTTTAACAGAGATCGCTTCCTTCAAATTGCTTGTTTTGTAGGCATGATTGAACTGTGTAAAAGTTAAAACCCTTGTAAAAATTGCCTGAAGGATCCTACAGTAAAAAATAACATTTTTGTATCAGTCCAGTAGAAATTTTGCAACTAGTTCACAAGGGAATACAGCCGAAACTTAAATATTTCCGTACAGCGAGGAAAATAACGAGTTATTACATTTTTCTTTCTACAGAAAAAACAACAAAACAAAAATATATAAAACTCGAATATTGCGTAACGGATGACTCCCTTGCTCGGGATAGCGTACAAATCAAAAGATTTGTTTTTTCAATAATATCCTTTGCATGTCAATATGGATGAAAGCGTAAGCTAGCGTGACAAAAAGTTAGTCAATACGTAGATATAACGCATATGATGTATGCATAGAAAAATCAAAAGATAGGCAGATGAAAATATAAACAGAAGCAAATATAGAAGCTTCAATAGAAGAAAGCTTTAATAAATTCTTCAATTGAAGAATCGAAGCTAAATCGAAAAAATTTTCTCTCGCTACCAAAACTTCGAAAGCCAAAAACTGCGAGAGACTTAATCAAAAAATGCATTTGTATTGAAATGAGCTATGGACGGGTCTAGTATAGGCTCAAATTCCATTTGTCCTCTCCTCCACCTCCGCATACATTTTCATTCGAATCGATGAAAAGTTCCATTTAAAATACACGAGGAAATTCAAAGTCACATTCTAGCCTTATATCTCCTAGTTTTTTGACATCTTTTTCCCTTCAAACCAGCTTACCTCTATACCGAATCTCCATTTACCGCTTTCCAAATAATCTTATAAAATATTTTAACAATAATTTCGATCTGAAAACTTACTTTGCAGAAGCTCGCTGCCTCGCAGAACATGGTCGATCTGAAATCACAAGAAAATACACATCTTACTCATTTAATTTCGTACCATTAGAATCCATACACAGCAGAATTTTAACCCAGGCGATATAGGTATGTAAATTTTTCGTGGCTCAGACACCAGCAGCAGTCGGAAAAGTTCGACGCTCATGTTTGACAATTGCTCGCGGATACTTCGGGGCAATTCTACAGCACGAGCTACAAAACTTTCAACGCCATTAGAAAGGCATCATAGCCGTGTAGTTGTTGTTGTTGTTGTTGTAGCTGCAGCTGCAGCACGTGTACAATACGAGGCCTCGACAACGGAACTTTGGCGCATGTAAAGCCCGCTGGAAAATCTTCTCTCCCCCCGCCCCCCCTTTGTTTCCAAACCGACTTTCTGTACGCAATAAATAAGGCATCTCGATCGCCGCCTGTTGCCGCGCGGCTCTCTATATGCGTATGAAAATTTAAACGCGCGCGAGGAGCAGTTGTAGGTACTACACAGCAACAGCAGCAGCAGCAATCTCTATTATGGCGCGCATAACAAGCTTTGGGTGTATATACGCGATTTTATAAAGCAGTAGGTTACATCACCTCAGGCAGTCTGGCGCATAGAGAGCTTCTCGTTAAAATTAATTGCATCAATCCGAGCGCGAACGTACACAACGTAGTGTATAAGCACGAACAAACACGCTACACGCGTAAAAATTAAATTATACATCGACAGGAACACAAATAGTACGTACATATAGACAGACGTTTGCATTACAGGTCGGATGTACCGACGCATATAATATATTGTATGCGGATCACGAGCTCCCGGAACCCGCTAATGAGCGATGATTTATCGTCCGTCGATTTTCCCCACGACTTACGTCGCGAGCACGAGCGATTTGGCGATAATTTGCCGCGAATTGGCTCGGCTGCAGCTCCGCGACGATCGTACGTAACCACCGAAAGTTCACGAATTATCTTTTTTACTTTTTCTCTGGTTATATACGATGTGAAACATTTTAACGAAAAAAATCCTTTTCCCCATTCGTGCTGTACTCTACTGAATATTTTATACATAAAATGAATATAGCAATACGTGCGCCGAGTGTGTCCTCAGAGTACGGTCCATTAGCTTAAGGAGGTTCGATAGTAAACTTCATGTCTTTAGAAACGCCTGAAACTTTTTTATTTCAATCTTTGATAAGAACTGAATGCACTGTTAAAATCTTAGATTGATCTACAATCTAGTTTTCGAGAAAAAAAAAATCAAAAACGACGTCTTATACATGGGTCTTATGGGGAAAGTTACAACAATGTCACAAAAAAAGCATTATGCAAACGAATTAGTCTTAAGAAATAAAAAAAAAACTATTTTTTAGAAAGCCAAGAAGGTATTGATCATTTTGAAAAAAAAAACGACTCGTTTTACAACGCCGAATGCTCAATAAACAAGTCTAAAAACGTGAGATTCTGAGCCACGCGAACCGAAATGTCGCGTTTTTACACGTTCATCGCTGTATTTCAGCTAGTAAAAATAAAATGTACTCTATGAAAAATATGTATTTCGATGGGAAATTTCCTCAGCTTTCGATTGAGACTACTTTAAAAAATCTTAAAAATGCGCTTTTTGAGATATTTAATGTTAAAAGTTTATTTTTACAATTTTCCGTGGAAAATGGAAAATTTTTGAAAATCTGACTTCATCATCGGAAAGCTGAGGAAATTTCCAATCGAAATCATAAGTCACATATTTTTTTTAAGTGCGTTTAGGGGGTTTTTCAGCGAGATAGAAGTTAAGCAGTTTCGCCTATAAGTGCCGTGCGGCCGCTGCATGCTATTTTGCTAATAATATTTTGTTTTCATGAGTTGGTATCACTACATCGTGCCCGTGTATAAGCATAGGCGACCCCCTCGCCCCGCCTGCCCCTTGAAAGTGCTATCGAACCTCCTTAAGCTCCATATGGATAATAATAATAATAATAATAATAGTAATGATAACGGCGTCGAATGCATTAGAGCCAATTATAGAGAATAGTCGAATGTATTGTGTGCTGCCACTGTACATGTATATAGTTGCGCGTTTCTCCGCGGCCACATGCCTAGAGCTGTTTGCTTACCTCCTGGATTTTCAATGCCGCTTAATTAATGCAGTTCTTGCCTCTCACGGGCTCGCTCTCTGTGTCTCTTTTTTTTCTATACCTCTCCGATACAGAGTGCTTATTTCTTTTCGCGCCGATATTATACATCGAATTGTATTATATATTTATCGATAATCGAATGTTTTTCGTTTTACTGTGTGGCTGCAGCACACTGCAGCAGTGACGCAAAAAAGATCAAAGGACTTGCAATACGATACACACGTTTTAACTCTCCGTCTTTGGCATTGACACTTTTTTTAATCATATTAAAAAACAGACACACACAACGTATTTCGTATCGAACTTAATACTTTTCATTTCATCGCGTACGTATCGTTATTTAAATTTTATTGTTTTATTATTCCATCGCGGACGTTCGGACGTGTATTAATATTCTCACGGCGGCATTGGACAATTTCCATTCTAGTACGAAACTCCTGACAAAATTCCGATATAGCTTTAATAAGCAGCTAATTTTCCCTCGTCCCTGACGTAACGGCTGACTGGCACGTAAAGCTTTTATCGCGACGACGGGCAAAAAAAAAACAAGAAGCGAACAGAAATGGGTTGATTTTCATACAGACGTTGTAAAAAAAATTTAATCGAGCCCGATCGCGACTTGACTAATGAACCATGATTTACGTGAAATTTGTCCACGTCAAAAACAAAGCAGCCGCAGCGCGGCTCCGATCGTTTCGGCTCACGGAACATCCAATCCGAGTCATTTGTCAAAAATGTATACAATTTTATACCGACCGCCGCTTCCAGATCGCTATTTTTTATTATTATATTGGTTACGAAAAAAAAGAGAGAGAGAGAGAAAGAATAGAGGTGGTATCGGACGCGAGGGTATTGTACACGTGCGCGCACGCGGGGGAAAAAATTAATTAATTTCTCTGCGATCCGCGATAAGGACTCGTATTACAAGAGAGCAGCGAGAGCTAGCATACGGTAATAAAATTGAAAAAGTTTATTATAGAATTGACTTTTCGTACTCGACGTCGCGGAGAGAGATTAAAAACTTCGTATCCACGTGCAGCAGCTGATATAGTTATTAACCTTTCATATTGTCCTTCCGATTGATAAATACACACATAAGCCGAGGATTGGCCACTTCGTTTCATATATAGTAAACGAGGCAGTCCTCCACATTTCAGCAAAATTAATAAAGTCACGAGCTGGTTATATACCTCGATATATTATTTCATACCGATGAAAACGAATTCCGCTAAGAATCCAGTTTGTATTTTATTATAATAATATCGAGCGCGAGCGACGTATACGGGATGATACCGGGTATATATATTAGTTTAGTTGCGCCTCGATGAAACGTACCTGCGAACACGTTTCAATAATATTCCAATCCAATATCAGGTACACATACACATACGCACACACACACACACACACACACGAAGTAAGCGAGGTGATGATCGGCGACGACGACGACGACACTATAGGAGGAGGTTCGAAATTAATTAAACAACGCGGCCCCCGATGAGTATATGAAAACGTGACCGGTTGAAATTGAAAATGTTTATAACGTTTGTCGGAGGGTTAAGCATGTGTGTGTGTGTGTGTGCGTGTGTGCGTGCGATGCAGGTGCTATATGTATTT
The DNA here is from genome assembly GCF_000599845.2 of Trichogramma pretiosum. Classification (NCBI taxonomy): domain Eukaryota; kingdom Metazoa; phylum Arthropoda; class Insecta; order Hymenoptera; family Trichogrammatidae; genus Trichogramma; species Trichogramma pretiosum. The sequence continues at coordinate 575,409 of NW_019641677.1, forward strand.
TCGATAACTCTTTTGAATAATTTAACAGAGTAATCCACCGGAGAGGTGAGCTGGATGGAGTTAGCGCGCATTTATGTGTACAGAATTAGAGCTAGGGTAATAGGAGCAAAAAATAGCATAAGATATAAAATGAACCAATGAGGGCATTACCCATAAGCCGATAGAGCACAATAGGTAAGCCGATTTTCGATACAAATCGGTAGTCTATAAAACCACCGTTACAAGCGTGAAAGGTCGAGCTTGCAACGCCCTTATAATAAACGCTCTTTATGTATTGGATATTTAACCGAAATCCGGTGCTTTTGATGCGCGCGAAAATGGAAAACATATTTTTTTTGGGTACGCCAGCAGCACTACAGCTGTACCGCGTGCATAAAAACACTGTCGAAGAATCTCCTGGATGGAAAGGAAAAAACAACGAGAACGAGGAAAAAGAGGGAGGACGTGTTTTTGCCACCACGCGTAGAGAGCAAAATAATCTCGGCTAGATTTTCGATAGTCTACGTACAGTTTGATTCATCTGGATATTTGCTACGTGCACAGTTCGAGCGCGTATAAAGGCATACGTACCATAGGAGCTTCTATAAATTTTCCAGCTCTTCGAAAGTGCCCTTATATTTGTGCTCGATAAACGATAATGTGCGTGTTGCATATATCGTCCCCGGCCATCTATATAGACAACGAACGCGATCGAAAGCTCGGCGGAGTGGAAATTTTCCAAATTTTCCTCAATTTTAACGCCAACTTCTGATTTAGGTATGTATAGGCAGCACAGGGACGATTCCTGCATGTACGTATAGTAGGCTAGGACAGGCGCGCGGGCCACTCACACAGGCAAACTATAATATAGCCCGAGCTGCCGCTGTGGCAGCGTGTCAAACTTCCCTTGAGATAGGTGCGGGCGACACGCGAGCTCGGGCCGCCGCCGCCGCCGCATTGTAAAAGAGAGGAAAATCGCTGACAGGCAGAAGTGTCGGGTGCCGATGGCATTTCGGCTACGTCGAGCACACACTAGGACACACACGTGCATGTAGATGTGCCTCGCATACACACACACACACACCAATACCCATGCATCGAGGACTCTGTGGAATTTTATTCGACTCATGGGCGAGCGCGGCATCGGTTGGAGTGGAGATCCGCGTGTGGGTGAAAAAAAAATCGATTCTCAACCTGTCGCTCGCTTTTCTTTTGACGAGAGCGAGCTTAAAACGTTACTCTGCTGGGTGCGCGTGTGTGTAAATCCGAAGTGCCTCGTGTTTCTCTAGTGGAAGGGCGTGTGTTTACGCACTCGCGCGGATGCCTTTGTGTTTATATAATTGGTTACTTTTTTTTTCACTGCAAGTGTATGGAACAAAAAAAATATTTTTTTTTTTTGCGCTTCATTAGTTATCCGAGTGGAAGCGAATTTCTGGTATTAATTTTCCGAGTTCCTCGAGCCCTTCGTTCAATTTTAATCAATGTGAATTTCCGACCCCGTGATTTATGACTCTTGGATTTCTTCCTTCAATTTCATTACTCGAAGAAACTATCATCATCATCATCGTTATCGCAGCTGTTTGAGAGTGTAATACATCATCGAATCCGAATTTCTCGTCCTATTTTTCCTTCACTTATGCTAATTGGTCGAGATGAAATCGGTATAAAGCGAATGACAAAAAAATATGACGTTTCTGAATTATTAATTCAGCTGAAAAAAATTCATTCGACAAAATAAATTTATCTGTTTGTAAGAGAGGAAAAAAATCTGAAAAATAGTTGTAGACGGAAATCCAATTAAAAATACAATTTACCAAATATCAATCAAGGGTTGAGGCCGGTGCGCCGCGTCTCGAACCGAACTTAATACATTTTCCAATTACTTGGGAGGAAAAGTTCGGTCGGTTGTACCTAAAAGGATTGTCCGGTCTTGATATTAAAATGACGCGCCACATTCGAGTCCTCGAAATCGTCTTGACTTTAATTAAAGAATTACGTTCTCGACCGTGACGAGAAAATACGTCATTATAATATACGTGTAAAACGTGATGGACAACGGCGTAAAATTGCTGGATTTTTCCCTTCGAATCGTCATCGTCGCACGCCATATCGCTGTAACTGAATTTTCCATTCAATTTTCGAAATAATCCGTTTTCGAATTATGTCGCGTGAACATTTTAATCTCTCCCAGCTGCGCGATGAGAGCGTACCGTCTGAAATTAACTACGATTTGACACGCGGGACCTGCAGCAATTGAATTTTTAAAAGCGATAACGCGATCGGACTCAGCATTATAAAGCCGGACGATGAAAACCGATTCGATTTTTTTCGTTTAATTCGGCCCGATAAGGAAGTATCATAGCTATACGCGAGAGTTAGTTATAAGGTTCGACGGTAAAAAAGCGAGCTTCTCTCGCGAGAACTGTTTACGCGCGTGAGCCGAATACTGTACTCGTTGTCGCACCTCCCTTATACAAAGCATCGGCGATATTCAATACGACCGCAGCCGCATTCGTATCACGCGCGTATTATTATTCGCCGAATCATCCGTACATCAGCATGATGTACGGAAAAACGAGCGAAAAAAATTTTTTTTTGATACATTATTCGTTTTTACGTAGAATAAAATGCTTCGTGGATATAAGTACACGCGAGAGTTCGCAACGGGTGTGGTATAAATTTATGGATTTTTTGATACTCTTTCTCTCTCTCTCTCTCAGCTCTCTCTCTTTATATATCTTTTGCGCCAAATTGAAATGTCAAAGTACATGGTTTTACGTTTCAATAATTAATGCTGATTTTATTCGCGCGAGCTTTAATGCTTTTGACGTTGTCAGTGGTAGAAATTCATGAAAAAAAAAAAAATAAATAAATAAATAAATAAATAAAAGGAAAAGGAAACGTATGTGTACAATTATGCGACGTAAAAAGCCTAGGAATTCCGCCCGCGCAAAAAGACGCGTGCAACATTGACTCTGAAAATGATTATATGAATATCGAGTTTCGAATTTTTCAAGTTACACGATGTATACGCGCAATTCACTCGTAAATCTCAATACACGTTGTAAACTCTCGACTATATAGTACGTTAAGTAAAGTACATTACAAATTGCGGGAACCGAAATTACGCGTTATACATAAAAAACGTCAAATACAGCGAGTCCCATTTAGCGCTCGAGCAACAAAAAAAAAAAAAGAAAGAAAAAGAAAATCGCCCAAGTGGTTTACGTTGACGTCAGGCCAGACATCCACGCGCGAGCGCGTTTATACTCCGTATAATAATTCACTGCGGGCTATTTTCTCTTCAAAATGCGTGTTAGACATGCCGCCCTTCGTGCTACCTTCGACTTTGTGTGTGTTTGTGTGTGTGTGTGTGTGTGTGCATCTCTCCGGAATAATTTTGCAATATAAGTAAGCCGTGTGGCAATCATCGTTCGCAATAAGATAAGCTCCTTACGTCCCGTTTGGTGATGTGCGCATAAAGTCCGCGGCGATGGCTTATTTTGCATACATTATTATTATTATTATTATTATTATTATTATTATTATTATTATGAAGGAAAGCTATAGACGGTGCGAAGACTTTACATCCTATATACAATTATGTATGTAAAGAGTGACGCAAGACTTTATTCACACGTACTTATCAACTCCATTCAATGTGTATAATATAAATTATGAGGTATAGTATACGTTTCACAATGGACTGCACTTTTTGACGATGTTGTTTCGATCGAGGATGTGCACACACGTGTATGGATAGTACCTGCAACGCGATTAATATATCCGCAACTATATTATATACAAACGCGTGTGCGTACGAGTATAGGCGTGTAATTAACTAATGAAAATCGTCGCCCATCATTCACCGCCGTAGGACGTATGTATATATATTGATCTAATTACGGCAAATGGGCCGCTGCGGTTGTGGACGCGCTCTTAAACGCGTATATACTTTACGCGCATCGATGTATTCGTTATATGAGCAATTCCAGAATTTAGTTTTAAATTTTTCGACTAAAAACGGAAAAAATTTTTTTCGTTGGACGCATTCTATGAACATTGGGTATTGTTCTTGAAGGTCTTAGGAAGCTAAAAAAATTCGTGAACATGAAATTTAAAGATAGGTAATTTTTTTCTGGCTACTTTTGTGTTCTAGGGATCGAAAAGTCATGTTTTCGCGTAAATACGAAAATTCACTCAATTTCTAAGTGGCTGAAAAAGTATCAAAACACATTTAAAAAAAGTGACTGACTACTCCATTCGATAGGAAATTTTCTTAGCTTTACGGTGGTGATTTCAGATTTTTCGATACATTGCATATTCACCGAGAAAATCATCACATTTCTTTTACTGTTTTCTGTTACGGAACTGTTTTAATCGTGGTCGCGAAGTTTCCAGCGTTGCGCGGCTCGCTACAATCAAAACTCGTTCATAATTCGACGGAAAAAATAAATGCAGATATGGCTTCGATTGGATTTTTCATCAGCTTTTTCATGGCAGTATCAGATTTTCCGAAATATTCAATTTTCATAATAAAGAATCAAAAAGAAACCATAAAAAGCTATTTTTCCATACTCATTTTTTCGAGATATGTAGCTTGGCAAGTTTTGTGATGATTTTCTCGGAGAATATGCAATGTATCGAAAAATCTGATATCACCATCGGAAAGCTGAAAAAATTTACTATCGAATGGAGTAGTCAGCCACTTTTTAAATGAGTTTTGATACTTTTTCATTAGAAACTAAATTCCGGAATTGCTCATATACTCGTTGCGGAGGCAATGGATACTTCATTTTTTTTTTTTTTTTTTTTTATGAAATTGCATCGCAGAGATTCGCTATTCACTCGAAGTCTTCGAAGGGTGAAAAAAAATTTATTTTTAGCCGACTTACGTGGGCGGACGAGTGACCCGTCTTGAAAGGATGCGTTTGCGCAATCGGGTATTAAATTCATTTTGCTTGCATAATGCATGGCTGTGTACACTTACATTGCAAGTTGACTGAAAAAAAAACAATAAATAATAATGATAATACGAAACGAAAAAATGCTCGATCTTAATTGCATTCGTGTACACCGGGAACAAGATGTATACTCGTAATTGGGGTGGGGTGCAGTTTTTATTGGACTGATTTCTCTTGGCGCTTGATTACCCCACGCCCCCGCCTCGCAGCTTTTCGAACTTTTATCAACGACGCCGATGCGACGACTAGCGACCTGCAGCAGTGCAGCGATTTAATTTCAGCTTGTATAAGTACGTATACAACCAGAGCACGAGTCCTCGAATTAGACCGCTTGAATTATTCGCGACGGAAGAGAATCCCCGGACTTGTTCCATGTTCTATTATGAAGCGACTTTCATTCGTGATATATATTTCGCGAGAGGACTCGGGCGTCTGACGTAAATAGACCCTTACTCCGTACTGCGAAATGCTAGTGAGACGAAAAACGCAGGATTATTGCTCGATAAAAGTATCGGGGAAAATTTTGAATTTGATCCGTCAGTGTGTCTGTGTGAGTAAATATTTTCACGATTTTATATTATTTGTTCAATTTTTTTATTTTTAATTTCTATTCACCTTTGTTACAGAAAATTACGAAAAAAAGGTCTTCGTTCGTGATTTTTTTACTGAATCGATTTTCTTATTACGTTACTAAAAGTTTCTACAAATGAACATTTTCATCATAATTCATTATCTCTGAAAACGAAAAATATTTCCATACTTGACTTTATAATCAAGATTATTACATTTAAAAGTTTCGCTTGGCGGATGCAATAATGAAAAGAAAATTAAATTAAATTATTCATGTTCATATATCGATGAAAATAATTTAATTTTTTTATGTAGCTGGTCTATCTTATGTAATTTCCAGTCAATTTCAAGCATTCGCAACAAACCCGTGTTCGTTCGCTCTTCGTAAACCAATCCTAATGTCAAAGATTTCGAATTAGTCAATCGTGTCAAAGTCATTAACTTTTCATCGTTGACATTTCCACCAAATTCAAAGTCGTACAAGGTAGCTACAAAATTACTCGTTCACATCTCGGTGACAATGCACGAGTCGCTGCAATATATAAAGCCCGGCTGTTTACGATTTGCCGATGCGGCAGTCCATGTAAGACACGTGGATCGAAGCGTTGAACAGTAACAATCAACACGTGCGCTTACTCGTGTTAAAAAAAATTGTCTCCGACGAAATCGTATCTATCTTGACGTATATATGTGCGTGCGTGTGAGAGCCGCTCCGGGTCGAGGCGACTGCTGTCCCTTTTGAAGCTCGCGCGGCTCGTTGCACGTGCGTTGGCAGTTTCAAAGATGTGCAGCAGCAGCAGATACGTCAGGCTCGACTCGATACCAGAAGCAACTGTCAGAACCACAAGTTTATATAGATACAGACCTCGAGCTCATATTATACATGCATAAGATACCTACTGCAATGACGTGTGACTGAAACACAGGAGCGAGAGGAGGGTGGAAATTCGAAAGTAATGAAATGTGCGTGCGCGGAAAACTTTTGAGATTGCTCATATACATATGTCGTACATGTATATTCGTCGCTGCCCTGCACGCCTCGAGCTACTCAATTTCTCTCTGTTTTTTTTTTTTTTTTTTTTAACTATTTTTTACGACTCTTCGCTCGCTTTGTTATTGCAGGCGGGTTGTACAAGCGCAACCACGCGTACAGAGTTTTTCTGTCTCTCTTTGTCGCGCGTACGCTCGATTGACGCATTTTCTTTGTGCACGCGTGTACATATACCCATTTTATATGTTTAAAAAAGAAATGCGCGTACGCAGCCCGGGACATTAATAATTTTATACTCAATTTGTGCGAGTACTTTTTCCTCTCTTCGTACGGCGTACCTCTTTTTTTTAATGCGCGAAAAAAATGAGCGCCTCGTCCGCGTGGACAGAGCAATCTTTGTATCGTTAAAGAGAGTAATCACTTACCGATTAATTTAATAGACCTGCCAGAAGAATCGTTGACATCGTCGTAAAAAAAAAAAAAATTTACGCTCACCCGTCGAGACGTGTCTCGCGTGCACGGCTGTGCGTATCAAAGCTCTACGATTAACAAAAAAATTAGGAAGCAAAAAGCTCGGAATCGTGTCGCAGTCGTTATTTTCATTAATTTTTTTTTTTTTTTTTTTTTATTATATTGCGCACACATATACACACGCGTAAACGCACGTCCACGCGTATAGCTACGCTACAACGGCATATATTAAACGCAGCGACACTTTGTACATTAATTTTTCCCTCCTTCCTTCCTTCCTCCCTTTCTCTCTCTCTCTCTCTCTCTCTCTCTCTCTCTCTCTCTCTCTCTCTCTCTCGTGTATTAGCGTATATGGCCGATTCTCTGTGAAATCGAATGGCCAAAAAAATTTTTTTTCTGCAAATATGAAAAACTTGCTGTTCCCGATGTCAGAAATGTCCCCACATTTTATTAGAATTTTTGGGACCATCTATCACTCTTTTTCAGTGGCCCGAAGTTGGCCATTTTAGGGGTTTTTTGAAATTCATGAAAAATCACAAATATTCAAATAATTCCTGGATCAGGGTAGAATGATTCAAAAGTAAAAGTGCCCAGCAACTTTTTTGTTGAAAATTGTCCAAATTTTCAGAAAAAAAATATGCCAAAGTGATTGGAACAATCTAGGTAAGTGTAAAGCAAAAAAACTGCCAAAGGGACATAAATGATGAAATCTAATCGAGTTCGAACCGGACTTTCATTTCCTAAACTATGTAAAAAGCTTCCCAAAGATGTCAACTACTGCCTGATAAAGTTTTGTAATGGGCCTTAAAGTTTAACGCAATGTAGACAACAATGTGTGGCGAAAAACGTGTAAAAAAGGTCAAAAATAGGCCCAAAATGCCTAAAATCACCAAAAACAGCCATTTTCAGTCCTTTTTTGCACGTTTTTCGCCATACATTATTGTCTACATTGAGTTAAACTTTTTTATTACAAAACTTTATCAGGCAGTAGTTGACATCTTTGGGAAGCTTTTTACATAGTTTAGGAAATGAAAGTCCGGTTCGAACTCGATTAGATTTCATCATTTATGTCCCTTTTGCAGTTTTTTTGCTTTACACTTACCTAGATTGTTTCAATCACTTTGGCATACTTTTTTTCTGAAAATTTGGACAATTTCCAACAAAAAAGTTGCTGGGCACTTTTACTTTTGAATCATTCTACTTTAATCCAGGAATTATTTTAATATTTGTGATTTTTCATGAATTTCAAAAAAACCCTAAAATGGCCAACTTCGGGCCCCTGAAAAAGAGTGATAGATGGTCCCAAAAATTCTAATAAAATTTGGGGACATTTCTGACATCGGGAACAGCAAGTTTTTCATATTTGCAGAAAAAAATTTTTTTGGCCATTCGATTTCACAGAGAATCGGCCATATATATACCTACGCGCATATAATACACGGGTGGTAGCGATAAAAGTCAGAGTGCGCGTGGTATGCTGCCCCTGCGCGTGTATTATATTTATAATGCACAAAAGCGCCAATCTCGAGAGCAAACATCGCACCGTGTAATTGTCATCGCGGGAGCTGTGTATGTGTGTGTTTATGTATACACGAGGCGCTTTCTCGATCGACGACGCACACGCACGACTATATACACATATCCGCGAGTCGCGCGTCGCTCATAGCTGAAACTCATGCGCGGCATAACTTTGGAGTACCGCGCTGCACGAGGCTGAACTGTGCTCTCGAATCTCGGGAAGCAAATTGAAGGCAGTCCATTCAACTCTGCCTCTACCCGATGCAGAGTGTATTTGTACGCATAACGCATGTAAAGGCATGTATACAGCAAATCGCGATCTACTCAACGTGTAAATGTAGCGTTCGTATGGGCGCGGGCGTGCGCGTAAGCAAAAACACGCGGCGTTTGTGCAATGTTGTATATGCTGGGTAAATATTGTAGCACGTATGGCGTCGCTGCTGCGCTTATTAAAACGACTAACGACGACGGCGATTCACTATATATAGTCGGTATACCGAGAGCTTTGCAGGACGGAAAATGTGCCCCGGCACCATATCGGTATTATATGCTCCATGTATATGTAAACGCAGAGCAGCTACTGCGGCTTCATCTCTCTCTCTCTCTCTCTCTCTCTCTCTCTCTCTCTCTCTCTCTCTCTCTCTCTCTCTAACAAGCATACTCTAACGAATCTCCTCCATTTGGTTTGGCAAATACTGACCGAATGGACTCGATTGCTCAGTGCTGCTTCTGAATACTCCGCTGCTACATGCTGCATATGCTGCTGGGCGTCGCTTGTGTTTATATATACAAATATGCACGCGTGCTTATGAATCATCGATCCGACGGTCTTGCATCTGAAGTGACTGTGCGCGCGAGGAGCAAAAGGAAGCGCGATGAATGATTGAGCGTACCAGATGTATGACTGTGGCCGTGCGTAGGATTGCCAATATAATATATTATTGAAACCTCTTGCTCCCGAACCCATTCATCGGCAGTGCGGCTTAGTGTATATAATGTGATGCTTAGAATATGCAATGTAACGAGTTCGGTTCTTAGTTCGGGTATTAGAGGACGAAATCATGGTGATCGTTGGCGAAACACGAGAAATTATTGCATCGAGCTCACAACTATTTCGAAGTGAAACTTCTAATGATTCGAGTGAGTCCGTGAAAAACAATTGAGCTGTATGGATGGGGCATTTTGTTTTTGGCGACGGCTGCAAAGGCGTTATCCGCAAAGTAAATAATAAAATATTAATTTCATTAATTTTCTTGGATATTAATTCCTTGCGTGCGTGCGTTTTAATCGCGCTTGAATTATTTTTGTTCGTTCTTTCCTCGCTGCTTTCGACTAAAAAGGCAATAATGCATCTCTCGCGCGCAGCTCGAGTATCCACGAGCAGTTTAGCGTGCTTTGCTAAATTTAAGACTTTTTCCTGTTCTCGTCCAACATGTGGTGTGGTAGTGGCAACGAGCTCGCGAGCTCACCGTGCACACCAAGTCGTTTCCGTTTTGTGCTCTCGTGTACTGTATACGCATGTGTGTGTATGTGTGTGTGTGTGTGTGTGTGCATTGTATCTCTTTATCATGTGTATAATAGGATATAGCTTAAAATTCTCTCTTTCTTTTATCCGTATACAAGTGTACTTAAAAAAAAACCACATACCACTCGCAGGTATTACTATTTTTTCCCCTCTGAGATAAAAATCTTCTCTCTCGGATTAAATGCGGCTTCTGTACTCGCGTGTATTATACGTATGTATTATGAGCTTGCGAGCCGAGAGGAGGAGGCAGAAGGAGGGCTCTTGCTCGCATGCGAAGGGGTCGTCTCCTATTTCTCTCTCTCTCTCGTCGTCGTTCGCTTATGCTAATTATATGTACCTTTTGCTTTTCTGCAAGCTCAACATAAGGGGGGTAATTTATACATCGATATTATTTACGTCAATTTCTTAGCGCGATTTTCTACCTCTCGATTCCGTTATGGATATATAACCGCATCTTTTTCCAGCCCCTTTCGTTTTTTTCTTTCTTTTCACTTTCCATTTCCCGACAGATACCTAATAAAATGATATACGATATACAGCCGCGCGCGAAGTAGGCGCGCACCGAAGTTGTGATATCGTGACGCGCGAGGCACAGATGTGCACGAGCTCTTATGTGCGGTGCAGCGGGGCGATATATATCCGCGCGTGAACGATGCATTTAATTAAGTTACGCAACAAAAGTCGAGGCAGGCGCGCGACACCACCGACGCCGTCGACAGCCCTAACCCGAGAGCAAAAGAAGAAAAAACAAAGAAACAAGTTTTTTCTTTCTCGTTGACTTAGGCAACAGCCAACAGCAGCAGCGACGGCGTCAGCGGCAGCAGCCTAACAAAAAAAAAGTGCCAAGTTCTGCTTCTTCATGCTCCTGCGAGTCTTGCGTCGCTGCTGCTGCTCTTGAAGCGCCGTGTATATATGTGTGTGTGTGTATATGCGTCTGCCTGCCTGCATTGCTCCGGCCAAGATACCAGAAGTAAAGTAAAGTGTCGAGGACTGATTTATCGCACGTGTCTCGTCGACTGTGCGCTGCTGCTCAACTTGCCTCGACTTGCCTTATAGCCGCCGTGCAGCTCAGTACTGCCCCAGAGAAACTGACAAGCTAAGTGCGCCGTAAATTTTGCTTCCTTTTATATATATAATAATATATAAGACGCACGCACAGTAGCAACAGCAGCACTACCGCCGGCATTTTTTTCCTCCTCTTTTGTCTTTACTTTTCTTTCTCTCTCTCTCTCTAGCTCGATGTACCAATTTACTCTCCGGTGTTGTGCACATTATATATATATAGTGCAGCAGGGGCTACACACCTTGTCGATCTCGCACTGCTGCTTTGCTGCTTTGCTGCCGTCCGTTGTCGCAATTGCGTCTCGCGTCGGAGGAGGAGGAGTCGAGCTTTTTCCCAGCAGCTTCTGTTTACTATCTCGCCCCGGTGCATCGCACCGACTCTTTATATTAACGCACGACCGAGTAAATCTCGTCGTTTGGTGCCACGAGGAAGAAGAAGAAGCTTAACATTTCTCAGCTTATCTATCCGGGTTAAGAACGAATCTCGAACGTATCGAAGCCAATGGATTCGCGCGCTTACACTACCTCTGGGCTCTCTGTGGGGGTGGTGGTGAGATCGTGTACGCTCGTCGCACTTGTAGATATCGAAGATGCGAATTAACGTCGTAGACATAGAAGATAGATAGAGGCATGCAGAAACGAGGGGAAAAATGACGCGTAATTGCGAATAAAAAAGGATTATGTAATGAGCGATTTTCATTTAAAGGATTTCCGATCGTGAAAAATATCTGACGCATTCATATATAAGTTTCGATTTTTTTCCTCGCCGGAAGTTTGTCGATTATACTCTCTCGATACGTGCGAAAATGCATCCTTACCTGTCGAATTTTCTACGCTCCGCTGAGCCGGCGATACGCTCCCCCGGCGGCGTCGACGACGACGATGACGACGTTAAAATGTAGCTACGACGAATCTCGCCTACGGTACCATCGGCAGCCTCAGTTATTTATTTTTTCGGTATCGCACTCTCTGTGTAGCACACTTACGCGCACACACTGACACACATTTGGCGCGACGATTTTCGCAACGACGACGACGATGTTTCAAAAGCAACAGGTGCAGCTCGCACGCACACACGGACACAAGCGCGCGGACACACGTTACTTTATATAGCAACGCAGGAGCTTGCGACCGAGCAAGCGAGAGAGTTTGTCAAAAATTCATACCGTGGCGCGGCGCACTTGGCAGCTGTGTCTCCCTCGTGCCTCAACGGATTGACGAGACACCCGGCACCGACAAAAAATTTTTATTTTCTCACGATAATAGTCACGATTTTCACACCCTCGTTGGTTACAACGTAGATCTCGACATTTATCTCAACTTCTCTAAGTCGACGAAACACGATTATTACTATCACGATCACAGCTTACAGGGATACCCCATGGAATACAGAGTCGGATCGCACAAGGGCGCGAGCGTGTGCGAGAGGATCGCGTCTTTGCGGCGTCGGAGCGACAACTGGCGCTGGTTCGGCAGCGCGCGGCGGCCGAGCATTAGGATCCAGCGCCGTCCATATATACATGTATATATTTCGCCGACGCAAAACCCAGCAGTATACGCGCTGTGTGTGCGATAGATGCTCGCCGCGCTGCATGCCACGGGAGGAGGGGCGACGAGCTTTCGCTGGCTGGCGCGCGCGCATATGACGCCGCAAGCACAAAAGCTCGCCGCGTATAACACGCGATAGACGAGTTGGATACGAAGCGCGAAGCTCTGTACACTATATATACGCGTATTTCGTTGTACCGGTTTTCCATTCGCTTGTATGTATACGCGATCTTTTCGAGGAATCGGGGAAAAATAATAATCATCGATGGCTATTTTCTCCGAGTACGAGTCTGTATAGCAGCGTTGAGTGAACCACGAGATTTTATAAGAGATGCACATTTACAATGTACGTACAGAGAAGCTAATTTACGCGTGGTAATACCGCACACACGCGTTTATATATACAGTATTTATTTACGAGGCACGAAGTGCGCGAACGAGAGACAAAGCCAATGATATAGTTTTACCCACGGTTTGTGGACTTTAATACCGTAAGTATATAGCGAGCGGATACATCGATAAAATGAATAAAGCTCGAGCTCGAGTAATCGTCATTAGCAATTCGATACGACGATATACGACAATTGCGTTTCACGCGTCCTATTGTATTCCACGCCGAACCCCGTGTGTGAGTTGAGCTTTATGAGGGACACTTTATTAGCTCTCGGCTCGCAACATCTTAGTGTCAATATATAATATAAATAAAAAGAAAATTAGCCGAAGGTGTGCTACATACCACTTATTTATACTAACATGATTAACTGAATTACTTCGGTACGTGAAAGTACGAGAGTAAAAATTGAAATTACAGCGCCGTGTACCTTGAGTATCGTAGTCGAGAATCGGCGCATGGCTAAAGATCGAGAGTAAATCACGACGAAAAAAATTACGCGCATACGTCTTTCGGTATGCTGCAGCTGCTACGCGCAGAAACGCCGAACGTCGATTATCGCCGCTGCGTAAAAAAGAATCGCTCGACGATACACGAGCGGATATAAAATACCCAGCAACAATAATAAGCTCGGTCGATCTGGCGCGGGCTTTTGCACAGCACGAGGAGCTTTACTATATACGGGTGCGTGCGTACGACGGATCGAAACGATACTTTTGCTTCTGCAGCTTTTTATATTCTTGCCGGCGCGCGGACGTCTTTCTCTCTCATTTTTCTCCGTTAGAGGCAAATCGTATCTGATCATACACAGAAAAGTCTGCGAATGGCTCGTTCGAAGTGTATAATACAAAGTCGAATGCGGCGCGCGATCGTTTGATGTTGACATACTTCTTCCTTCCAAAACGCATCTTTGTTTCTCATTTTCCATCTCTATACTGGCACACTGAGAAAATAAATTATGTTCCGTCGATTCAGTATAATTTATTGAAACAAATTTAACTAAATCGGGAACAGTTTGATCATAAGTTGGTTTACTTCAAAAATTGAATCTTCAGGGCAAAATATTTATTCTATATAGATAAATATAATTAGTAGCTTCAAAAAATCGTAATAAATACCTAAAAAATGTTATTATTAACATGCACGAAGCGCTCAATTTTATCGACTGTATTTTTATAATTGAAATCAAGTAAGTTATTATCAAGTAGTTATTATTAAATATTTTACAGTAATTATAATTATTTATTGGATTGAAAGAACTAATTTCAGTAAAATTATATGATATTTGCAGATTAGTATATTTTGTAACAAGTGCGCGAAGCAGTTGACTCATCCAGGAGTTGTTTACACCCGAGCGTAGCGAGGGTGCAAAGACTCCTGGGTGAGTCAACTTCCTCGCGGACTAGTTGCAAACGATATTTTTTAACTCTGCTTGCGAGAAACTAGGGTTTTCTGACGATTTAAGGTTAGAAAGCCCGTGTTTCGCGCACGCAGTGTTAAAAAAAGATTTTATTGAATTAGATGTTTAAATTAGGTAAGTCAATCGAAAAATTTTCGAGCGAAACAAATAAATGTAGTCAATTCGATCAAAATAGTACATCTATCAATTTCAAAAGAGTGGAAAATAATTCATACGACTGTAAATTTGAAGCACTTTCAATAGATATGTTTGTATCGGAATATTCTATGGCATACCGAAGTGCTTTTAATGACCTAATTTTCTAAATTACCCTTCATGACTTTTTACATAATATTTACTTTAATGTTTGCTGTAGTACTTTTGAAAACCAATGATTTTTATTTGAAAAATAAAGTACCAATATTAAAACTAATTAAGTGGTTCGAGTATTAAAATTTAAGTGAATATTCTGCGAATGTACATGACCAATGTGACTTTATACGACATTGAACATATCCCTAGCAGAAATTTAACCTTTCAGAGTATGAATGAAACGTTTTGTTGACGATTTATTGGCCATTAAATGACCGATTCGGGGAGTTGGCCAATAAATGGTCCTTAATTCGTTTCATTAATGCCGAAAAAAGGTTCGATTTCTACCAAGGGTACATTAAAATGAAAACGCATTATGCTCCAAAAGTACAAAACTTTACTTTATTCTGAAATTTTACAAGCATGTTTTCCTTGTATTCCTTGTATGTTGACTCTCTTTTTCAGGCACGCAAAATAGTACATGAATTACCACTAGATGGCATGTGATCAAATATTTGAAAACCAAAAGAGAAAAAGTAAAATTTTAGTATTTAAGTAGGAGTAATTTTAAAGGAAACATCGTGATATGTACGAACGTCGATCCATTATCATACAGTTTTATAATCTTTTGGATGATTAAAATAAGAGTCCTCCAGCTCCCCCTCGCTGCCTTACCCCGATTATCGAGTCTTCAAGCTAGAACTGGTTTAAATCGGGAAAGCAATGTATAAACAGATAAATCGGTAACTTAATTGTAAACAATACGATCATAAGCAAATTGGACATCATTCCTTAAACATGACTGATTAAGATTATATAGAAACAAATCACTTTAAATGTTGTCTTTCTCAATCTAAAACCAGTTATCAAATCAAAAGATAAATTTTATTCATTAAATTTCTGTAATACTAAATAGATCAATCCATCGTTTATTTTAAGTACCAAAATGGATAAAAGTGAGAAGAAATTCGAGGTAGCTGTCTTGGAAAATAATTCAAGTGAACAGGACATTGTTGTTTCAGACGACAAAAAATACCATTGTGGTATTTATCAAGAGACATTTACACTAGAATCAAGTTTGATAACACATCAAGACATAATTCACAATGAACAAAAAGATTATTTATGCGACAAGTGCGAAAAGAAATTTGAGTTCCGAAGTCATTTGAGTAGACACCAAATATCAGAACACAAAGGCCGCAACGATTTTGCATGCGATCAGTGCGAGAAGAAATTTGTGAAAAAATCGAGTTTGTTTACTCATCAAAAATTAAAACACAAAGATCGCGAAAATTTTACATGCAACAAGTGCGAGAGAAAATTTGAAAATAAATCAACATTACTCAAGCACAACAAAATATTCCACGAAGTTTTCAAAAATTATTTATGTGAAATGTGCGCAAAGAGATTTGATACTAAACCCAGTTTGCTCTTGCACCTAAAGACAGTACACGAGGGTCGGAAAGATTTCGCATGCGATAATAGTAAAAGGAAATTTGAGCAAAAATCAAATTTGCTCATGCACATGACAACAGTCCATGGGCATCGCAATGATTTCCCATGCAACAAATGCGAGAAGATATTTAGTGTACGAAGCAATTTGATCAAACACCAAAAAACAGTCCACAATGGGCGCAAAGATTATGCATGTGATGAGTGTGAGAAGAAATTTGGGCAAAAACCGACTTTGCGTATGCACCAAAAAACAGTCCATGAAGGTCGTAGAGATTACGCATGCGACAAGTGCGAGAAGAAATTTGGACAAAAACCGCATTTACTCTTACACAAAAAAACAGTCCACGAAGGTCGCAAAGATTACGCATGTGACAAATGCGAAAAGACATTTGGTGTACGAAGCAATTTAATCAAACACCAAAAAGCTATCCATGAAGGTCGAAGAGATTACGGATGTGACAAATGCGAAAAGAAATTTGGATTTCAAGCAAATTTGCTCTTCCACCAAAGAACAGTTCACGAAGGTCGAAAGGATTTCGCATGCGACAAGTGCGAGAAGAAATTTGGAAAAAAACGAAATTTTTTCTTACACCAAAAGACAGTCCACGAAGGTCACAAAGATTATGAATGTGACAAATGCGAGAAAAAATTTATATATAAATCGGCTTTATTTAAACATCAAAAAGCAATCCACGAAGGTCGCAAAGATTACGGATGTGACAGTTGTGAAACGAAATTTGGATTTAAATCAGCTTTTCTTAGACACCAAAAAACAGTCCATGAAGGTCGCAAAGATTATGCATGCGACAAGTGTGAGAAAAAATTTACACGAAAATCAAATTGGCTCAACCACCAAAGAAAAATCCACGAAGGTCGCAAACATTACGGATGTGACAAGTGCGAAAAGAAGTTTGGATTTCAATCAAATTTGCGCTCGCACCAAAGAACAGTTCACGAAGGTCGAAAAAGTTACGCATGCGAAAAGTGCGAGAAGGTATTTACACGAAAATCAAATTGGCTCAACCATCAAAGAACAAACAATCCACGAAGGTCGCAAACATTACGGATGTGATAAGTGCGAAAAGAAGTTTGGATTTCAATCAAATTTGCACTCGCACCAAAGAACAGTTCACGAAAACGAAACGAAAAAGTTACGCATGCGAAAAGTGCGAAAAGAAATTTAGTGATATAAGTAACTTGATTAGACACCAAAATGCAATACATGAAGGTCGGAAAGCCAACAAAGCTTATCGCTTTGCTTTTGTATGAACTTTCGAATATTTCAAGTTTATTATTTTCATAATCAAAAATTCACGTCAGATGATAAACCAGTCTTTATGAATAATTGATTACCTACATATATGAATTTGTCTCCAACTCATTGCAGTCATTGTTCTCAAAGAATAGAAAGCATTTCGTCAGTGAAATAATAAAAAGCGCGATTTTTTTTTCTTGAAAATTGTAAATATATATGGATATTTATATGGATGTTTTCCTAAAATTTTAATAAAAATTTAGCCAATATGATTGTGTTTTACATGAATCTTTTTGCCAAACTCGTGCCTAGATACAAATAAATCGTTCATAGAATACGCGCAAAATAAGAAAAACAGATTTTTGCACGAGCTGTACAGCAACAACGAAAATGACGAAAAGTAAGACACAAAAAAGTCCCGGATCAATCTATATGTTATGGTTTTCTTTCGTTTGCGCTATACACAGGAAATTCTATAACGAAATCTCCCAGCTGCAGTGGACTTTTTACCTCCTTTTACGCGTGTATATATCTCTCTCTGTCCTCTACTACTGTCTTTGTCATCGATGTATCGGGGAAAATCGACGACAGACAAAGAGGAGCCCCCGGGAACGGTCCGACGTCGACGACAACAAAAAGTATTTTTCAAGTGGCCCCCCCGCTCGAGCGTCCATTATCTGTTCAGAGGAGAAGATCGTTCGTAACGAGCATAACGCGGACTCATCTGCGCGAAATCAAAGCACCGTACCAGTCACCACCGCCACGGAGATCAGCAGCTCACTGACATAATACCCCACACCCCCGCGCCGCGCAAGCTCGACACGCAACACGATCTATTTTACGATCCCAGTCTGCGCTGCGGCCTCACCCGATTAATTAGGTAATTTTATATTTTACGTGTACCTATATATATATCTCTCTTGTGGCGCCCGGCCGCCGAGGCGCGATTGATTGTGCATTACGTAAAAGGGAAAATGTACACCAGGCGCAGAGAGGAAACTTGGATACAGAGGCCGGCCGCGTTATGAAAACAAAACTCTCGAGGCCTTCTCGATTCTCCGCAGCTCCTTATAACATTGTGTACGTATATAATGGTACAACACGTAGAAAGTAAACTAGCTCGCTCGCGGATCCCAACTTTCTCTCTCTGTGCCTACACGAGGGTGTAAAGTTCTGAATGGAACATGAACATGAATCATATGTGCTTACAACGCCGATCGCCGACCGAGTTGTTGCTACGCCTTAGGAATCTCGTGAGTTATTTCTGACCGAATGCATAAACAAAGAGGGAGAAAAAAGCTCGCGCGGATGGATTTTGATTCGCGATAGAGATCGATCGATTCTTTTTTTTTTCATACATATTTTAATACACGGCTTTTTTTGTTTATTGTTTTCTTTTGACCCTCAAGCTGTTGCTCTCGCACTCGATTTTCTCGAGACACTGACAAATGATCCGACTATGGCAGGTCAAAAAAGAAAGAAAGAAAAGAAGTGATAATCAGTCCGAAGCTCGAAAACAATTTTCTTTTCCATTTGTATTCGCAATGAAGGACGGCGAAGAAAGAAATTATAAGTCATACACAAGAATCCTCGCTGCTTTGTCCTCTGCTCCATCTATGTTCTCTCTGTGTCTGTATTATATGTAGTATACGCGGCGTTATATGGGAGGGAAAAAATAATAAGATGTTCGCCGAGCCGAAAGGAAGAAGAAGACTCGTCGAGCTGCACGCGGCAGGTTTTTTTTTCGCCCGCACAAAGGAGGCATTTACGCGAACACGTGTATCCATATAATATACCGAACGGACGAAATATATTATATACGATGCATAAATCGGCGCAAAGTCACTCGCTGTTATAATATGGTCCTTGGGTTTTTCTTCGATGTATGTTTCATAGTTGCGACAGCTTATTGATTACGACGGGCTTTAATTCATCATTACACGAGAAAAATAATATTCTTTCGGATCATTTTTATATACACTTCGATTCGAGCTATCATAAAACTCAATCGTTATCGACGTTTCGAAGTGATTATTCAATGCTCGAAAAAAAAGTGTGTACACGCCCGATTGATATTCGTCGAATTTTCTTGAATACTCGCGGCTGATCCATCTTCTACATAACGTTCACCCGTCCGAGGCAAGAAATTGAAAATGGATGCGAGTAATATTTTATATGCTTTCGTATATTTTCAAGTTGTACTACATGCACTCGAAGTAAATTCGAACGTCAATTATTGACTTACATCAAGATTGATAATGATAATATATCTGCGAGCCAGAATAGTACTATTTCTGATAATTCTATTTCGTGTGTGATCTAATTACTTGGATGTAATTCGAATATTATGACCTGACCTGACACAAGAAGATATGATATATTTATTTTTATGATATGTTATCGTGTGTTTGACACGAATAAAATAATAACTTATTAAAAGATTTTAGTGCCATTTCGCTGTCTCTAATTGCGCCTTTAAAAATGTATCGTAACATTAAATTTGCGAAAATATCATGTCAACGCGTAATAAAATTAGCCCATGCGGAAATAAAATAAATGCAGTCATATAAAAATTACTGAGCTCTTTAATTTTATTTCGCTCTTAAATAAATATTTTTGAATCGAGTTACTAAATACGATTTTATTATACAAAATTAAATTTTTTATCCGATCGCTACATCAAAGTGACATCTGCAGATTCAAGGATGAAAATATCGGTTCGCAAAATCGAATATGCGACGTTGATAACGTAGCCAGTGGTTGGTAACGCAGTTTCCGAGGCACGATAAAAAATGCACGAATCGTGCTTGCAAGCGACATAATCGACTTTCTTCGACACGCTAAACACACAATCTGCATCATAACACAGCTTGTTTGTTTATATTGTAGCAGATGTCATCAAATAGTGTACTCAATGAGAGTATAATTATGCTCTCCAGGTATACTGAAATCTTTCCATAAACCATATTAGACATGGTTGAATTTTTGATAAGGAGTGTACATTAAACTTGATGGTCTATTAATAGATTATCTTTTGTTTCTGTGATCATGAAATACTCCCATGGATTGACGAGATTTGAAAATGTACAAACCAACAGTGGTATGGTATTTTTTATTAAAAAAATTGAATTTTCGTTGTGCGTGACTTATTTATAAAACATTTATTTCAGTCAATAATTATACCAATCTATAATGGAGAAAATTGGATTGATTCCTGCTTCAATTCTATTATTAATCAGACCGTTGTATCATTGATTAATCTGGAAATAGCAGTATGCGATGATGCAAGCACCGACAAAACATTGAGCAATCTAGAAAGTTGGGGAAAAAAATTGAAAAAATTGTCTATACCACTGAAAGTATTTAAAAATCTCTCAGGCAAACCCAAAGGAGGTATGATATCAGCTTCATAATAGTTCAATTATGATATTAATGTTTTTTTTGACATTTATGTGTTTACAGTCGGTTATGCAAAAAATAGAGCAATTGAAATTTCAACTGGAACATACTTATGTTTTCAAGATGTTGTTGAGTGCATTTTTAATTCATCTATTTTTCATTATTATGCCATATTGAATGTTGTTCCTTTTTTCTAGGATGATACTATGCATCCACAAAGAATTCAAGTTCAGTATGAGTTAGCGAAGAGAAATAAAAGTGCAGTAAGTATGAGCAATCGTGTTAAAGCTACTTTGATTATAATTCAGAATTAATCATTCAGATAGTTGGTGGAAGATTTAAGAGGGTACCAGAAAACTCTACAGAAAGATTTTCTCGATGGGCAAATAATTTAAGCTCAGAACAGTTAAGGCTTCAAATTTATACTTCTCATGGACCAACTGTAATAATGCCAACATGGTTTTGTCACAGAAATGTTTTTTTAAAGTTAGTTTATTAATATACATTTAAGTCATACTTATTTATTAAGATAATTAACTAATTTCAACATTTTTAGTGTGGTTGGAGGTTTTTGTGAGAATGGACAAGGAACACCAGAAGACTTGCTATTTTTCTATTCACATTTAGATAACAAAGGAGAAGTTCTGAGAACTGATGAAGTGGTTTTGAACTATACATATCATCCTGAAGCAACAACATTTTCTATAAAACAGTAATGTATTTTAATGCTTTCAATTGTAACCAAATAGTTATAATATACATATCACTTTTTGCAGGGAAACAATATTTAAAATAAGACTGAGTAGATTAATTAATCAAGTCTTGTGTGAATGGTCTAATTTTACAATTTGGAATGCTGGTAAACAAGGAAGACATTTTTATCGAGCATTAAATAATGATTTGCAAGTGAGTTGTTTTTTAGAAAACACTTTTAATCAAAAATATAATTCGTATTAATTAGAATTATTTGCAATAAATTTTAGAACAAAGTTACAGCACTATGTGACATTGATGAAAAAAAAATTGGACAAAAATATGCACCTTATGATTCTCACCAAAGAAAAGTTATAAATTCTATTCCTATTATACATTTTTCGGAAGCAGTGCCTCCATTTGTTATTTGTGTTAAATTAGTATGAATTTTGGTTTACTATTACACAGTTATTTAATTTACATAAATTTAAAAATCTCTCATTTTTAGGATATGACTAATGGAAAATTTGAAGAAAATCTCAAGTCCTTAGATTTAAAAGAAGGAACAGATTACATACTTTTTAATTAAAAGTATAAAATGTTAGTATTTGACTGTAAATTTATATTTTACACTTAAAAATTGTTAAAAAACAGATTTTTATGATGAAAAGATGCTTAAAAGCAGAATAAACTTTAAAGTTCTAAAGAGTCATCGCAATTATTTTATCACAAAGAGTTATGTTACTTAAAGTTAAACACAAAACACAATCATCACTTACAAAACTAAGAAAAAACAAATTTGTAACATCATAGACTTAGAATCTTGTGTCTTTGTAAAAATTTTATAGAGATGTATCTAATGCTTTGATTTTAGTGAACTCTAAGAGTTTTTCTTTCTCTATAGTTATAATATCATTATCTTTGTCAACTTCATCTTCTTCATCTTCTTTTGGTAAAGCAAATTTTCCCTCAGGATCTCTTAATTGGTCTTTGCCATCTAAAAAATATAACATTATGAAAAAAATTATTTAAAACTTTATATAGTCTCATGCATTTGACCAACTTACGTAAAATTTTCATTGTCAATTGAGATCCTTCTTTAGAACGAGCTAAAATTCTTCCTAGAATAACGCTAGACACTTGAGGAGTATAATTTTCTGATATTCTGAAGACCTAAGGTTTAAAATTTTAACAATATAAATGAATAATATCAACTTTTAAAGTATAATTAAATGATAAATAGTGTACCTTAAAGGAATAAGTATCAGGTTCAGGTGTTGCTGGAGGAGCCAATTGGGAATTTTCCTGCCCATTTGCTTGTTTTATACTGGAGTTCTGATTTTCTTGTTTATTACTGAAGTTTTGATACTCCATACTATCACTGACTTCAATCAACTTTTCACTTATTTTCATTTCTTTTCTTGGTTTTTTATAAGAGAATGTCAAAGGTGTTGAACTTTGCCCCATACTAAGTAAATTTGATAAATCATTTTTAATGGCAGCATTATTCTTAACTCCATTACTACCATTTACTTGTGTTTTACTACTTGTATTTATGGTTGAATTGTTAGATTCAGAAAATTCGCTACTATCATCATCGAGTCCTTCAAACCTTATATGTTTTCCAGATGGCAACAAAACAGAACTAACCACTTTTGGTTTTTTATTGTTAGTTTCATTCATGGATATATCACTTTCAGATATAGTTGCATCTTTTGTCTTCTTTTTCCTTGAACGAACTCTTTTTCTTTTTGTAGATACTAAACTATCATCATTCACACTATTGACGCTGTTGTCACCATTAACAGCCATTTTAGAATCATTTGTTTCAACTTCCATTGTGTCATGTAAAGCAGTGCGATAAAAGCTATTTGCTGCCAGATCTGTAAAAAGCAATTAATTATTAGAAAACACATCGTTACAGAAAGGGACATAGAATCCACTATTGAATACACACCTGTCTTATTAATTGTTATATTGTTTGTAGTCATGTATGACTTATCCGACAAATATGGAGTAGATGCATCTAAATTTTGACTTATTTTGCTTGTCTCAAATTCTTCTTTTTCAAAACCATTGGGGAAATTTAATTCAGGATCATGACGTGGATGTTTATATTTGACACTAATGTCTTTTTCCAGTTCCTCATAGTTCATTCCTCTCTTTACTCCACTACTTACTTCACTAGACTCATTGATACCAGTACCAGGTACAATCCTACAACATTAAATTCATAATTAGATATTCAACCAAGAGTACAAAGATAACAGGTTGCCAAAAACAACTTACAGAACAGTGTCATTATTTTCCAACACCCTGACATCTTCGTCCAAGGGCAGAAAAACATTGGTGTCCTCGTGCGTCGACAACAGATGAAAGGGCTGACTCACACCGAAAACCTCCTGCACACGATTCGCCAAATGCCTGACATCGAAAATCTTGGTGCTATCGACGAATATCCAGCTGTATCGTCGAGCGTCTTTGAAAACGCGAGACAGGTCGACTTTCACCCTAAAATCGTGCCTCGTCATTTTTATTATTTTTTTAATCACTTTACAAACAGTAAAACTCCTAACAGGTCAACAATCAACACAAAAATAGGCACAATTGAACGGGGTATCATTCACTCAGTTGAATGTCCACACACAGTCGACTGGTACATGAAAACTTTTCGGGGCGATCTCGTCGTGTTTGTAACCTCAAACTGTTAAAGCGCCAATTGCAATGTTATGAGCCGGTTGCCGGCTCCAGTCCGGTGTGTGCACGCGTGAGCTCGAACGATCGATCCAATTCGCGAGCTCACGCGATTTGAATTATTACCGTCGGTTGGTAGTGTCTTTTTGTCAAACCGCTCTTAAACGTGGAATATGTCTGAAGATTAATTCATTTACAAGATAAGTATCTCGTTGATTCATTGATACATTAGTGCTGAATGCAAGAAGAGTTGTGCAAACTGCTGCGCTCGTTCGACTGCAGTTGTTTCGATTTTGAAAGTAGGTTACAGTTGAATCATCATCGCAGCAACCCGCGCAAAATTGTGTATCGTATTTTGTTCCCAAGCGTTGATACTAACGTAAGTCGACAAAGAGTGATGAGCTCTATGTAAGTTGTGAGATAATGTTTACAAATAAACTTTTATTGCATCGTCAAAGTGAACACATGAGTAGAGTAAAAGTGTAACTAATTTATTTCGTTTGTATCAAAAATATCCTTCATCGAGTGCTTAGTGAATAATTTGAGTATTGTGTGTCGTGGTTGAGTGTTTGTGTCATCCGATCCAGGACTCGATGCGTTTGAAAAGTCCACCTCTCCGCTTCATCGGACATGGCTCGACGTCGTCCACGGAGTCGCGATAGCTTTTCCAAACCTCGGGTAAGTTCAGGCAAACTGTTCCTCCACCTCGCTCGAATTGCGTGTCCTATAATATTACAATATGAGCCAAGAAATATTCGAAACAAACGCAAAATTGCACGCGAGTCGTTGAATTTCCATTTCAACCTACCGCGCGATTGATGTCGCCGACGCACACCCACGATCGCGCGCTTTTACCATCGATGGATACGGCCCACTTGGAATGGTCGTGGGTGCTCTTGAAGCTGACGCCAGCTTTCGGCAGAGATATCGATTGAACGTTCATGACCCTGCGTAGATTCAATTCGTTATAATTATATCTTGTCGATGAGGCGATAAAAAAGAATAGAACAATCGTCTCACCTTGTAGCGTTGCAATCCGAGGGTAGTTTTCCACGTCCGTTCATCCAAGTCTCGGTGTAGAGGTCGGCATTCAATTCTACGGCGACGAAATCATCGTACAAATCTGCGACATGAAAAAAACCAAGTAAATTTTCACACTTATCGAATCGCGTGTATTAGAATTCTCACCTCTGTCCCACTTGCTGCTCTTCGCGAACGAAGTGAATTTCATTCCATTTTTAGAGTTAAAATTGGCCATACGATAGTACGGCGGACTCCTCACGCGCACTTGTTTAGCCGCGTCGACCAGCGTGGTGAATTTATCGATCAACTGCTTGGGCATGTTTCGCCTGTAGACGACGATCTGATTGTACATGAGCTGCTTGCCGATCGAGTTGAAGCTCTCCTCGCTCGTGGACACGCACAAAAAGCTCTGGCCGTTGGCTCGTCCCGAGGACGGATACGAGTATCCGCCCGATGGGTAATCCTTATCGGTGCGATCGACTCGTACTCCCGATTCAACTTTGTCGGTCTTCGATCGCGACACGTCCTCGCCGGTGTTCGGCCGAGGCGGAAAATTCGGCACGCTGTGTATCAGCCAGAATCCCTCCTTTCCATCGGTGATCACTGCGCCTTTGGCGTGACCGTTGGTCAGTCTGGCAGGTAGATTGGGCGGCTGGTCGTTGTACAAAATCCACAGAGAGTCAGCCGCGCTTTTCTGCGTACGGAAAATTTCGATAAACACAATTGGTGCTTATAGATCGTTGCATATGTATAATTTTGAAGTGGTAGATAACTCACGTCATCGTAAAACTGCGACAGGGTATAAGCTGGTATCGAATTGTTTTTACTTATGTCTTTGCTGGATAACGTCCATCCGTATTTGTAACTACTGCTATCCATGTATAAATAAGCTACTCCTTGTTTTATCAATTTGTTACTACTTTTTGGTAATCTGGGTAGTTTGTACAACAAAAACCTGTAAAAAGATACGATTTTAATGAATTAGGTTCAATTTTTTAATTAATGGAGTACAGGTTTATTTATTATATAAATTTATAGTTTTATTTATTTTAATTATCATTGATTATTGATCAATATAAATAATAAACTAAATTATCCTGTGCTCAGCAAAATTGAAAATGTACAAATATTCATTTTATGCTACACTACATCGAGTATTGAAGTTGAACAAATTATTTATCAAAAACATATGGTATTACTTGATTCACATAAGCTTCGATGTTAAATTTTTGTTAAATTCCATCATTTACTTACCAATCCACATCTTGATTTTTCTCTCCTTTGCACTGTAGTACCGAGCTCGACCTGTAACTCTGTGCAAGAGTTAAAACTAATAAAATTGCGAGAACGAACTGTCGCATCGTGTCCAACTACGTCAAAGAGATGAAAAAGAAAATCACGCGGACAACTGCAATCGAGCGAACGATCTCTGTTCTAATCGTAACGTCGGGCTGCGTACTCGACGCATAATTGAAATCCGATTAATTTAGCAGTTCTTATTTTGTTTCTCTTTGTTCGACTCGACTGACGCATGATAACTCCACTACTACTGGTCAGCGTTTAGCATTATTTTCGATTGCTTGCCTCACACGCCAACTGCGCGTAACTCGTGCCTATATATCTATATAATGATACATACCTTGTTAACACGATATCCTCGACTATGCATATAGCGTGTACAAAGCAGCCTTTGATGACAGTCGAGCTGCGCGTTCGGTAGCGCCATCTTTCGTTGCGAGGAATAAATCGAACCGGTGCATCTTGTATTACGAATGAGAGAATGAGAGACAGCGAACGATAGGCAGCGGTGGAAAAAACAACAAGAACTGCCTATGCGTGAGCCCCTATGTGCGCCTACGAGCTGCAATCTTGTTTTTGATTCGCAAGGCAAAATAAAAATAATCATTTTTTGGAGAGAATGAGAAATAGCCCAAGTTTGACTGATCGTGACTTCGGCCAGCTACATCGTATACTTTACTTAAATTTAATTTTATCATGATTATATAAAATAAATAGTATATTTCTCAACGGGTGCACATATGGTTTTTTAGCAAAACGAGGGATTATAGCACGAGCCGAAGGCGAGTGCTGTAACGAGTTTTGTTAAAAAACCATATCTGCACCAGTTTGAGATAATATTTTTTCCTACGAGAGCCTAAAATTAGCGGCAAAGTTGCGTATTTTAGGTTAGAGTGGGGAAAATCTATTTAATGATCGTAATATAAATGGTAAAATTTTAATAAATTATCTAATGCTAATATGCCAGCATCTCTGCTTTCTCTCTTGCGGGAGCGTTGCTGAGAGTTGGAGCCACCTGGCGATGAAAGGAAAACTATTTGAACTCAAATAGTTTTACTATCTATTTTTGTTGAGTAGCAGTAACTTAAATGTTGATTCTCAAATGAGAAAGTTGGCCCTCCACTTTGAGAGATGTCGTTATCATTACTTGATTCATCAAATCCATAATGACATTCTCTATGCAACACAGAATAAAGAATCTTGTAGACAAACTTTTTCATTTTTCTGCGACAAATATGACTTCAAATTTGGAGAAAATTTGTATTGATTTACGCGAAGTAGTTGAAAATTTGTATTGATTTACGCGGAGGAGCTTGAGGAAGTTAAACTCCGATTTTACGATGCTCTCGATTTCGGAGCAAGAAAATTCGAGCTGGAGCATTCAAACGCCATCGAACGAGAAGACGAGGCCGATTTTAACCTAGTATTTGGAAATGCCGCACCTCAGAGGCCTTGACGACATTTTTAGCTGTAGATTTTTCACTTGTAAATGTAATATAATTTTTAAAATTTTATATTTTCATTAAATCTAAATCAAGAACTCTTTCAAGTTCATTTCATTTTTATATAAAGAATTTAAACTCAACTAACCTAATTATAAAAAAAAATTCAAAACAATGATTTTAATTCGTTTGTTTTTGTGAGTGAGCCTGTATTAATAAGTAAATTGTTTATTTGTTGCAGGGAAAACTATGAAGCGACTTTTTCTGGAAGCCAGGATGATCGAGCGCCAAATGTCGCTGGGGACAACACTTTCAGATGTAGATGGGGAATTCGTCATCCAGTATGCGCTGTTCTTCCGTGCGTATCGTCTGCAAAACAATAATTATTTAAACAACCTATCCCTCTCAAATCACAGATATTATTGAATTTAATGTTTTTCTGTATATTTGAGTGTTCTTGTTGAATGTAATAAAAAAAAAGTCAATAATTATATATGAATAATCACTCTCTCTCTCTCAATCGCTCACTCTATCGCTCTCTCTCTCAAAAAAAAAAAAAAATAGAAAATTGTCAATTTCAATAATGAAAACCAAAACCGATCTAAGCTTCCCAGCGCAACCTTGGACTTGCCATGGGCATATTTTTTTCGATCGAATGCTGCTGTATCGAGCGGTCACTGTCGAATGACATTTCGACTAAACTGGTCGAATCGAAAAGTCCACGAGCGACGTTCGACGCTTAAAAATTGTAAAACTCGCCCTCGAAAGTGCTTGAAAGCGTTTGTGTCACCTAGCGGTGGCACAAACCAAATAATTTTGATTCTTTCAAAGAAAGTAGTTAAGTTGAGCAGTTAAGTTTAGCTATCTATAGGCGACTGCACACTCTACCCCAATGTTTTCAGAAAACTCGATAAAACTTGATTTTTATTGTCACAAGCGATACACCCTGCAAGAGATAAAGAATTTTGAATAATAGTTTGAGCCAATATGACTCTATAATAATCTGGACATTCTAACGAATAATTATTATTATTATAATTTATGCTATGAAATTCATATATTTCATGACATATATAACGCAATAATACAAATCTGCTTGAATAGGAATGCCATGCGCTTTGACAATTTATCTTCCATTTAAAATTTTTGAGTTTATTATTACTACATTTTTCAAGTATTTAAAAAAAATCTTTGACTCAAGATCTGAAAATTGAGTTTTCTGTGGATCGTAATGACTGATTTCCTGTTTGTTGCAGTCTAAAATTAAAAGGCAACAGTGGTGTTGGAATATGTAAGGCATAAACACAATGCCTTTGAAATCGCATTCAATTTCATATATACAATCGGGGTTGAGCGTTAAATTCCTCTTATTTCCCAAAATCCATGTACTGGTGTTCATCGGAATGAAGGAAACATCAGTCCAGCTCCTTATATTAGTAATTATATAAAAATTAATTATAAATGTCTCGATGAAGCTCTCTCCTAGTAAAGGTTTAAACTCGTTTAACCCATTATTGTCCATAACATTGTCCATTTACGGAGCATACAACGTAAACAACTGCAGTATGACAGCCACCAAGTTAAAGCAGGTCTCAAAATTCGTGTGGCTTTTAAGTCCTCTTCTTCTTGTATACACTTCCACGGTCAAAATCTTGCGAAACTATTCGAATTAACGTACTTGTATATGGAATTTATCAGATTTTCATACTTATCTGGATTACAGGAAATTGCTCTTTGAGCGCATAAATTTTCGCAACTGCATTTGACTATGATGATTTGCGGGATAATTTTTTTCAGTTCTATTGCAACAGAGCCTTTTCCGCCCATCGTCACGTTGCACGTGTCTGAACAAAAACTGATAATATTATTCAACAAAATACCGTCAAATCAATTTATAATCCAATCAGAGGATTGCTCTGCATCGCAACAAAACTCTGAATTGACGTAAACTTTTATTAAGTCCCACATCAATTCTATATATCTTTTCAATTTTGCATCCAAGTAACGTACTATGATACACATCGATTTTTCTACTATTATATCGGTACTTTCGTTGACTATTATACTAAATTTTGAATTTTTAAAATTTCTCTCAGTTGTGCCTTTGCTGCTGGTCCGATAACGTCGCAAATAATATTAGCAGTTCGTCTTCGACATAATTCCATATTTTTAAAAATTTTTGAATCATCACAACTCTCTTCCAATTTTGGCATTAAAAAATCCATGTATAAAAAAAGCTATATTTCGCTCTGCATTTAACATAATTGTCTTAAACTCGACAATAGCGACTTCTTTTCCTCATCTGTGTACGTTTTTGTTTGCTGTTTTACTTTTTTTTGGTGAGTGGGACACTTCAAATGCTTCAGCATTCGATCACAAGTAATGCATATTTAGTTTATAGCTCGCTTCCACATTTACAGAGATGGTTCTGTGAAAAATCTATGATTGTGTGTCTTTAATCTTTTTTATAGTTTGATATTGATTAGTCGTTAAGAAGGAATGTTTCAAAAATATCGGTAAAATTTTGTTTAAAAATGTTTACTAGTTCCAGATTTGTAGAAAAAAGGCTTGACAATTATCAACATCAAAAATTTCGGGAAATCTGTCGTCACACCATCATGAAGGTGGGGAAATCTTCAATTGTCATGTTCAATTGTTTTTTCTCGCACCCACGAAGAACCCTAAGAACAATTCGGAGGGGTCCAGTTGATATCATGCTGATTTCTATACCCATTCTCGATACGAGATAACGAATTAATTTTTTTATTATTTATCATTTCAGCTGAAAATAGCAATGATTTAGAAACATTCTTTCATTTTTTTCCACGCCTCTCGATTATCGGCTCGGATATCTTTAGCTGCTGCTGCTACGCGCGAAAAGCCCGGCAACGATCCGCAGGCTTGATATCTGGGGCTGAACATTAAAGTGGATTTATTTCGTTGAATCCAGTTATATAAGTTAATCTCGGCGAAAAGATCAAAATTTATCACCGACTCGCGGCTTATATATACGGTTGTACCGGAAAAAAAAAGGAAAAAGAAAAGTTGAAAAGTCGCCGAGCCGAACGTGGCCTTTTGTTTTTTCTCTATATATATTCACTCGAGTCGCCACCCTCACACACACGCTCGCCAACCTTCGCGCGGCACCTCTCGGATAAAAAGAGGTGCAATATAAGCCCATCCATCGAGAATCGCGCGCCGATGCCGCTACGAAACACACACACAAAAAGGCGCGCACAGAATGTAATTCTCGCGGCTGACATCAGTCGCGCCCCGACATATCGGTGAGACTATTGTATAGACACACGCGTGGATGCATATAAACACGCTCGTATATACACGGCATTTCTGTATGTGTGTGTGTTTAGATCTACGTAGATTTGCGCTCGCGCGAACCAAGGCTGCCTGCAGCGCGTAAAGCTCGGGATGCACGAGCGCCATGCGAAATGGACCAATTATGCGCCGCGAATAAATCACCGACTCTTCGTCCGTGTGTTATACACGTATACGTGTATACGTGTGCGTCGGCTTTCCGCCACGTAAATTGTGTATATGTACTGCGGGTGAGAGAAAACAAAGGCGCATTACCACCCTCCCCCCTTGCACGCGCGGGGCCGACGCGCGACAAATTTTCGTGCAGCCGCAGCAGAGCTTTCGCCGCGAGTAAATCTCGCGATTGTTTATCGGAGTCGCGCATTTCCAAGTCGCGCGGCCACCACTCGAGTAGTCGAGGCTTCGTCAATTTTCCCTCTTCCGGGCCGCAAGGAGAGAGACTGCGGAAAAAAGGGGGTGAAAGCCGAAACAAAACAAAGCGAGCGAGCGCACAGCAAGCATGGGGCGCGCAGCAAGTTTTCAGTCTTTTTTGCACCGCGCGGTATATAATGAAAAGCCTTAAATTCACTTCCTTTCGCCGTAGCGGCGCGGCGGTGGTGGTGGTGGCGGCGTCGACGCGGGTCTATGCTCTTTAGCTGAAAAAACAGCGTGTCCGCGAAAGGTCGAAGAGAGAGAGAGAGAGAGAGAGAAAAAGGAGAGAAAAAGAGAGCGAGAGTTACTGCAAGTCGGTACAACTCGAACGTATTTACAAAAGGAGTCCTATACTAAGGGTAGATTTTCTCTCTACGCGTGTGCGCCTCGGAGTGCTACATACACATACACACTTACACAATATAAGACGAGCGAGCCAGACCTCTCTGTGCCACCACTGCTGCTGCTGCTGCTGCTGCTGCACATGTACAGCGCCGAGTCTTTTCGAGTGCATTAGCACGCCGGATGCGCAATATAGTCGAGTGGGCGGAAGCTCGAAAGCCAAGCTTTTCCCAAGCCTCGGCTCGCAAGCTCGGGCGGCGCACATAGAAAGCTCTATCTCTCTCTCATGCGCTTCGAGCTTTAAACGCGAATTTCTATCCTACCGGGTATATGTGAGCAGTTCTCTCTCTCTCTCTTTCTCTTCATTTAAACGTACAATGTCACACTTACCTACTATATACTGCATGATACGAGGTTATCATCGTCCTACTCAGCGAAATACGGAAAATGATTGTTATTATATATATACGGCGCTCATACAGTATAATATTCACGCGCTTGGCTCTTTTCAATATTTTCGAAAAAAAAAAACATAAAAAAAAATAAAAATAAAAATAAAAATAAAAATAAAAATAAAAATAAAAGGAAGTAAAAATAGCTCGGCTTACCCGTTTATATTTATACTCCATACGTCGCAAGCTGCTACATCCGTATATGCATTTAGCTTCGGTTCTATATTCTATACGCCACAGTAGCAGCACTAGTTTTATATTACACATAGAATATATACCTGTATTATAACGTCGACGCTGCGTCGGTGAGCTTTTGACGTTTTCGTTATAATGCGGATATAGAATCTCTCGCCTACTCCCGCGAAAACTTGATGAAACGCGTCGGCAGTCGCTCGCCGCTGCTGCCTATTCTCTCTTGGCGCAAATTTTCAAGCACGCGCCCGTACAGACACTTCGTGATTTTCCGGGATCTCTGTATAAAACACATCGTGCCATTGTAAATATATTTATTGTACGTGTATGAGCTCGAGTTGCAAGAAGAATCTTGGTTTTTCAGCAGCTTTAAAAGCTAACATACTCTCGTAGGATGTAACATAACGCGCTCGTAAATAATTGTTGGAATAGCGCACGCGTTTTCATCATATAGCGTGCGTTAGCTTGTGCACTTTGTAATGAATCCAATAATACGAGTACCGGGTACCGTGTAAATCGAGCACTTTTGCAAAACGTCGAAAATCTTTGCGCGCAGCTTCACGATAAATGGAAGCGAATCGCGTGGATAAATGAGATATACGCGCGTTTTTCGCACGCGTAACAAACGTATGATTTTGCCACGCTAAGCAAAAGAGGGAATCCCGCCGCCGCCTCCGTCGTTCGCAATGGCTTTTAGGCGAAATTCAACCGCAGTGTTACGTTTACTTCGGCGGCTGTATACATGTAGAGAGACTTTTGGAGCGTCGCCTATCTCTCTCTCTCTCTCTCTCTGGCTCCACTCACACTCCCACACATATACAGCCTCTATACGTCTGTCTTTCTGGCTTATAACTCTGTATGTATGCTCTTATCTGCTTCCACTATTCTCTCTCTCTCTCTCTCTCTCTCTCAGGTTCCTTGCATCTCGCCTCCACGATATATGTATATAATGCCCGTTTGATTTCGCAGAGGTGGGAGGGGGGTAGGGATGAGTCAGGCAGAGGCCGCGCACTGGGACTGCCAGGTAAAATTTTACATCGAGATAATCGTGCGCGATACACACAGGGCTCCAAGTGTCCGAGTGTCTTGGAGCAGAAGTAGCCGGGTTGAAACAGAAAGAAAGGCAGATAAAGAAATTTTTTTTACACGAGAGTGACTCGGCGAGGCGAAAGTACATTGCTGGAAAAATCTCTCGAGTTGTA
This sequence comes from Trichogramma pretiosum, assembly GCF_000599845.2. NCBI lineage: Eukaryota > Metazoa > Arthropoda > Insecta > Hymenoptera > Trichogrammatidae > Trichogramma > Trichogramma pretiosum. The sequence goes on from NW_019641677.1 coordinate 609,331, forward strand.
AGTCGTCGCAGAGACTTATATTGTAATCGCATTAATTTTAGCGTATTGTCAACTCGTGAAATTAAAAGTATATATAAACGTAAGCTAGCGAAAGCCTCAAGTCGATCAAGTAGCTGTATGGTCGATCCGCGCGCAGTCACAAATTGAGCAAATGAATTATTAATTTGCTTCGATTTCCAGTTTCATTTATAAAAATCATTTATCTTAGAAAAAAACTACATTTTTCTCATCCCTTCGATATCGTTATCGCGTTCTGCAGTCGTGTAGATCTTATGAAAGAAACAACCGAAACGAAGGGTGTGCATTTTTGCCTCGCGACTTCAGGCATACATCTTTAAATGCCGAGTATCTTTTCGTTCTCGTATATATACTCATCTGCAATTTGATTAGACAGAAGAGCTATTCGTATGGCCACTTGCAGCCGCCATCGAGCCGATCGAATTAAACGTCTCGAGTTTGAATAAAATGTACGTTAATTCGATTGAAATTGGAGCTCGAGCGTGGCGTGACGTCGCCGTTATGCTTTTCTTTTAACTCTCTCTTTTCTCTGCAATACAGTGTACACTACGTCCATCAAGTCTGGCCTTATAACCGCGGCACCCGAGCCCCGAGTGTTTCTTCTGGATCGCCCGTTTCGAATTGAATATTCAACGCGTCGGACTTGATAATGGCGAGAGAATCCGATGTTTTAATTGCATAAAGCAGCTGCAGCAGCAGCAGCAGACTCCTTTGTATATTTACTCGTCGGGGGGAGGCCAGAGCGAGTCTGCTACGTTGGATTGCATTTTTTAACGGGGTATACATTTTTAAACGGCCTCATTTGAATAGCAATTGCGCGCGTGGCGTGGTGAAAACAAAGACCGACACAACGGCTGGAATGCGATTCGCCGATTTTATTCTCTCGTGCGGTTATGTACTAGCACTCGATTGTTTCAACTATTCCGAAGATTTGCAGCGGTTCGCAAATCTTTTGCTCGGGGCAGAGAGAGAGAGAGATCAAATATCAACAAACGCGCGCGCAGCCGCGAAATCCACAGAGGGAAAATTAAATCATGCCAAAAGCCGCAGACAGGGATTATACGCGTTTGCGAGAAATATATCAGCTGGGAGCTTAATCTATCTATAAGATATTAAACGGTGAATTCTTGCAGGTATATATATAGTTATAACCAAAGCTGTATACCAATCAAATCTGCTCTCCAGCTCCTCCTTTTACAGATCCATATACGCGTGGAGCCTGCAGAAGCACAAAAACACACGCACACACTCGCTCACCAGCCTAAAGCACACGTAAACCATGGATAGCTAATCGTCTCGGAGACTCGGCAGCGCGAGCGTATAATATATGTAGTCATTATATCATGGCGTTTGCCCCGGCTCGTTTGCGAAAATCGCTCGTCGATCAACCACCCACTCAACCTGCCCACCCCCTTTGCGGCCTGAAGAAAGTCCCCGGTTCTGTGCACATACTCGCACGCACTCGTTTACGAGCGTATTCAATTCATTGCCTTAATGCATCGATGGGGGGGAGATGTTTACACTTTCTAAATTGGCGCGTGCGCGTCGCGTTGCGGCTAATTATTAATTGCGTTTATTCGTCGTCGACGGCGGCAGTAGCCCATCTTCCTATTCTCGTGCCTACGTTGTAAATTTCAGTGGTATTGTTTGAGAGCTAGTTACGAAATGTGGACATTACTCGACGCGAGTGACAAATATTACTTCAAAACTGCAACCATTAAATTAAAATAGAATAAATTATAATACATTGGATTAAAAATTGCACACGTGTATTCGAGTCATACCTGAATGAAATTTGCTATGTAACTGTCATTGCTGCAGGGCTTAAGCAATACTAGACAGTCCATATTCAATTCATCCTACACAATTTTAGATTTATATAAAACTGTATTGCAATGTTGAGATGTTTTAGTTAGTACCGATACCAAACGCGAGAAGGCGCCTATCCGAATTTTGAGAAACTCGCAATAAATGTAATTAAACGGAGTATTATTAACCTAAGTATCTTCAAATAAAGCAATGATCATGAAAGTATATTTTGTATCCCTCGCAATATTATTACAGAGACTTGTAATTTTATAAGTCTATCCTCTTCTCTTTTGAGAAGTAAATCGTGTATCTTTTCAAGTACTGCACCAAGACCGAAACTTCCACGCGCGCTTCCGACATGTGCTTTTGCGTAATCCAATCGTATAGTCGAGCAATCAGTGCCGGACATCGCGTGTATTTAGTCGAAATTTATAAATATCCCATTTACCCATCAGTGGACGCACCGATGCTTGTTCAAGCGGTCGTTTCCCGAGTCCATGTCTGCGTGTGCGCGTGTATCCCGACGCGGGTGTTTACGCGATGCGGCAACGGCGATGTGTCGCTGCTATACGCGAAATGTGGTACACGCGCATAAGCTGCGGCCAGCCGCGCTCTGATTGCCGCCGTGCCTCGTGCGATTAATTCCGTATCGTGGACATTAAAGCTGGCTATATAACGAGCTTGGGCGCGAGTACATAATGCTCGTGGGGTATTAACTGCGTGCGCGCGTTGAAAAAAAAAATGAACGAATAAATAAGGTAGGATATAATTCGTTTTGATTTGATTCGCGCTGGCGAAAGCGAGACAGAAAGAAGCGAGCGCAAAATTACGCGGGTTGAAAACAAAACCAAAGCAAAAAATTAACTGCCCATTAAAAGTTGAAAAAATCCCACGCTGTCGCGTATAATAATCAGCTTCGTTCTCATAACCACTCTCTCGTATAACGCCCGTCCATAAAATCTTCCGCTAAATTTTTTTCTCGCGCCCCTCTACGCTGAGACGAGATGATCTCGCGCGAAGCACATATTTCGATCATTATATACAGTATAACACGTACTCACGCGCGTAATGGTAGCGCATAATGATATAAATGCGGTATATAAACCGATCATTGCCCGAAATCATCCGCAGACTCTTGGGCCGACGCGGCGCTCCGAGAGGGGCTAGAGCTCGCAGCCACGGAGAGAGGGATGTAATAAATTAAACGGCTAATACCCGCGCACGCAGGCAAAAATAATTTAATAACCCGTAATTAATCTTATGCAAATTAGCCTCTTCGCGGCGCGCGCTAATGCCCCTCCAAAGTCTGTAAATATGTATATATATCGGGCGCCCGGGCTAAAATAAGAAAAATTAAAATGACGTATAATAGCTTCATAATCTCCCGTCTCGAGCCGTCTCTCTCTCTCTCTGCACCCCTATAGCCTCTGCGCTACACCCCCGCTATGGACCCTCAACGCGCCGAGTCCCATGGCCTACACGTTAATAGGCGCAGTCTCGAGAGCTCAGCATTATGGCTCCTTTCTTTTCCTTTTTTCTTTTTTTTTTTTTTACGAGACTAAAGAATCGGCCTTAATTTTTCAACGCCTCGACGCCGTGGCAGCAGTTTAACTATATGGAGTATAAAAAAAGCAAAAAAAAAGAGAGGAAACGAGAAAACAACATATATACTGGCAGGTGTAAGTAAGGCGCGCGCACGAGCAACTGCCTCGAGACGTGGCAGGATATTTAGCGCTGATTTTTCATTTCCATCGGCCAAAGAACATCAAGGCAGCAGCAGCAGCAGCAGCAGCAGCAGCGTTGGCAGTGAAGAAGTAGAGCGCGCGGTGCAAACGTGTCTGTGTGTATGTGTATACACACATACATTTACCGCTGCGCACAAATCGCCCGGTCTGAGATTTACGACGAGGTGTGCAGCCACACGAAGAAGGAAGTCTTCAGCAGCTCAACAGCATTAGGGCGGCTCTCTCTCTCTCTCTCTCTAGTACTGCTGCTCAGGCTCCTTCAAGGCGCGCACACGATGGGGAGAAATTTCCTGATTACCTCGTACGATTTACGGATCTGTTTTAACCTCCTCTTTCACGGAGACCGTGAGAGAGAGAGAGAGAGAGAGAGAGACAGTCTCTCGTCGCTCTCGTCCGTGCGCGCGAGGCATATACACTGCCACCGCCAGAAGACAGTTTTAGGCCCTCCCGTCCCTCGCAGCAGCTGCCAGGAGTAGTACCTCGCGCCAAGCTAGCAGAGAGAACGAGTAGACTAAGTGGATGCTATTCTGCTTGTGTCGTATAAAGCCTGTGCCGCCACCGCCACCGCCACTAATTCGCCGATAACATCGCCCGGGAATTCAGCTTTGTGAGGCAGCGCAGAGAAAGCTCGGAGTCGATGTATAGGAAGAGAGAGAGAGAGAGTAGGGCATGGAATGCTTCCCAATTTCTGACGGAAAAATAAGCGCTCTCACGGAGATTGATGGTCGAATTATACCGGGGGCTGCTGCTGTTTCCAGCTCCATTATGTTAATTGCCGCCTCAGGGCTGTTTGCCGAACTTATGTTCCGTTAGGTGCGCGCGCGAGGAAAAGCGAGGGAGAGGGAGGAGAGAAGAAATAGAGAAGAGAGGAGAGAGAGAGCAGGGGGGCTATACGCGCTGCCTTTTGCATGATACTACTATTGCGTCCTACTATGGTCTGTGTATAGAGATGGTCTTTACCCCTTAACACACACACCTAAGCGTATAGTTGGAGAGTTCCCTTTAATATTCTCATTGTTATGGCAGGTGCATGGCAAGTACGTGTGTCTCTGTCCGTATGTGTGTGTGAGCCAATACACGTACATAATATGAAAGTAAATTTAGCCGTAAACTATACTATCCGTTGGAATACTTCATTTGGCGTTAGCCCTGCACTATAGGAAGAGAGAGAGGTGAGCTCTGAATAAAGGATAGTTGTTAAACTCGTGAGTGCCAGCGCGAATGAATGCTTAATTCCGATCGAACTTCTTGCGCTGTGCTCCGTACTGAGAGAGAGAGCCTAGCTGCAGCTAGAAAGAGATAGAGGAGATTCGGAGCCGGAGGTAAATTGCTGCGGTGCGCTGGAAAACAATAGCCCACCACCCAGTGCACTACGCGGCTTATACGCTGACAAGCGCGCGCGCGCGTGATTTTATCGAGTACGTATAGAATGCCAATTTATGACGGAGCTGATTTTGCTGCTGCGTATGCATCGCACCTTCCGATCGTCCTTTAATTTTTTTTTTATACTCTTTTTTTTCCTTCGTCGAGCTTGGAGCTTGAGTTTCGAATTAATAACGAGCGCAGAGGGAGAGAGGAAGAGAGAGAGAGAGAGAGAGGGGACTTTTATATGTATTTACTTCTTTCTTTTTTTGTGCTTTATCGACGTCGGAAAAGTTTCTCGACGTATACATTTTCATTTTTTTCGAAATATATGTATACGTCCGTTCGTCGCGCGGAGCGATAACGCCGCGCGCGCGCGAAAAGAGTCGTATTATCAGCCACTGCACCTCTTGGGCAGCAGAAACTTTTTTATATATCCGCTTACGCGTGGACACCTATATTTTATACACACCTATATATATAGGTATGATGATACGAGCGTGGGTGCTACGCGTCGAGCTGTGCAAAGGCCCATAACAAGCTCCGGATCGATCCTATCGTTGCGAGAGAGTGTGTGTTCTATATATATCAAGGCTGCAGCAGCAGCAGCACTGCACAATCAGCCTTATATATCTTTACTCTCTCTCTCTCTCTCTCCCTTTTGTAGGTGCTCCTGCTGCCACTGCTGACTTATATATATCTGGGCGATGGGCAGTGTGCCAACGTAACGCGCGCGCGGCTAGCTCGGCCCGCCTGGACGCGCGGATGAAATTAACACCCCTCGGACGCGCGCCCCCGCCACCGCCGCCGCCACCGACTATACCGGCTATACTCTATATATCTAGCTCCCACTCTCCCACCCACGCATACGTACACCGTGTGTATACGAATGATTTTTTTTTTCGTATTTAGCCGCTTATATGTGTGTAGACTATGTAGGGAATCACCATAGCGAAAAAGAGGCGAATTCGCGTTTATAGTAGTTGCGGGCGCTGAAAGTTTTTTTTGCTTTTGTTCTCCTCTTGTATTATATACGTACTGTGCGTGTGGGCATGTGTGTATCGGTACATGGCATCGGCCGTACCGTTCCGACTGATAAAGCCGATTATCGAATCACGAGTACGTAGTTTCAAGTTTTTTCGAGAGGCGTAGATACTTTTTCCTTTTATGGCTTTCGGTGCGCTCGCTCGCTTTTTTTTTACCCCATTTTTTAATTCGTCAAGAGAGGAGAACGGCGGGCAGCAGCAGTCGCGAGGATGGCTTAAGTATAAGCTCTTCTCTCTCTCTCTCTCTTTCTCTCTGTGTTTTATCGTACAGTCATGCCTGATAGATTTTTCATTCGTACCCGATAACTTTTGAATTTTCTTGGCACTCGCGCGTACATGTGCTTTGTTTTTTCTTTTCTATCTTTTTTTTTATTTCTACGCACTTACGTATATATACGTGCGGATAGCGTGTAGATATACATAAAAATCGATACACGCGTAAAAGTTCGCCGGATATGTATGTATTTTTTACGAGATTTTTTTATTTCCAACTATTGTGCCCGTTGCTCGCGGATAGGATCCTTGTCAAACTATCGCGTTTCATGTCATCGTTGCGATATATAATTCAAGATTTTTCTCTGTGTTGCCTTCTGCAGAGAAAGCTCCGAGATTTCATTAATAAACATATCTGTACTAAATATCACGCGACTTTTTCACAGCTTTGTCTGTGACGCGTTAATTTTCCGTAAAGGCAGGAAAAAGTCGCAACAATAAAAGGAGATACGAGCTCAGCGCATTGTTCTTTGGCGCGCGCAAATAATCACCTGTACAAACGTATATATGTATACGAATTCATGGAGAGCGCTCGAAGGTGAAAACGTGGTAAACGCTGGACCCGCGCGAGCATCGATTCTTTCTGCTGCTGCGCTGCTGCGCTACTGCCACTGCCATTGCTGCTGCTGCTGCTGCTGTTAGTGGCAGCGTACACAGGCGCGGCTGAAACGAATTTAATTACTCAGGATGTGTATTATTTTTCATCTTCGCTAGGAAACAAAGTTGAACGCGAGATGTATATTTATTTAACGCTGCTCACTCTCTCTCTCTGGTAAAATGATATTTTCTCATTTTGCGAAATTTATCATCTTTGCTCTTGCGCGCGCTCGAACGAGAGGGAGAGGGATGAAAAATGTTTTATGTACTTTGGCGATTAAATATGCATTATTAAATTTCATTCGGTTCTCCCTCATATAATGAACAGCGGAGACTGGAATTTATAATGGAAACGGCATTGAGAGTCCATTAAAATGAGACAACACCGGTTTACATTAAAGAATCATATTTTATTATTATTATTATTATTTTTATTATTATATTTCTTTGTATATCGTTCTACAACATTCACGTTTACTTTTAATTTGAAAATTCAAATAACATTACAAATCAAGAGCGCATCGTCGCCGCGATAATGCCGAGTATATGAATTTCAATTATGCAAACATTTTTGTCCCTCAATTTTTTTTTCATTCATTTATTATGTTTTTCTCTGTACAACGGCGTGTGTATTATATGATCAAACACAAACGTATCGACCCATTGGATTTTTCGGAATATACAATTTCTTCATTAATGTTTGATAAAGTGATTCGATATACGTAATAATAATATGCACACAGTTTTCGAGAGCTGCGCGAATTCGTGCGGCGAAAGATTCCGCAGTGTGTACGTAATTTTTCATCGACGATATAATGAAGAGGCGCAGCTCGCTTTTGTTTTGTTTTTCATTTTTTTTCTCTCTATTTCTCTCTCTCTCTTTGCATAACGTCTAGTCAGATGCGATATGTGTATGCTTTTATTATACTCTCTAATAAATTTAATTTTTGTTTTTATATCGTTGCTTACCGAAGTGTTACTCTATTACGGTATAATAATAATATTTGAAAACTTGGCTTTAACACTTAATTATATACCTCGCAATCTCCGATAAAGACTCGTTGTATTTAGCATATATCGAGCATTGTAAACCCCCCTCTTGACTTATTTTACTCTTTCATTTTTTTTTGTTCGTTAACCTGTTATACAATCATTATACTTAATGGCAGTTTTATTTTTTATACACACATGCACACACGCTCGAAACTTCGCCGTTCAATTAGCGCGCCCCGTAATCGCATCGGAATAATTAGTTTTTCTTTTTCATTACGATCATTATTTCCTATATAATTATAAATATACACGTAACGGGAATTATTCTGCGTATGCGTGGTGTGCAATTTTTCTTATGAATTGAGCAATTAATCTGCACGGATAAATATATATTTTTTTTTGAGAAGAAAAGCGCGTATCTAATTTTTCAAACTTTATATAAAATATTTATTGAAAAATTTGACAATCGAAGAAAGCTTTTGTTTTGCGGCGGTACGTCGCGATCGAAATCGTTGCTCGAAAGCGAATCGGATTCTGTTTTTTTTTCTCACATTACAATATAATTAAGATTCAATAATTGATTTTGAAACGCTGATACCTCGAGTTCGAACAAGTATTACTTCGTCGACATGATATTTCCGTGTGCACCAATCAATGTACATGCTAAATTTTTTTTTCAAAATTCTCTCAAAAAATGTGTTCAACATCTAATAACACTTTGATCAGTCAAATATATAAATGGCTTATATTTATAAAAAACAGGGATAAATATCACATATTTTCTCGTTAATAATGTGTTGTTTTTTCTCCTCGTCGTTTTCTCGTCCTGTAAGCACGCCCCGAGCACACAACTAACACACAGACACACACATACACTCACACACACACAACGTTTACAGTGAAATACTTCGAAGCTTGAATCGTTCGGATATAAGTATTTTTTTTGCATTAATTATAGTCTTTGTAAATTAGCCAATGCGAGGAGTGCGTGGACGCCGCTCTCTTTCTCTCGAGAGTTTCTCTCCGAGGGGGCCCAGAGCTCTTTTCCCTGCGGCGATGCAGCTCCTACTAGTCCAAAGGGCAGCTCGGAGTCGTTGGCCGGCACTAGCAGTCGTCGGCCGCCGCCGCCGACGAGCTGGTGTAGAGCAGAGCCGCCACGCGACTCGCTACCTCGCTCGTGGCGCACTGCAACACAGAGAGATAAAAATGAAAAAATTAGTTATCGTGTCGTTACAATTATGTTAAAAATATTAGGCGTATTTTAAATGACTTGAAATTGACGATTTAACGATGTTGAAAAAAAATTAGAACAGTTTTCAATCGCTTTGAATACGATAATAATATTAATTAAAGTCTCCACCACTAGATGGCGAGTGCTTTCAACTGCTAATCTGCAAGCGGCAATGTAAAAATAACTGTTTATAAGTCAGTAGATAGTCAGATTAAATACTCCATACGACACGTTTCTAAAAAATTGTTGTTGAAACTGACTTATTTTAAACTAGCCATTAAACGTTGAGCATTTCTATCAGGAAAATATCGATATTTTGTTTTGCTTTCTGCCTGTAATGCGCACGATCAATGGCATCATATCATAACATAGGTATACAGAAGTGTCGATAACAGAGCCCCCCTCTTTAAAAGCCTCTCTGCTTGCGCAAGAAACGAGCGATTCGGGGCGAAGCAAACTACCGGTACAGTAACTGAGCGAGAAGATGAGCTTGTTAAGCTTACTAATTTATATAACGTGAAATTTAACGACAATTGCAATCGATCGATTTCCCGCTCTTAAAATGATTAACGAAGATGTATCTGCGCACTCGGGAAAAGAGTGGATAAATTTTCACGGCCTCGGGACAGGAAAAGCTTTGTCCAAATGAGCCTCGAGGAACGGGTATAAATCTTAAAGAATTAGTTGGATATAAAGACTATCAGTTTTAGACACAGGACTCTATTCAAGAATCGATCTCACTTAGGGCCCGCTCAATTACTTTGCGAGCTTTGTTTTACCAGTTTGTCTCGTCTGCTTGTCTGCCGTAACAATTTGCTTTAGAATTGAAGGAAGAATTTCATATACATGGGATGACGAGAGACATGATTTTATTTGTTCAAGTACGGAACGTGACACGGTAATTCACTAGATATTCAAATCCGAAATAAAGTAAAAAAATTAAAAAGTGGAGATTACTCATAACTCTTTTTACTGTCAAGTATTTGTCAGGAATATACTAACAATAGTCAAGGCGCTTTGACAGATTACGTTTATAATGCTATTGTTTTTTTTTTTGCTAAGTTCTATAGTATTATCCAACGAGGAGTACCTTATTTCATTTAAATTGTTAATGAGCATTATTCCAGCATCGGCTACGACAGCCGTTAAGATGAATAAATGTCAGCGTCAGCTATTCTTCACAAAAATAATAAGAAATTTTGCGAATAAATATTATAATAACGTAATAAGACCCGCATTGAATGATATTTTTTGTGTGCGAAGGATAAAAAGGAGCGCGACTTGATGGTACAAACCCATATTATATTTTGATACCTCATCGGGATACCGCCTGTCAGATTTAATTGATGGGTTCTGCAATAATTTTCATGAACTTCTAAAAATATTTTCCTTGTCATTTATAGTTGGGCTCGTTATCATAATTTGATACATACGATAATTTTAAACTTATTTTTAACATCTCAATTATGTTCCATGCAATTTAGGTAATTGCTTACATTTTTTAATCGATAACATTAACATCGAATGTTATTGACAACGTGGATTATTTGTATAATTACACATGGTTGCAGAAAAAAATGACTCTCCTTGTTGACAAATCGACCGATGATTATTAGCGGTGTTGCAACGATAAATCACCATTTAATTTCGTTCATGATATTGTTTTCTCGTTACGCTTAAATGCGCAGCCACCGCCAGCTTGTTTCGATTTTAGAAATAGTTAATAATAACACCGCGCGAGCTCACTCTCGGAAACAAAAATAATAAAAGAAGAAGTAATTGAAAACTTTTTTCCAAGATCTCGAGTGCAGCTCTGTGTATATATACGAAACGCGCGCACGTATTAATTGTTTTTCAAATAAAATCCTTTATTAAAAATCTTTTCCAAGTTTTCCCCGCGAGTTCAAAGCCGGGACGATGTGCAATTTAACCGCAGCAGCAGAACCGACCGACCGACCGACCGACTGCGCGTTGAAAAATTCAAAGTACGCAGTTAACGTCGTTCCTTCGATTTTTTCGATAGCCTCGCGCGCTGAAGAATCATTTTTATACAAATAATACCCAGCACAAGTAGCAGCAGACGGACTCGCGATTAATTTATAAATACAAGAAAAAAGAGGGACGGGGGCGCGCGCGCTCGTACTTTCAATTTATTTTTCCGCAGCCTCCCGCCTTTTTCATAATGTTATAGTTCGAATATACGTATTATAAACTCGATGCCCAGCAAGCTTCAACGCGCTTCAGCCGAGCGTTTCGCGTGCATAAGAGAGCAAAAAAAAAGAGAGAGAGAGAGAGAGAAAAAATGCCCGCGCGCGAGCGTCAGTGCGCTAAAATAAACTGTGCGCGCCCGAGCTTTTCTCATCGCGAATGGTACGTACACACACATATATAAATTGTATATACGTGTGTGTGTGTGTGTGCGTGGGACGGAAAAACTTTTGCAAAAGCGCCTTTACCGCCGTATCGCGCGCGCGCATTATATATAGTGGCTCCTGTTGGCGATGGTTTTAACCGAGTCTTGAAGAGTCTTTGCTTTTTCATCCTTAAATATTTCTTTCTCTCTTTCTTTCTTTTTTTCCAACCTTATATATAATACTTATGTATGAGAAAAAAAATAGCCGCAACCACGCGTGTACTTTGCTTTTTTTTCCTCCTCCTTTTTGCTCCTTTTCTACATAATAGGACTATATACACACGACAGCGCGCCGCGTGCATAAAGCGATTCAAAAAGGCGCTCTTTTGGCCTGCTGCTGCTTTTTTTTTTGTGTGCGTGCGACGAGCTGCGGAGCGCGCGGCTCACTGCGCTGCGGGCAGTTGTATACACATTTACCATACAGATAAAAGTTACACGAGCGCGTGGAGTAAAGGTAAACGCGGGCATATAAATTCACGAGTTGTTAATTTTCCTCCCTTTTTGATATATTTTAGCCCCAGCGATATGCACAGTATGAGCAGCAAGTAGCAGAAGCATTTCGAGTCGTTACCTTAAGCTCGGAGCATTATTCCAGCCATCCGTTCGGTTGATTCTTCGCACTTGTACGTATATATATCTAGCTTCTCGACTCTCTCTCTTTCTCTCTCTCTCTCTCTTCGTATAAGCAGATGCAAATATACAACCCCAAAGACTGGCTCTAGCGCCAACTCTATATCTTCTTTCTCTCCATACGCTTTCTCTCTCTCGCATCGACTGTTTTATCCGTGTAGTATAAGCAGGCAGTATACGTAGCGAGAGAGAGAGAAAGAGAGAGAGAGAGAGAGAGAGGTGCCAGCAGCTCGAGCCCAGGTGCATATATAGCTCGAGGGATGCTGATTTCCCAGCGGTATATATCGCCCGCCACACCGTTGCGTCTATAAATTTTCAGCCTGTTATCTCGTTCTTCTCGGGCCACTCTCTCTCTCTCGCTTTCGAACGCTATTAGAGTTGCTTGGCCGCAAAAATTGCAAAGTGCCGGGGTACTGTTGTATGTATACGGACCACCAGGAAGCTCCGTATATAAACGAATTCGCACGCGCGTAAAACGCCAAAACAACCGCATCATTTTGCGAGTCGTGAATTTTCGCCTAGTGTACCGATGGAGTCCCCACTGGTTGGCGCTATAATACGAGTGTCCTCATGCAACGTTTGATTCGGGGCTTCAGGCCATATACCTACGTTTATACAATATATAGATACGAATGTGCGAGGGTCATATGCACACCGATACACATATCTACGCAGGCTCGCATTTGTGTATCCACGTATATACACGCAACAGGTGCAGGTGCGTCTATACACGTATATAAAGTAAAAACGGCGAGATATTCGACGGATAAGCCGCCCGTATACACGAATAAATCTGAATTCGCGCATATATAGTACCACGACGATCAAAGCGAGTACGCGCGTGTACTTATGTTTCCACATAAATACGTATATAAATACTCGCACGCAGCCTCGGCGCGTTATCCGGTCGCGGGCCCGAGCTGTGTTATAATTGATTACTTTTAAAACGGCGCCCTTTTTTGCGACCGATTACGGAGAGCAGCAGCACGCACGAGTCACGCGGGAGCCGAGAAAAGTACAATAAACGCGAAAACAAAAGGCATACGCTGCGATTTCGTGTCTCTGCTGTATATGTGTGTGTGTATATATGAAAAGGTCGCGTGGTACCGCCACATAAATGCCGCGCGATATCCTCGAGAAATCAGTAGACTAATTATACGAGTTCTCGCGAATTCGCCTGTATCGAGAGATCGCACGCGAAGTAGATCACGTATATAATGATTTTGTCTGAGCGAAGCGTTGATATATACCACTGCTCTCGAACGTGCTTGGCTCTTTGTACGCATACAAACGCGACTAATTGGCATTATACGCGGAGATCTCGCTTCGTGGCTGTGAGCTGAAAAAGCACTCGTTTGAAGAAAACAACGACGCGGGAGGCAAGCAAATAACGCGCATACATCGCTCGCGCTCTCGTGCGTCGTGTGTTATATACGTTTTGTCGTAGTCGTCGTCTACGCCGTCAAAGCTCTGCTCTAGCTTACATATAATAGAACAACAGAACGCGGAGCGGAGTAACGCGAGGATGAAATATTCTTCGAGCTCTCGAGCTTTCGCGGCGGTGGTTCGAGCTTTTTTTTTTAATTCTCCGCGTGCTTCGCTATTTATAGGCTTAATTTATTTTCATGACTCATTCTCGCTATGCAAAAATACACGCATACATACACTACGAAGCTTTATACAACACGCTGAAGTACAGAGATAAAACGAGGAGAGAGAGAGAGAGAGAGAGAGCGCAAAAAAGCTTGATTATTGCCGTTGACGTATGCGTGTGCGTGGCTAGCTCGTGTTACACATTCTTGAGAAAATATACGCGCCCCTGATAACGATTATAACTATCTCTCTCTCGCTCTTTTATGCCGAGGGACGAGGGACAAACGTATACCATTATATCACCGTGAGGAATTCCGCGCGAGCGAAATCTGACGGCCTCGTGCTTGCGCGATCGGAGTTAATCAGCGCTCGGCTGTGCAGCGCCGCGAGAGAGTCATAGCCCAGAGAGAGAGAGAGAGAGAGAAAGCATCGTAATATTTATGTAAATGTAACCCACTGCCGTCGCTCTATGTGTATACGTACTCGCGGGGCTGCAAAATTTTCAATATTAACGTTCGCACGCGCAAGCACACATACACACACGCATACTAGCAGGAGCTGCGAGCGCCCCGGTATATAGCGCACACATTTCCGCGCAATTCGTTACGGGCGTAAAATTAATTCAGAGCTCTAGCTACTAGCTATAGCGGAGCTACACGGAGCTATAGGAGCTTATATAGCTATGGCTCTTATTCGACGACTCCGCATAGACTCTCTCTCTCTCTCTGTACGCTTGCACGCGTACATTACACACTTGGAGTTATAACCAGCATCAACTATGACAAAGTTTCTCCTCTCCAGTTACAAAACAATGTTCGGGGCGCGCTCCTCCTTCCCGCCGCCGTCGCGTATAACGTATAATAATATAATATATACGTATATCTCGGTGCTCGTGTCGTTATGGTTGTGCTTTTTGCTGCTGATGCTGTTACTGCAGAGCTCGCGCGAAATTTCATTCATTCGTAATATGCATCGCTCTCTCTCTCTCTCGTTCTCGGTATAACTCGGTAATTAAAATGAAAATAAATAAAAAAAAATATAGGAGTTGGCGGAGGGTGGAGGGTTCACGGTAACGAAAAGAAAACGAAGAAACAATGCGCCGAAATGTCGCGTCGATGAATTATGAAGTCGTCGAAATTTCGTCCAAGTTCTTCAATGGTACATAAACGTACGCGCCCGCGAGCTCACGTACGCTACTACTATATATACGTATAAAACGCGCGCGAGCTCACGAGTTATATTAGTTTGCGCGCGCGCGCGAGACGTGCGACCCGCCCGATATGAACTTCGCCACAGATCATCTTCTTCTTCTTCTTCTTCTTCTTCGTATATACGTTCGTTCGTTGGGTACAGATATATGTGTGTAAGGTAAAGGGGGGAAAGTTTATCCGCAGGGTCAGAGAATTTGACGCGAGACTGCATTGTATGTGCGAGCGGTGTGTGGCTTCTATTCACGTGTATATTTCACGTACCAAAGAGATATGTACATGTGAGTGTGTGTGTATGCGATTCGAAACTCGATTGGCGATTTTGTTAGAGCAACGCCGGGATCTAGCAGTGAGAGAGAGAGGAAGAGAGAACAGGATGAATGTCCTGAGGGCGCGCGAGCGAGCGAGCTTTGCTCCTAGGAATGTACGATTGGCTTTTCGGCGAGTTCCGCAGCGTTTGCAATTTTTTTCTTTTCCGCCAGCTCGACCACCGCACACCGCACACCGAGGAGATACGTGTTGCGACGCAGGCAAGAAAGAGAGAGGGAGAGAGAAAGAGTTCGTCGGAGTATAAGGTAAAAAAAAGAAGGAAAAGAAGAAGAAGAAGAAGAAGAAAGAAGAGTAAGAGGCCGTTCGTGTGAAGCGTCGTTACGAGTGCTTGTTCTTCTGCTGGTTTGAATGGAATTTATCTATCTCGCGCATGTGCTGCTGGGAGGAAAGAATAGAGAAGGAGAGAGAGAAAAAAAAGCTCCGATGTAATCGAATATGACAAATAGTTGGACAATTTTATACACATATAGAGGTATCGACGTAAGTTTGCAATCGAGATCCGAAATCTTTCTTTTTTTGTCCTTCCTTAACTTCTCCTTCGTCATAATAACAATCATATCGGTGTACGTGTATAATATCGATCGATCGAGAAAAATGGCATCGCAGCCGCGAAGGAATGTCAAGAGAATTTGAAAAAAAAAGAAAAAGAAAACGATCGAGGGGTATCCGCACGACGAAAAAGATGAAGAAGAAGTAAGGTATATCAGGCCGGCGCAGCGAGCCACATAAAGTCGAACGAGCGAGACGTGATTAATTAGTTCGAAATGATTTATAGAGCTTGCGCAGAGAGCAGCAGTGTATATCGAGGAGTGTATATAGGTACCGGCGGCAGCGAAATGGCGTGTGCAGCTCAGGGGCGGCTGACCCGACATCGATCTCGACTACGTGTATTTATATTTTTAGCTGCCACGATCTGTTGACTATAATTTCGTGTTTCGGAATTACCGATTTCCAATATAAGAGTTTTAGAATGTATTACCGAGCGCCGTGTCCACGTCGTAGCTATAAAAGCGTGAATGAATCGTCGAATGAACTCGTCGTCGGGTCCGTTGTGCGTGTCGCGTTTCAACAACAAAGTTAATACATACATACAACGCATAAAATACACAAGACGAGGCAACGGAAAACTACCTCAATAGAATCGTACATCTATGAATATTGCAATTTCTCTCCGCCTGCTCTCCTCTCTCTCTTTCTCTCGTTATACATGCGAGATAGAGAGAGAGAGAGAGAGAGAGAGCTCATGGAAAGTCATTTCTCGAGCTTGGCTTATGCATAATATAAGCCAGCGTACAGGGCCTTGTGAGCGCGCGCCTGTATACAAGCTCGTGTGCCTATACGCGCTACTGCTGCTGCTGCGCAGTGCAGTGTATACCATAACAGACATGCATCGTATATCAAGTGGCCCCGCGCGCGCACGTTTTACACACCTAGGCGTACACGCACATACGTACATACATATATAGGATACGTGTACGTCAAAAGCTCTATCCTTTTGGAAAATTGTTGCATTCTCCTTACATTCGTCCCCGCGCTCCTTTTTTTTTTTTATTATTCTCCTCTTTCGCTTTCTTCCTGAATTTTTTTCTTGATCCCTCTCTCTCTCTACGTCTCTCGCTCTTTTTTATTCCGTTACTTTTTCCTCCTTATACTTGTGCGCGCGCGAAGAATCGTCGAAAGATTTATCGTGACTCTGGACGGAATTTATATTCATCGGTAAAAGCTACTCGCGTGAGCTTTTTTCTGTTTCCTTTTTTTTTTTTACTTTTCTTTATACATGTATGAGCCACGGCCGCCCCCGCGCGATGTACGTGCAGTATATATACGCGCGTGCGCCAAAGCAACACATATTTATTTTGTTCTCTCTCTCTCTCTCTCGCTCTCTCAGTCGGACTCGAAGCAGCGGGGGTGCACACTGAATTTTAAAAAAGTTTTTTTCCCCACCACGAGAGAGCTTTTTTATACGTATACGAATGGATGCGCGCGATGATGGTGGTGTAGGTGGTTTTCGTAAAACCGGACGATTGAAATCTTTTTTTTTTCTGTCTTTTTGGCGCTCCAACCCTGATCGCGAATGAGCGATGGTTGTTGTTATATTTTTCGAGTCGAAAACGGATGCGCGCATTATAATATCTTCCCGCGGCTGCTGCTGCGTGCGCGAAAAAAGTGCGGATTTTTTTTTGAAGCTGTCGCAGCAGCACGAAAGATGACGATGTGCATCGCGGCGCTGCGCGAAATTTATAATACACGCGTGCAGCAGTAGCAAAAAAGTCTCTAGGGGGGTTAGTTGGGAATGGGAGGAAAACCGTGTCGCGCTCGGAAAAGGTCATTAACCGCCACTGCCTAGACCCTCGCAAAGGCTCTGCTCGTGCAACTGCAGGCCGCACAGCTCGCAAAACGACAATTATGCACGCGTTCTAAATTCAAACCTCGAAATAAACATACACTCATAAAGCGAGCGCGCATAATAATAATAATAATATATAGTATATAGTCTTCCGCGCGAAACAATCGTCCTATGGCGTGTGTATATATACGCAGCGAAGGACTATTTTGCGAGTTCTCGGCTCTTTCACTACGGCCGACTTTTCTTTCATCGCCTCAGTTTCCCTGCAGCGGCACGTATATAGCACACACGCCAACGCGACAGTCAGACAGTGTATATAAGCTCGCGCAACTTGCGAGCAGATGTAAGCTCGCTACACACACACACCCGTAGCTCTCCATTCATTGGAATCTCTACCTCTCCCTCTCGCGAGCTCGCGTTGCCACCTGGCAAACAGTTATAGCGCACAAAGAGGGCCAGAGACCTCCTCTGATTATCCTGTCATGCTCAAACTTCTCATTGTGACGTTTCTAAATGCGTTGCATGGTACACTCGCTTCGCGCAGCTATTTCCAACTCTGTCTCTCGCGCTTCAACTGTCACGAGAGGTGTACCACGCGCACACACTCGTATATATACGGTACGCAGGACATTAGTCAAAAGTTCGACTATCGCAAGCTCGGTCCGATACAGCTACTGCTCTACAACTCTATATAGATTATATTATTATATATATAAAGTGGAAGTAACGCTCGAAGCTCCGCGAGCTTTATATTACGACTTACGGCGACGAGCAGCTCAGGCAGGGAGTTCGGAGGAGCACGAGGAGGCTCTCTCTCCTCTATTATATAACACCGCGTCGCGCGCGCGCGCGGTTGTCATAAAGTCAAAATCGCGTAGAATTTCGACACGAAGAAAGTTTTCCGCAGATGCGAGTGCATACGCAAGACTGCGTGCATAGAGCGCCGCGTATACGCCTTGCGCGCCTTGAATTAATGATACTCAGCGTGACGAGGTGTGCGCGCGCGCCTCGGTATACGTATGCATGCGCGACAGCACCCTATTATTACATAGATCCGAGAATATTACACTTGTGACTTGTTACAACGACGGCGAAGCTTCATATACGTATGCATGTATGTGTGTGTATCTGCTGGCAAGTGATTTAGCGATCTAAACTCGCGCGCGAGCTCTCGGAGAGACTTTGCCTGCGAGAGAATGAAGTTACAAAATGTACTCGGTCGTCGTCGTCGTCGTCGTCGTCGTCGTACTGTAGACGCGACGTCGCGGAGGTAGTTCGATGCTACAGTCAGCGGAGTAGATATGTAGGGTAAAAGTGCCAGTTTTCGATCGTACTTAAAAACATTTTTTACTTTGCTTAATAATAGTATATCAGTCAATCAGGGCACGGAATGTTATAATTGTAAAAATGTAAAATGTTCAATACGCAACTTTACAGCTAATTTGAGGTTTTCGTAGGAAAAGATAGTATAACCAACTGGTGCAGATATGTTTTTTAACAAAACTGGTTACAGTATACGTTGAAGAATATACTATTTTCCTTAGATAATAATTTCCTAAATCTATAAATGCTTTTTAAATACCATCTATAGGTTTCCAATAACAATTTGTAATATGAATTTTTGAAACCAACGGGATTTTTTCTTATGTTTTTCCGTAGGACGTATTACATATTTCCTATTCTCGGGACACCATCGAACGTATATACTAAATTGATGTGCACTAAACGTTCAAAAATACATCGTTATATGGTGTCCGACCGAACGACGATGTAATTTGATTTCGTTGAGCACAGCTATTTGCGCGTGGGCGATATTATATACTTGGTAAGTATGTATACAAAAAGCTAAATTTGCGTGCGATTTTACGTAACGGGTCGCGGGGCTCAGCAGGTCCCTCGGGGGCACGTATAAGCCAAAACAAGCGCGCGCATCGCTCATTCAAAAACAATAGCCACTCAGAGAGGTCCATGTGTACGTGTATAAATTTACTGCTGAACGTTTGTATGTATGTGTGTGAGCTCACTCACTCACCGAAAGCATTACAAAAACAGATTTTCCCTGGATAATTCAACGCTGCTTTTGCTACGTATTTACGTATGCATTTACAATACACACACGCATACACACCGACGCACATTCACGTACAGTACTTATGCGCCCGGGCGCTTAATTCCAAGACACAGAATACATGCAAGCACTGCGGAACGCAGCAGCAGCAGGAAAAAGGATATAAGTGGGTTACTGTGCTATGCGCAACGTCAGAATTCGCTCGCGCACACGAGTACGCGAGCATCGACGGGAGGAAATTTGGCCCCGTGAATGCGCGCGTGCGAGGGTGTAGTACGCGCACATCCTGGTACTCACAATCGCGCTGAAACGTTTTGTAGCCTCGGGAACGCGCCGGGAGGGAAAAAAAGGGTACGCGCTCCAAGATTTTGACGGAAATTTTTTTTTCTCGTCGACTTTTCAAAAGAACCGCTGCGAGCATCGAATCTACACCTGAATGGCTTCTTCAGCCACGAGAAGGAGAGTAGCGAGAGAGATGATAAACGACGCGAAAACGGCGAAGACGGCGGAAGCCGAGAAATTGAAGAAAAAAAGATATAGCTGCTTCGATTCAGTGAAAAGTTTAAGGGAGGGATTGAAATAATCATGCCCGGGAGAGTCGCAGCGCAGAGAGCTGCAAAGAGTCCAAAGAGAGAAATGTTTCAGCGATTAATTAAAAAATTCAGGATCGAGCTTGCTTTTTTCTCGCGCACCAAAAAACTCGTTCCATCGCTGCGACGGTGGGTATACAAGCAGCATCGTAAAAAAAAAATAATAATGGCGCGTACTTCGCGAAGATCCAAAGAAATGCCAAGACCGTCGGAGTTACCGGCAGGCTGGAATTATTTTTTAGATTACTTCGCGAATCAACAGGTAGTCAACGGTGTGTCGGATTGAGATGCTGCCTCGACCCCCCCGTCCGTCATGCGCGTCCCTCCGATGACGATCCGCTCGACGCGCGATATAGAGCGGAAACTTTTCGAAGACCTATACACAAAAAGATCCTGAGATTACTGATACGTCGCGTTTCGAAGGGTTCGCTCGCGGCTTCGAACGAAATAAAAGAGTATCGACATATCTCGTTGAATTTATACGCGCGCCGATCGATCTATACGAATTCAAAGCTCGCGAGTGTGCAGCTCGTGGACATAAAGATATTTCACCGCAGCACATTATATATAAATATAGGTATATCATGCGGAGACGACGCGACGCTACGGGCGAGCTGAGCGGCAAATTCAAACGAGATATAGGGAGTGCGCGAGAGCCGCATGGCCACCGTCGTTCGTTATAGCCCCGGCTCCTCGTTCATCGAGCGATAAATTTTCCATCGTTCGGGTGTTGTATCGTTTCGCTCGGACCATCGCTGCTGCCGCTGCCGCTGCTGCCGGGGGTGCGATGCGCACGACGAATAGTTATTTATACAGTATATATTGAATTATGATTGTTATTTATCGGATTTGCATGCTGGATATATATTCGAAAGGCAGAAAATAATAATTAATAATGAATCAATCAAATTCCGATGAATTATGAGTGAGATCAAGAGTTTAATTTTATTGCTCGTTGATCCGTGAGCAAATGCTCTAATAAACTCGATTAACGACTACGAACGAAATCGTTTCTAGACCATGTAACAACTATATTTTAAGGATGTACGATCAAATATATCTAATTATTATTTACTTGAGTCTTCCGATCAAATAAATGTAATTGAGTTCATACTGTAGAATCATTTCCCGAACGAGTGAAGAATTCAGCGGTCTAGATGTGTCAACTTGATTTTAGAACATCACCAACTCGCATCCTCTGGAGCACCACCGCGAAAGGATGTTACAATAATGCCTCGGCCCACTTTTCACACCGCGTTTACCCCGTTTATCCCGTTAAGATGTTAACTATATATAATAATTTATATCGACATCGTACAGTCGCGAGTGGGATCCTTGCACCATTTTCAACGAGCCACGTATTTTATACATACAGTATACGGTTTAGGCATTATCGCGTAAAGCTCCTGCCTCTCACTCGGCCGATGGAGAATATTATACATACGGTATATGCATAATGCTAGTATATTCCACTGTGCACTCAGCGTAACACACTTGATGGTTTACCTTAGCCTCTCTCTCTCTTGGTGTGCACATAATATGCACTCCCAAGAGAAATCGAGGAGCGAGCACAGAGAGAGAGAGAGGCAGAGAGTACAGGAGGGGGAGGATGGCATAGTATTAAAGACGCACCACGAGCAAGAGCTAACGTAATGACGTTGTCCCACAGAGGCTCGCAACATACAGAGAGAGAGGCAGATGTGGCGTATATATAAATGCACGCAAGCACAGAGAGAGAGAAAATAACCATATACTAATATAACCACCTTCAGCTGAAACCGCACACTTGATCGTTCGTTAATCTCGTTTCGCGCGCGCGCGTCGGCGTCGACGACGTGTATGTGGGTGTGGGTGTGCAGCAGCCGCCTCGTGGGTTCGCGTACAAGTTCGTACTTATTATGTTCCCGGCGGCTCGTGGACTCGAGCTCACACACACTCACACACACACACACACTAGCGCGAGGTATATAACATAATGTACTTTTGCGCCTTTGCAAAGTGCAGTTTCAAAGCCTCCCCGTACGCCGGCGCCATAATCATTATTATTATATTATATATCACACGGAGTGAAAGGAGAAAGAGAGAGAGAGATGAGATTGAATTTAAGCCTTATAGTTACAAAGTGTTGGCGCGCGTTTCTTCATCCCCCGCCCGGCCTGTGACGCCGTGTGCAGGGCGAAACCGACACACACGTACGCGCGCGCGCTCATAACGTTATTATATTGCAGCGGTGCAGTATACTCTTTTGCTAATGATGTTGCGCGACGCGTCTAAGAGAGAGAGGGAGAGCTGCTTTTTTTCTATATACTTAATAAACGCGTCTTAGTGCCTTTGATCTCAAGCCCGGGCGCTTTGAAGAATATCGGCGTGCGCTAATATGCGCGTATCTCTCGTTTGCTTTATCATCGTATAGGTACGAAGAACTGTCAACGAGCGCGTGATAATGATAATACGAAAACCTTCTCAGCAGCAACTGGACTAATTTTCTATGAATCAACAAACTCAACAAAAATTCTCTACTGTAGAGAAAGTTAAGATGAGCGCGAAATTCAAATGTCGATTGAAAAGTTTTTTTGCTGCCTTAAAAATATATTATTTTCATATATAACATATATTTTTATATATTTTTTTAATATAATAATATATTTTTAAAATATATTTGTTATATTCCTTTTATAATTAATACTAGCTAGAAAGGAATTCTTTTCTCTTTCCTTTGCATTTTTTAAAATTTCAAATTTTTATTTATTACTAAAATACAGTCATTTCCGCGAGCTTTTTTCTTATACTTTGAGACGCCACGTCTCAGCAGACATATAAAAGTAGAAGTAAAAAAAGTCAATTTTTAAGCAGCGAATCGTTTATCGGTTTTCGATATGGCGCGACGCGCAAATCGTTATATTAACATCAGCATCCGAGTATATGAACAGGAGGATACGTACGTTTAATAAATCGCATAAATTCCACGCAGATCCGCCGATAGTACACGCGTTCGTCGCGCGTTTAATCCATTACACGCTTCAATCGACGCGGCTGCCGCTGCTGCATTTGGTTTTTTTGAGCAGGTGGAAAAGAGGGTGGGATAGTTAAGCTTATGCAACACGGAGAAATTTCATTTTTGCGATCGCAGCTGCAGGAGCAAAGAGACTCGTCGTCGAATTGATACAGCCAACTACTCGTCGCACGAGTTATAAAGAAAAAGAAAAATAAAAATTCCTGCACGTGTATACATCGCGCGACGTCGAAGTATAAAAATGTTTACGTAGCGCTTATATCTGTGTCACTCGACGACGCATTCGAATATCGTCGCGTATACGCGCGATGCGATGCTGCGAAATGAATAGAGCGTGTACTGCTGCACAGCTCGCGACGACGACGACGATATTATAGAGAGAGACGAGGTGAGGCTTGCATTTCTCTTCTTATATAAAATGTAACAAGTGTAAATATAAAAAATAAAAATAAAAAATCCACGTCGAAGGTGAGCGAGAAAAAAATTACATTTCTCGCTCGGGCCCCCCACGTCCGACCGTTATCACCTCGACATCGAGTGCACGCCGCGCGCGCGAATCAACGAATGGAGCTGCACCACCACCACGTCCTTCGTATAAGTCGTTTGCGTTTCTCTCTCTCTCTTTTTTTTTTCCTACATTTGCACTACGTGTGCAGGTTTATATTATAATATACATTATACACCTAGAAGCCGAGTAGAGAGAGAGAGTCTTGAGGGGCATATGCTGAACGTGTCACGGGATTTGCTCTCGCATAAATGGATGAGTTTTTCTCTTTTCAAACGCCGGTGAATATTCCCTGTTGCTGCCACTGCTGCTCTTGCCTTCTCTCTGCTGTCTGCGTCATCGGCTTTTACATTTCAGATTTCCCCAGCGAATTCGTTAAAACGCGCGCGCGCGTATGCGTTTGCAAGAAGATCGCGCTTGATGCACCTTTTTTTTCTGCACCGTATTTCTCTCTTTCTCCTCTCTCTTTTCTTTTGCGTAGCATCGCTCGCTCTCTCGCGCTCATCGCGCACCTGTAAACTAGATAAAATTGAACCTGCGCCGGTATATATACACACACACTGTGAAAATCTTTTGGTCTTTTGTGCGCGCGGCGCTGCACTCTTGGCCCTATGCTGTACACGAACACATGCCCCGAGCGGCTGCCAGCCAGCCAGCCTGCAGCTCGCGTGATCTTTTTCTCGTTCGCTTGCGAGACTCTCTCTCTCTCTTTTCTTTTTTTTTATTTTTTAAAACGCGCGCAAGGGAAATCTGCAAAAGTTTTTTTTTCCAACGAAGCGCAGGGAGCGAGAGAGATTTTCCCTGTGTGTCCTTTTTTTTTCCTTTTTGCCACCCTCTGCTGCTGCTGCTGCTCCCTGTATACGCGCGGTAGTAGTTTCTGTCGTGCGCTAAAAATTAGTTGCAATTTTATTAACTGAAAAATATGGATGGTAAGAGCGGAGGTGAATTCGGAGGTGCAGTACGTTGCTCGTGGAGATTTTATTTTATTTTTTGTATTTTTTTATTTGCGAATTTATTTTCTTTTTTTTTCCTTTTTCGCCTCACCGACGCGCATACCGGAATGTAACTAAAATTTCGTGCGTTTCGATAAATTTGGACTTGGAATTTCTCTCTCTCTCTCGACGGGTGTACGTATATCGAGTTGATGGAAAATCGAAACCTCAAATTTTCCCCTCCTCATTATACTCTTTTGTAATAAATAAAATAAAAGTAAAAATTTGAAGCACGTGCCGTTACGCGCCCGAGAGAAATCAAAGCTCGCGAATGAAAAGTCCGGGGGTATTTCCGCACTCCATTAATTATATCCCCCTTTCCCTCCTCCCAGTAACAGTATCCAGTCTCGATTCGTTTAGCCTTAGCGCTCTGTGTACACACCTATACACGTACAACGGGATTATCATCAACGAGTCTCAGTGGTCCGTGTAATCAGAGAGCGAGTCCCCCGTCCCCCTCCTATACCCTTTAACGTGCCGCGTGTTTGAGGAGGTGGATGCAAAGACGAAGCGACTAATACAACGATAACGTAATTCGGCTATCCGCTGTTTGCTTAAACGAGCGCGAGCGGCAAGTATTTAACGAAGCGAAGTCTCAGGAATGTACACCCGGTCGACTGTGTGTATCAAGCCTTTGAGTCGAATTTCACCCTCGCTGTCTCTGGAGAAGTATTAAGAGCCTCTATTTGTTTGTCCCGATGCGACAAATCGTATTCGCAGAGGCGCGGGCGTCATGCATCCACGGAATCGAAACATTTTCGACTCGAGCGGTACACACTCGAGTCTTTGCAAATTTAATTTTACGAACATCGAGTTCCCGAAGATCGACGAAGAAAAAATTTACATACAGAGAGAGAGAGAGGAGTAACTGACCCGCGTAATTTATTGTAAGGGCGCGCCTTTCGATATTTGGCCGTTAATCAGCGAAATATGCAGTCGCGATGCACAACGAATTATAAATAAATTACGTTGATTACTCGTCCTAATTATTCCTCATTTATTATTCAATAATATGAGCCTGCAGCAGCGCCGTTCGAATTTATTTACGATCATTCGCGATCGCGCTCGATATTTAATGTAATTGTGCTCGCGCGCATTCCGGATTTATCATCGAACGAGGAGGGGGAAGGAAGATATTCGAACCCGGTCAAATCGCGTTTGTTACGATTATTTCAGCAATTTCAGCTCTTCAATAAAATCTCATCGCTCGAATTCGGTCGGATGTAATCAGATTAGGTAACGCGAGGATGAATTTTGCCCCCGACCATATCCAGAGATTAATTTCGTAAATTATACTATTGCAGCTATTAGTTGCGGAAAATTCAATAATTATACACGACGACGTGCTTTCGAACGTTTTTGTTGCTCATAAAGTTTTTATCATTTTTTACCCCAATTTTATAGTCATCGCGAACGTTGAACGATGGGAATTCGATAAAATCCAGCTGTAATGCATCGACCCAAGTACACGTAGAATACACAATTAGTGATATGGACCGTAATGATCAGGCATGAATTCATCAATTTATAAAGTCTACAATTTATTGAAATTTTGATGATCGAAAACTGTTCAACGTAATTGATAGGGAACATTTTCATAACTAATTTACTGAATAATTACCTTCGCTGAGAAGCGTAAAAGCATACTTAATGGTAGTTTCAAAAATGATATAATAATAACAAAATATACAGAGACATTATCGAATAAATTTTTCAGTCACGATTACTGATAAAAAGAACACCGTTAATTACGCACATTAATAAATAACTTTACTATACAGCGGGCGTAGCACGAAGATATATATATAGCAGAGAGTGTTGTCCCTCGAACGCCTTTCAGTATACTCTTTCCATCTTGCACGGCCTGGTCCTTATTATAATATGGCCACGGTCGTTGGCTCTTGTTCTCCTTACTCAACCTCTCTCTCTCTCTGCCTCTTGCCATCCCTTCGTCTCTCCCTCTCTCTTTGAGCGTGAAAATTTAATTGGGTCCGCGATAGTGCCGAGATTAATTTCCTTTGTGCTAATTTAAACTTATTAAAAGGGCTATTTGCCAGAGGAGAGAGGGAAAGGTAAAGTGCACTTCAGTTCTTGAAGTGGTTACCACTGCTTTTCTATGAGATTTAAGCTCATTCTGGGCGTTTTATGAAATTTGATGCGTCATTGGTAGATCAGAAAAGTCAATAGAAAGCCTATCCATAAGCTGCATATCTATGTATGTATAATGATCCAAATGTGAACGTGATTATGGTAAGAAAAAAAATTAGTTTGCGAAGTAATTATTTCATCTTGGACTTTCCGTGTAGCGTTATTCCTTTTGAGAGAGCTATAAAGAGTAGCCCGATTTTAAAGTTATTCGTGGATGGCTCGAGGGGATCGATCTTTCTCTTTCGGGGCTTTGTATGCCGATATTAAGCATAACATGACATTTTCAAAGCAATTAAAAGGTACTGAAAGAATTGTACGTCTCTCAGTTAACAAATATATGAATTACTATTACAAATAAATTGTTAAGATTGAAAAACTTGATACATATCTTTTTTCAAATTTAATATAACAGTTGATTACAAAACAACTTGATTGAAAATATACATAATGTAATGATGTATCGATCATCTATTTTATAAACACCCTAGCAAGAAATACGCGTCGCAAGTAGCGTACACAATTATACATCTCGTACGTTCAGATAAGAAAGAAGCAGCATGAATGGGCACACGTATTATCTAGCGTGACTCTGTATGAGTATTTGCACGAACAAGCAAGCGCGATACTGTATGAGTGCTCTATGTAGATACAAATATGTTCAATAGATAACATACGAAATGAAACGAATATGAGCATGTGCTAGAGTCCGCTTAAATGCATGACTGCAAAGGAAAAATATTGAAGGGCATAACCGTGCGTCAACCGACATTGACAATGAACAACAATAGTCTTAGCCACAACAATGTGCATCCATAATTCGACGAATCCACGAAAATATCATTTATATTGGGCAATGTCGAAGATAGCGACATGCGCTTTCCTCTGCTTTTCTGTCAACAAGGGTGAAAAGATGTTGACACATAGAAATGCATTCTTCAAGTCAATAAGGGTAATGCATGTAAGAACAGTATATAGAGTGGGCAAAAGTCAGAGAGAGATCGGGTATTACAGTTGAGTGCGGCGAAGCTATGCCAGGAATCATAAGACTTACAACTGTTGTCAAGGGCGAAGCTCTGTGCTATCGAAATTTGTATCTACCAGTTAAAAAGTTTAAGTGTTCGAAAGTGAGTTTAAGTGTAGTGAAACTGGACTAAACATCAAACCTGCTAGCTTTAACAGCTACAGTATCCTCAACGGCTCTGCCGCTCAGCAGGCCCGCAACAGCACTAATTAACCACAGCAACGTTAACTCTTCTCTCATTCATATCTTCACATATTTTTATACAATTATTTTCACTTAGCCACTTGCAGATTCGCAGATAATAGTACTCGCCATCTAGTGGGGAAGGCTTTAAGTGGTACTTTCATTTACAAATTTAACAAATTTACTATTTGTTAAAAGGCTTTAATTACTACAAGTAAACCTTGTAAATATATTTGTATAGTATATAGTTTATCGTGTTAATCCAAAACCACTAACTTTAAATTACAATGTAGCAAATTATTAGTTTACATTTTCTAAGAGGCTCAATATCACATTATGTATTAACATGTAAGTCATATTATAATTACTATAACTCATTTCATACTGGCGAGTGTCCCAAGGGACCATTCCTTTAACTTTGACCTCATTATATAGTTATGTTTTCTGTATATGTTTAGAACTTGTAAAAAACACATTATTTTCCAAATAAATATAATTCTTTAAAAAAAAAAAGAATCACATCCGCCTAACACGCGGAAGGTCCCCGGTTCGATCCCGGGCGGAAACAATTTTTATCATCCTTCTTCATTTATCCCCACTACTAAACAAGAAACTATAAAGATGATCAAAACATACATCGCTACTCCACGACTTTCTATTATGTGCCATTTTCTAATAAACAGTCCACTTTTTCATACGATAAATGAATTATTTTTAATTTTACAATGAAGAATTCAATGTTTCATTAAGCGTAACCAAAAATAAAGATATCAAATAGATAAGAGATGGATAATCTACTTATCACCTTCATGGTGATAATAGCTTGTAATAATTCTGTATAACACAGCTCTTATGTTGTCTCTCTGTTTTACAATCTAAACATCATGAACTGTATTCAACATGTTTGTCAAGAATATCTAAATCTTTATTGCATAATAGAACTTTTCGTGACAAGTAGATAAAGGTATACGTGTTTATTAATAATACATGAGGTAACGACGAAAACGACAAAAAATGTTTCCGCCCGGGATCGAACCGGGGACCTTCCGCGTGTTAGGCGGATGTGATAACCACTACACCACGGAAACGCTCGCTTGAAGATGTGATCGTTACGTTCCAACCCAATTTTCAAGCTCAAAATCGATGGAATTTCATGTAAAAAAAGGTGAAATGATGCCAAATCAAGGCTAGAAATACCAGTATATTTTGCAGTACAAGTAATCAAGATTGTACTAACTCAGGGATTTATTTTTCGAATGAACAAGAGGAGGATAAGGGTGCATCAGCGTATACTCTCTACCTAATCAGAATGAAAAACAAGACAGCCACCGATATATATAAAAAAGAAATCTTCACAAGAATTACTGATTTTGTTTAAAGAAAATAGACTCAAAGTAAACTTCGTAATCAAAAGCAATTCAAATTGAAGCTGTATGTTTAAAACCAGTAACACTGAGGGCTACTACAACATACTGGAAATGTTAAAAAATATGAATGTCGAATACTTTCACACCGAAAGAGAAAAAAGTTAGGTATATTTCACTTTAAGACCTACATGCCAACACCACATGCTACGAGGTGCTGCAAGAAATACTTAAAATCAAGCCTAAACAAGTGAACATTCATAAGAAAAACTTTCTTTAAGCGAAATCAAAGAATAGTACAACCTTCATGGTATAAATCGATCGTTCCTACAAAGACTATCTCTAAAACATAAAAAAATCTCTCGAAACCGCACTACTATGTGAGATTGTCTTCGTAAGGACGATCGAAATAACAACTAACAGAATCATTAAAAAATTTACCAATGTTAGACACTTACTCCATCGAGTCATTTGCTGGTAGTTATTATATGGCCGATTCTCTGTGAAATCGAATGGCCAAAAAAATTTTTTTTCTGCAAATATGAAAAACTTGCTGTTCCCGATGTCAGAAATGTCCCCAAATTTTATTAGAATTTTTGGGACCATATATCACTCTTTTTCAGGGGCCCGAAGTTGGCCATTTTAGGGTTTTTTTGAAATTCATGAAAAATCACAAATATTAAAATAATTCCTGGATTAAAGTAGAATGATTCAAAAGTAAAAGTGCCCAGCAACTTTTTTGTTGGAAATTGTCCAAATTTTCAGAAAAAAAATATGCC
>NW_019641677.1:640187-852091 GCF_000599845.2 Trichogramma pretiosum
AAAAAAAAAACAAAACATACATTTTAACGTGAAATTTTCCGCTCTTTTCAAATCTGCAATAAAAAATGGGGGTTACATTTGAAAAATTGATTTTTGAGTCGCTGCAGCTTTGAGGTTATGTTTAAGGTCAAATTCAAGGTCACCATCGGATTCCTCGTCGAAAAATACGTCGGATATAGGGTCTTTGATTTTTTTTTAACGAATATTCTGCGATATTTCTAGGGGTTTCCATACTTTTGTCGTACCCTGTATATCTGAACCACCACAATACCGAAGGTGTCAGTGCATGTTTCACGTTGCAAGTAATTTTAACATGGATTACAGATGTGTCAAGTGCATTGAAAAGCACGAGCTAGGCCAGTGCAAATTAACAGTTTTAAACAGCTAGAACGGTTACATCCACAGCAGTTTTACAATCTAACCGTCATGAAACGTATTGAAAATGTTTGTCAAAAACATCTGAATCTTTTCTGCATAATGAAACTTTTCTTTACAGATAGGTAAACGAACACGTATGTAATAATAATGCATGAGGTGACGACGAAAACGGCAAAAAATGTTTCCGCCCGGGATCGAACCGGGGACCTTCCGCGTGTTAGGCGGATGTGATAACCACTACACCACGGAAACGCTCTTGGAGGATGGTTCGTTAAGTTCCAAGGCAATTTTCAAGCACAAAAACGATGGAGTTTTGTGTAAAAAAAGGTAAAATGATGCCAAATCAAGGTAAGAAATATCAGTACATTGTGCAGTTTAAGCAATTAAGATTGTTAAGGTAAGGGTTTTTACTTTTTTAGTGAACAAAAGGAAGAGGAGGAATAAGAAAAATATTCAATTATTATGAAAAATGTTTACGACATTTTATTACTTTTTAAAAATTTTAAACATTTTAATTTCTTTCTCAGAATTTTGGTATAAGGCAACAAAGCTAATAGATAGACTGGTGACCAGATGACGGGTGATTGATTATTTTAATGATGATTACAATTATTATACGGTATAGAATGATTTTAAGTGTTTTATTCAGTCAAGATATCTTACTGTTATTGGAGTCACTCGTTTTTCTATTGATTTTATACAGTCATTCTCAAAGAGAAATTAAAATTTTAGAATTTCGTAACAAGTAATAGAATGTTGTAAAAATGTTTCATAATGATTGAATACTTTTCTTATTCCTCCTCTTCCTTCTGTTAACTAAAAAAATAAAAACCCATACCTTTACAATCTTAATTGCTTAAAATGCACAATGTACTGCTATTCCTAGCCTTAATTTGTCATCATTTCACCTTTTTTTACATAAAATTCCATCGATTTTGAGCTTGAAAATTGGGTTGGAACGTAACGATCACATTTCCAAGAGCGTTTCCGTGGTGTAGTGGTTATCACATCCGCCTAACACGCGGAAGGTCCCCGGTTCGATCCCGGGCGGAAACATTTTTTGCCGTTTTCGTCGACGCCTCGTGCATTATTATACACGTGTCCGCGCGTAACTTTTGCATTGCTTGATTAACTTTTTTTTACCCATCCCACGGAGACGGGTTAAAAACTTCTTACTCCGTACGTTTTAGACGTAAACACACTTTTTTTCTACGTGTATGTGCCGCCGCAGCGCAGCAAAGAACGAAACTTTTAACGCACCCCAGCGAAGAATAATTGAATATAAGCAGGAGCGTGGAGAGCTTCATTTTTTCTAATTTCGTCCAGCGGCACTAACCACGAGTTTGCTTAATTTTCGTTCCCAACGAATCGCGCATTATACTTTAACTCTCTAGATTTTCGAACGACATAGAGAAAAAAAAGTCATCGAGATGTTTCATCAAATTTTGGGACAAATTGCCTATCGAGTTTTCTGAATACGCGTCAATGAAATATGTAACGCAACGTCGATCGACGCACATTACACGCGTAACGTCACGCAAAAACCGCATGCAGCCAAAACCATGCTAGCTAGTATATTGGGCTTTATATCGAGTTCGCTCCATCCACATACGTACACACACTCGGCAAAGTTATTTATGCATTATTACATACATCTGCGCGTGCACCGATATACCTACATAAACGCGCAGCGCGATCCAAAAGCAGTTCACATGTAGGCTAGCCTCAGCTTTGGTTTTTGCGGTGCACAGAGAGCGAAAGAGCGAAAGAGAAATATACGCATTAATACACACATTGCCCAAGCACTTTGGCACCGGCCGGTGCCGTAGTGTAACAGCAGCGTACAATATAGATATATCTACAAACGAATACACGTATAGCCATCGCTGCCGACCGATTAATATTAATATTCCTATTACCGGTTTTCTCTCTCTCTCTCTCTCTCTGCTCTGGTCCGCTGCTGCTTAGCCACGTAGTAGTAGTAGTACGCACACGGATATATTATATGTATAGACTATATATGCGTGAAAGTACGACTACGCGATCCCGAACGTACAGCAGCAGCGCATTGTCGAAGGCCTGATGATGGCCCATCTCCTCTCCTCTCCTCTCCTCTTCTCTCTCTCTCTCTCTCTCTCGAGTAATATACAGGAACGTATTACGTTTATCTATATATATAGGCGCCGCGCGCGGCGTTAATGCGAGGCACGCGGCGCATTATGCGCTATAGTACGCGTCGTATGGAATATTCAACGTGAAATTGGCCTTATCAGGCAGCAGCTCGCTCTGCGGCCTATTATATATAGAGAGAGAGTGAAGGAGAACGAGTACACGCTTCGCCCATATCTATAAACGCACATAATAACACAATGAGCTCACTCTCGATCGCGGTACATACCCCTCCCCTGCACTACCCCCGTTTCGAAGATATTTTCCATTGAATTTATCGTTTTATTATCGCGGCTATACATCGTGATTATGCCTATCCCGCGAGAGTATATAAAAAAACTTCTCAGTTCGCGCGGTCAATTTCGTTTAACGACGCACTACTACTACTACTGTGATACACACGTGCCCTAGTGCACGAACCGAATTAAAATGGACAACCATACTCGCGAATCCACGCGCGTGAGTCGCCGCCGTCGCTGCTACTGCTGTATATAATGCGTGCCCCCGCGAAGTAATGCGATACGCGGCTTGCCCACTCCAACGATAGTAGTAGTAGTAGTATATCATGAAAATGAAAAAAGAAGCAAAGTAAAAAGTGAGTAACTCCTTTTACAGCTTCTCGCGCGTCGCGTACTCGCGTTTCGCCATTATATATACCCCATATACCGAGTATATGAATTCCATCAAGTTTCTCCAACTATATACTGCTTTTCCATCACGCAGGAGCGTAGACGCGTGTGTATGTGTGTATGCGTGCATACGTGTCGTCGACTCGCGAGTAAATCAACCGTAGCGAGTAGTATATATAAAGCTCGCTCGGATGCGGGGAAAAAATTGTTATCCACAGCCGCAGTAGTACACTCGGGCGTGCGGCGTTATATAGAGACGCGGGGTATCAACTCGGTAGTAGTAGCTGATGATGAGTTTTCAGCTCGTATAAATGAAGATTCCGCACGCGGCAATAAATGCGGAAACAAAAAAAAACAATAAAGTCACGGAAAATCGGAGTATATAGGTGCGCGCATAAACGATAAAGCTCGCGTGGCGGCGGGGAGTATAGGGTTATTACAATATTTCTCCGCGCACGCTTCGATAAACTCGACGTTTTTTCTATCAACATTTATCTATGTATGAGAGACTTTTATTCAATGAGTTGGTTGTTACGAAGAGCGAGAGAGAGAGAGAGAAAGAGAGCAGCGACGCTCTGCTGCGGCGGGTAGTGGTACATATATATAGCTATGTAGCACAGACACTTTACGAGCGAGTAAACGCGCGCGCGAGCAAAGTGTGTATTATATGGGGCCCGCTGCTAGCTCGATAACGCCGCAACGACGCGTCGTAGAGAGAGAGAGTAGCCAATTTTTCAGGGGATGCAGCCACCGCATGCACACGTACACACACACACACACACACACGCACACACATACGTTTCAGCGAGTTTTTAAGATTATCGCAGATTAATGACTGCGGAGCAGAAAACGCACGCAGCGGGGGGCATGGTCTCCCTCGTATAACGTATTATATGAATGTCGCAGCAGACTTTATCGAGGCTTTTTAGCCCTTGTAATTTTTTATTATTACCGATCGAACATTTTGCCATCTATAATCTATATATAACACACACTTTATATATGAGGGGGGTGTAAAGGCTATAGGCTGCACAGCGCACGGAGGAGGGCGCAAAATTTAATGTTGTGTGAAAGAATAAATGAGGCTCTAGGCTGCTGCAGCGTAACAGCAGCGGCGGCGGCGGCGACGGCGGCTCGTATATGGCTTTTTAGATGATAATATATTTTGTACGCTACATGAATTAATGATAAGCTCGACTGCGCGCAAATTTCTCCGCGCGCGCGCCCGCGCCGTATTGCAAAAGAGTAACGAGTGCAGGCGCGCGGTATAGTGCGCCAGAGCGAAGAGCGACGCTCACTCGAGGCGCAAAATTGTTGCCGCTGTGTGTACATTACTCGATTTATTACGATGAAAAAAAGGTATACAATTTTTTACCTCTCGTTTTTTGATAACTCAAACATTTGTAATTTCGAATTAATATTAAGTATACATATTACATGGGTTGGCTGTTGGAGAACAGTAAAAAAAGGGGACGGAGAAAGGAAAGCGCAGCTACGAAAAAAATGTAATGAAAAAAACCAGAGAGAGAGAGAGAGATAGAAAAAGCTCGCTGCTCACCGGCTCTCTTGAGACTCGCGACTATCTCTCTCTCTCTCTCTCTCTCTCTCTCACTCTTCTCTACGTTATGAGCACGTTCCTTGGTTGATAAAGGATGAAACGATTATAATAACTTGATGGTAATGGAAAAAAAGCTTAACCGCCGGCATAAGAGATAGAAGAGAGAGAGATAGAAAAAAAAGCTCGGCGACTCTTACCACTTGAATGTATCGTGACTTAGAAGAATTTTTCCTCTTTACCCACACGCGCCTGTTTTTTTTTTATTTTCATTCTTATAGTCTTATACCGCTTCTCTATTTCTCTCTCGAGCATCGTATAGTGGAGGAAGAAAACTTAAAGCGAGAGAGAGAGAGGCAGAGAGAGAGAGTTGAAGCCGCCCGCATAACTATTTCGCTAATCTTTATAATTGCTAATTAGTCTGCCAAGTTATCATGCAAGCTCTCTACTGCTGCAAGCTCTGCACTGCCAAGCGCGTCTGCATGGCACGAGGCGCAAAGAAAAGTAAAAGGGATAGACGCGCCGCGTACAATTTGCCTCTCAGACTACTACTACTGCTGTGCAAATTTTCTTCGATATATATAATACTTATGTGAGATGTTATACGTATGGATAACGATACACGAGCGTCGAGTATTTATGCGTTAAATCTGCCGCGTACATTGCGTGTACATAATAAGTAGATATAATACGAGAGTGCCGCCGAGTGCAGCAGTGGCAGCAGGAGCAGCTCGGCGTCGAGCCAGGCGCAACGCAACGACGAGAGTGAAAATCAATACACGCGATAGGCCGCGAGAGAGAGAGAGAGGATCGATTTCGAGCAGACGCCCTCGTATATGTATAGTATTTTATATGCGCGTGCGTGTGTGTGAGTATGAAAATTTATCGTCCTGTAAAGCTTTTAATAACTCGAACGCGAAAATCGCTCTCTCTCTCTCTCGGTACCGGGCGTATGAAAATTTATATCTCGGTCCGAAGAGCAGCAGCAGCAGCACCGCCGCTGCAGTTTCTCAATTTGTCAGTCTTATACCGGGCGAATGATCATTCTCGCCCCTGCAGCGGCAGGCCGGTGACGTGCGCGCGACGTACATTCGACCGAGCTGGCTATACATCTCGCTTCTCCTTCCTCCTCGAGCTGCTGCTGCTGGCCCCAATGTAAATCCTCCCCCCCCCGATATAAAACTTGGGTGAGTGATTAATCGCGCGTGTCGCTCGCGTGTATTTTTTTGATTCATTCGCGCTCGCGCGCGCTAGGCCAGTCAGTGTCGACTTTTGTCGACTTTCCGATGCAGCGGATCGCGTGATACATTCATTTTTTTTTTTTTTTTCTTTTCATATGGCTACGTGCGGCACGATATCATACGTGCCGCCGGCTTCGTTGATTGACGCGGGGGCCGCGTCCGACAACGAGCGACGTTATTCTGTTTACGTCTATGAAAAAAGAAATAAATAAAAAAAAAAACAACGATCCCTCGCGTGAATCCAATATATAAGCGAGCGATTGTGGCTGATCACGCGAAATTTTCCCTCGTTTGATTAGTCGGGAAAGAGAGAGAGAGAATGAGAAAACGAGGAAAAAAATCGTACAACTCTGCGAGAGCGAGAGAGAGAAGCAGAAAATCTACGCACTGCTCGGGTTTTCTCGGTGCGCAGCTTAACGAGCTTAAATTAAATATGCTCGAGCTCCGCTTTTATGTATTATTCGTATGCAGAGAATCTTTCGTTCGATTCTCCGTCGGTGAATAAAGTCGATTTGTGTGTATAAGCCAAGTCATGGAGCTAGCTCGATACATCTCTTGGCTCGAACGAACGATACACATACACCCGATCGCGGCTTCGAGCTGATTTTCTTTTCCGTTTTTTTTTTTTTCTTCTTTTTCTATCCTCGACTCCGTTTTTTGCGTTGCCAGTCCCCATTAGCGTGTACGCGACCGCATCGATGGATGCGTGCTACACGTGGTACATATACGGACACAATTTCTAAGCTCGACTTCGTTCGACTCCGTTCGCGTAATTCAACTATACCAATCAATTAGACAGTGTCGTCCTGCGCGCTCGTAATTGGCTGCTTCTCGATCCCTCTTTTAATCCATTAAAAATAAAAAAAAAACAACTGCAGCTGTATGGGTATACACGGTGCAATCGAGAGATGAAAAAGAAGAGGAGAGGCAGGCAAAAAAAATCGAATCAACGATTTCTTGCCTGTACACACTGGTACACAGTCTGTATATATAATATATACCGTATACCAGTCTCTCAGTCACTCCTGTACGTGACAGGTACTCGTCCTTTTCGGACTCTCCCCCGACCCTCTCGCTGCTCGCAGAAGTGAGCGTCGAGCTTCGCCCTTTATATATAAACTAGCTGCTGTATATACAGGTGAGTGGGTGTGTGTGTATGTGTGTGAGTCCTGTCTATACGTGTGTATAACTTGAAAATGGGTACTGCTGCTGCTGCTGCGCAACTCGCTCTCGTTTGCGAAAGTCCGGGAGAGTACGAAGGCCTCTTTCGCCCCGTGTAATTTACATACATAATTAAGCGCCACGCCCGACCAGCAGCAGCAGCAGCAGCAGCAGTAGCAGTAGCAGCAACTTCAACTACATTACATATACATATATAGACGCACGTGCACACACAAAGTCGCGCGCTGGGGGCATATATAGCTCATCTCACTCAACTCTTCTATACAGCAGCACGTGTATGGTATATATTGTAACAGTGAGAGTTACAGGGGAAAAGGGTACTTGCGTTTTTGCTGCGTTGGTCGCGTTAGCGACCGGGTCCGGTTACCTAAAAAGAAGTAAGAGGGAGGAGTGCACAAGCAATCAAGTGACACGAAGGGATTAAGTGTAACAAAATAATGATTATTATTGATAACTAAAGGAGTCAATTACAGCCGTGCTCAGAACGGCGATTTGGTGCAGTACCACGGCCGCGCGAGCGTTCGCCTAAACCGGCGGACGCGAATCGCAATGCAATTTGAGAGAGAGAAAGTCAGAAAACTGGCACTTACAGTAGTTGCCTCCGGATGCGATTTCCGCTGCCCAATCCACGACGCTGGATTCCGGGCCGCTCACACACACTCGCTCACAATGCACCCAAAATGCACGCGTTGCAACGCACTCAAACTCGCGGCGCGATTTACAGCGGGCTAACAATAATCGTCGATTTCGACTTGCGCGTGTCGCTCGAAATCGGGCCCAAACTGTACTGTCCTTGTAGCTCGCTGCTCGTAAGCGTAATTAGTCGCGACGCGCTCGCGTTTCGCGCAGTCCCTGCGCGCACGTGAATTTGTGTCTCTCTCTCTCTCTCATTGCGATCTGCCGTGGTCGCGTTTCTGCACCTGAAAGAAAATCTCACGTATGAGTACAAGTTATATTGGCTTTGGGGGAGAGAGAGACGAGATCCTGTCCGGATTCTCGTCACAATATCTACGCGTATAAAAGGTATATACTCGCGCTTCTGCCGCTGCTGCTGTGCGGGGGTGTAAACCGAGCGTCTGTGGTGATGTTACGCGGAGTACGTATAAGGCCAAAGTCTCGAGTACATCGAAGCTGTACTACTGCCTACACACAAACATACACATACAACGTTGGGGAGGTGTTAGTTGATTACCAGAGCAGCAAAACTGGCTTGGATATATACGTACACGCGTATTACAGGAGCGCGAAACCGATGGTAATACAACAATGTGTATACGCCGCATTATTTGACTATGTAATACGTACGCTGCTGCAGCGCCGCACACGCTCTTCAATTTGTGCGCGACAATTCGTGTATTACGTGTATTCTCCTCGTTGTTCTCTCTTATTTTTGGACGGAGAAAACTAGGAGACTATATATGCAGAGTAAAGAAGCTCCAAAAGAGAGACACGCGCTACTAGGATGCGGAAATAAAAACGAGTAATAAAAAAATGAAATAATAAAAAAAATTCGACGCTGCGTATTATGCAACGCGCGCGCGGGCGAGACTGGAGCGTATGTACACGTCGCGCGTATCCGCATCTGCGTGCTGCTACATATGTATGCAATGTGCGTGTGTGTGTGTGTGTGCGTCTATGTAATATAAATAAGTTTGGCCGCGGCAGCGGCGGCAGCGACTTTATGCTCTGATATGCACGACAAACAATTTAGACGCGGAGCTTTTGTGCAAATATAATGCAGTCCGCGCGTGTTTCGCGCTTGCATGTGTGTGTGTGTGTACCGTGTATACATATGCTACTACGTAAGCCGCAAACCTTACGACACGAGGCAGCAGCAGCAGCAGCAGCAGCAATGCGATCTGGAGCGCGAGCGCATTTTTTTATATACGTACACACGAAGTCGCCGACGACGACGACGACGACGACGATGGTCGAGTCGAGCTCCGCATGTAGCAGTAGTATAGGCAGTGCTACTGTGCGGCGACAGCATACGGCATTGTCTTTCTTATATTTTCTCTTTCTCTCTCTCCTTTGCTTTTGCCAAAGGGAGAGAGAGAGAAATTCAAGTCCTCAGGGCGCTGCTGGCTATGTGTACTGTGCGCTACTGCTCTGCTGCTGCTGCTGTTTCTCTCTCTGTGTACTACCGTGTGTATGTGTGTGTGTGTGCGCGTTGCTGCTTCTTTGAAATAGAACAGAATCCCCGTGTATACACAGCGTATATACAGTAGTATATATACAGGAGCGCGCGCCAACATAAGTTTTTCACGTAGAAACGCAAGCTGCAACGCATATATCTATAGAGGATATACATTTTGTCATCAAAATATTATATACAGGCGCGCGTGTGTGTATGTGTGCCTGTAACGGCGTACAGACAGCGAGTCCGTACACAGTATATAGAGTCTGAAAACAAGTCCTCTTCGGCTCTCTCTCTCTCTCTCTCTCTTTATATGTGTCGACTTTTTTCGTCGTACTTCGGGCTTGTATAAGCCAATAAACTTGGCCTCGAGCATCAGCGCGCCGAGCGTCCGCGCTAGCTAGCTAGTAGTATAGCGGCAGCAGTCAACGCCAGCACCAGAAAAGCATGGAAAATATATAGAGTAAATTTCTTCTCCTGTTCTTTTTTTTTTATTTTTTATTTTGCTGTATACTCTTTTTTTCAAAGAAAATAACTCAAGTTTTTGTTGTTGTAAGTAGCATAAAATACTGACACTGCGCGGAGAGAGAGCGTCGTCGGACTCTCTCTCTCTCTCTCTCTCTCTCTCGGCAGCTGCAGTGTTATGCACACACACACACCCATACACTCGTGTCGAACGTACGACGCGATGTGTCTCTTTTTTTTTCTTTCGGTTCCGAGCGCGCGTATACATATAAAAAAATATATATATCTACCCGAGGGCTGGAGAAAATTTATGCCTCTTCAACTGCGCGCGGCGCGCGTATTAAATATATATAGAGAGAGAGAGAGGAGCTTCGAGACTTTATATCTCAATTGAAATTTATACGTCGATATATAGGAGCGCGGCGACAAAATCTTGCGTACATAAATTTGTGGTTCTTTTGCACCAACAAAATAAATAATAAAAAAAGAGAGAGAGAGGTTGAAAAAGTATATAGTGGAAGTTTCGGAGTCAGATGCAGGAAAAAAACGTCGCGCCGCGCGAGAAATTATTAAACGACGCGCGCTACTGTAGCGTTGTCGTATGTATGTGTGTGTGTGTGCATGTGCAACGCTGCTGCACCATCGTCAAAAAGAAAAGAGCGAGAGTAGTAGTAACCGAGGCAGAAAAAAGGCACAGCAAGACAATAT
This sequence comes from Trichogramma pretiosum, assembly GCF_000599845.2. Lineage (NCBI taxonomy): Eukaryota > Metazoa > Arthropoda > Insecta > Hymenoptera > Trichogrammatidae > Trichogramma > Trichogramma pretiosum. The sequence goes on from NW_019641677.1 coordinate 650,652, forward strand.
ATCACGCGGAGAGAGAATATCACTCGGGCCGTTCGCGCCGAGTTTTGGATTTGACTCCTACACACACACACACATAGGATAGCAGCAGCAGCAGCAGCAGTTGTGCGCAGCCGAGGCCTCTGCGTATGCAGAAAAAAATTTTTTTTTTTCGACTCCTCGTTCTCTTCGCTTTTTTTTCTCCTCGCGCTTTCGCTCGGAGCTTTTGTGTTCTCGTCCTTTGAGCGCGCGCGTCGAAGCCAGGTGCAGTTTTACGTACAGTAAAACTCAGTCGCTCGCACACATACATACAGCCGTACGCGTATAATATACATATAGATATATCATCGTATGGACGCGCGCGAATATAAGCGACTAGCGCGCGCGGCAGCAGCAGCAAAAGAGTTTAAATTTATCGCAAAGTCAGCTGACGGATTACGCGCGCGCGCGTGGGGCTATATATGAGAGATTTAAAAGCTTATACGCATATACATGCACACACACACAGAAACGCACGTGTGCCACTGCACTTTATGAGCTTTATATAGAAGCTGCGCGCCGGAGACTAGAGGGCTGTTGATGCCCGCCAAGCTGCTGCTGCTGGCGCACTAATCACTGTACTGCGCGTCTACTGACTCTCTCTCTCTCTCTACTTGCAAAGCTGAAACGCGTGTTTATCATACACGCAAGTATACTCGCGAATAGCTGCTGCTGCCGTGTGTGTGTGGGTGTGTGCTCTTTCACCTTACTGACCTTAATACCGGGGATGTGGATTTCTTTCACCGTTTCCTTTCTCTCTCTCTCTCTCTCTCTCTCTCTCTCTCTCTGTTTATTTTCATTCAGTCAGTGATTATGCTGGATCGTTACATTAATTACGATGACTTTAATGCGCAGCAGGCAATTTGAGTTCGTTAGACGACCTATCGATCGAACTTAACAATTAAATTTCTCTGATCAACTACAACTTGGAAAAAAGTGTGTGTTTTTTCGTTTAGCAATCGTTCTTTGACTATATCTTCAGAATTGAGTGAACCTTGGAAAAAGAATTGTTCGGCTCATTGTTGAAACGACGATGGTCATTGTTTCGAGAAGCGTTGCGAGCTTTGAAAACAAAACTTTTACAGCTGCGCTGCGTGTATTCAGAATATCCTGGGCTAGAATAGCACTAAGATATTGAACAACGAGGCTGACTTTGGGTGAATATATTGATTTTGGAGATGCTTCCCACACAGCACGGAAAATTTTTTAAAAGATTTCAACGAAACATATTAATGAAAAGTTTTAGAAAAGAAGTTGAAACAATTCAAAATCATTGCAAAAAGTTATAGTTAAAAGTAAACAATGACAAATTGTTGGAAAGTTTACGAAAAGTTTCACATATATCAACGATAAATAAGGACATGAAATGTTTTTGAAAAGTTTCTGATACGTAACGCGATATATTTCTTAGTGAATGAATAATTAGATGATAATTTAAATGTAACTTATTGGATAATATATAGTGGTTGGAAATTTTTTTGCCACTTGCGAGTTTTCAATACTCCATCTGTTGATGTAATTAAAAAGCTCACAATAACATAATATGACACCTTTGATTGCAATGAATCTTGTTACAATACAAGTGGAATACTAATCCTAAAATGTTCCAACAAAATTATAACTAATTTTTGAAAATAACAACAAAATTTCACAGTAAAATCGAAGTCGAAGCAAATTGATAAATTGAATTCAAAATCACTAAAAATGACAGACGAACTTAGTTTTTCACATACGGCGTCTATCGATACAAGATACTCGAATCATTAAAATTAAATTTATAATTTCAATTGAATTGACTAATTTACTTGGACTTCAATTATTTCTTAGCTGTTTGTTGGCGTTTTTTGATTTCTACGATTATCGCGTTCACTCAACGCGCGTAAAGAAGTTTTACTTTCCCAAAAAAGTCGAGATAATTAACCTCCGATACGATTCTCTCTCTCTCTCACTCTTACTCTCTTTAACTAGCCGTCGTATATAGCCTCTCGCTCGCTAAGCGAACATTGACGAGCTATCAAAACTTGGCTCGAGTAAAAAAAAAAAAAGGAAAAGGAAAACATATATATCGTGTGCTCGAGCTTTTGCGCTCTCGACGTAGCTCCAATTATCTCATCGTCGGCATAAAATTCGCCTTTACCATCGTCGTAAATGTGTGTGTGTGAGTGTATACATTAAATATATGGTTGAGAAAAGCTATATATAGGCAGGGTGGGGGGAGGGCGGGCAACTAAAGTCGATCTCTCGCACCGAAGCAAATGCAATATTATGCTTTTCAATTTTCCTCGCCTCTGCACACGCGAGCGGGAGAGTATAGAGAGAGAGCTCTGCGCTCGCGCGGAGAGAGAGCTTTAAAAAAACAAACTACACGCGAAGCGAGCTGGAGAGAGGCTCGAGAAACTTATATAGCAAAGAATGATCGATCGACATTCGGAGCTTGTATTATATAGATGGTGTACAGAGGGGAGGGCGAAATTAACAATTCAGCTAGTCTTTGGCACATAGCGCGCGAGGCGCGAGCTATATATACATACGTAAAACGAATTTTAATTCCGATCTTATTATCATCGCGGACTTATTCTACACTTCTCGCTCTTTCTCGGCTGACGATCTAGCGAGTGACGTATTAAAACTCATTCGAAATGAAAAACAATCGATCTCTTGGCGCGCTCCGAGCTTCATCACGAAACCATCTTCTCGCTCTCTTTTTCTCTTTCTCTCTCGTTGCAGCAGATCTCTCAGGCTTTCTGCTTCTCTAGCTCTTAGTTCTCTCTCTCTCTACTTTGCATATAGCCAGCGTGAAACTTTTCTTACTCGACGTAGCTACTGCCACTGCCACTGCTGCTGCTGTGCCTTTATATAATATAAGTTTCAAGTGTTTATCCTAATTGAGATCTCAAGAATCCCGCACAGTCGCGCGCCACTTATATATATCTCTCGCTAGTTATTTTATTTATTATTTTTTTCTTCGTCTTCTCCTTCTAAAAAAAAAGGACATCTCATACTCTATACGCAGATAGCTCGCCGCGATACGACAGCTCTTATAATCCCTCCCGAGTGTGCGTCGCTGCGACTATTTTTCTTCTTTTTGAGCGCGCGCGCGCGCGTGTACACGTGATTTTTACGCGACGAGACTCGGTTCGCTCTGCCTTGTTTTGTTTTTTTTTGTCGCTGTAACGAGAATCGTATTAGCCTAATAACACCGCAGGCTGCGCTGCTGTGCATTACAGCAGTAGCAGCACAGTACATCCTGCAAAAAGCACACACCAGAGCCTGTGCAGCTTTTTTTTTTGTTTCGTTCATCAGAGTCGCAGCGCACCGGGCATACACATACACACACACACACACGTGGAGGGAAACACGCAGTCGTAATGTAATATCAGGGACACGCGAGATTTCCTTAATTGTCCGACCGATTGCTATCGATTCAAATTATACGCTCGGCTCGATATAGATATATAATATACGGCAGCGAAGCGTGCAGCTGCACATGCAGCAGCGTATATATATATATATGTAGACCGCTATGGTCTGCGCGCTGAATACTCGATGTGTGCCTGTGGGAGCGTGAGTGCCTTTTTCTGGCATCCGCAGAACTCCACTGCTGCCGTTTGCTGGTGTTATTATCGCGTGCGCGCATTTTTTTTTTTTTTATTTCGTTATTTTTTGTTTGCGGAACTGTAGTGCACTCACACGCATATATAGCAGCACACACTCGTGGAAACACTCGCGGCACGATCGCTGTCAAAGATACACGTGCATACATTCCTTTTTTTCGCGGTATTTCGGATCGCGTTATTTTTCCCTATTACTCGCGTCGCGGAATCATTTAGAGGAGAAGCGGGATTGATTCGAGTTTATTACAACCCTCATACGCGATTCTTTATGCCTTAATCAGTCGAGCGATTAAACGCGCGCCTGACTGGCAGGCAGGTAGCTCTCCGCAGGGCAGGTGGAGCTGTGCAGAAAAGTTCGCGCGCGCGCGCGTGCTGTGTAATCATCGAATCGGTTTTGAAGCATGAACGCAGCTCTCCATAGGAGCTGGTCCGCGCGTGGAAGCCTTCAATTTAAACCCGAACAATTATAGGATAAAAAGGCACGAATGATTTACGTTCTTTTTTTTCCCCTAGCTCCCTCTCTCTCTTTTCTTTACCTCTTTTTTTTCTCCGACGCAGCCGCTCACTCTTTCCAATTTTCCAGGCCAAAAAAAGTAATTATCGGACGAGCAAATTGATCAACGGGGTAGGAGGAGGTGGTCGGTCGGTCGATCGGTCGAAGTAGCTCGCCGCGTGTGCATCATGCAGAAATACGAAACTACCGGCCTGAATTATATCGATAAGAGAGAGAGCGAGAGAGAGAGAATTTTCAATATCCTTGAGCTCGAGGCATCGTCGGATGGAGAAAGAAAAAAAAGGTAGAAAAGCAAAAAAGGGGAGTGGAATAATAAAAGCACACACACAAACATACATCCGGCAATTTTGAATGGGGTATAGCGAGTCGCGCATTCATCGCACAATAGACACCGCCGCGAGATAGATATACATTAAAAGTAGGGTGAGAGAGACGTCTCTACGCGAACGTAGGTGTAATCACGCGGGTGGTGGCCTACACGTAAGCCTCGAACAACAACAACAACAACAACAACAAAAACGACGACGACGACGACAAAGAGGAAAAAAAAAGTGACACTCACCGTCCTGCCGAGCACGGTCCTCACGGTCTCGATCCGCTGCTGCGTCGGCCAGCGGGCCCACAGGTACACGAGCGCCGTCAACAACAACGCGCACGTCGCGCAGCGCCAAGCGTGACGGCCGAACAGGCCGCTGGTGCGCGCCAGCAGACGCTTGGCGGGCCGCGTGGCCAGCACCAGCTGGGGCGCGAGCTCGAGCTTGCCCGCCCTGCCCAGGATCGCGGCCAGTTGGCCCCTGGCGAGCTCCACCTCGTCTTGCTGCTGCTGCTGCTGCTGATCGTGTTCGTGTTCATGCTGCTGATTAACCGTAGTAGTTGACGGCGGCACTACTTCACCCGTCTCGTCGTCGTCCTGCATCGTCGCACCCCAGGAGCGGACTGGAAGCGTCGAGCGGATATTCATCCTGCCCATGCCGCGCTGCCGTCTGCAGCGGCAGTAGTATGAGCGCGGTATAGTCAGTCGGTCTGTGTGTGCGCGCGCGCGCACCCGACCTATACACCACCCTCTCTCTCACCCTCCGTAGAATAGCGCCGGGTATGTATATAAATTTTTCCTCGCCTCGTGAGCGGGTGTGAGCGCCTGCGCGAAGATTTACCAGTACTACTGCCGAGTGCCGCCGAGTGCCGGCGCGCACTGCCGCTACTACTACTGCTAGTCTGCCGCGCCGCAGAGTCGATGAGAATTTGTGTCGGTCTGCTGCTGCATGGGCGTATATAAGAGCTGCTTTTGTTTGATTCTTGCGGACTGTTGAAGCTCTCTCGCGTACTCGTTTTTTTTTCCTTCCTTTTTTTTTCGTTTCGTATCCTAGCGTGGCTTTCTCTGTTTTCTCTCTCTCTCTCTCTTTCATCTTTTTCTTCGTTTTTCGCGTTGCCAGCTCGCACACAGCTTCGCGTAACACCACAGAGATCGCTCGCGCGCACGGATCCGTGTATATTTCCTCTCTCTTTCTACCTCCTGTATCCTACCTTTACTCTTTTCCCTCTCTCTTTCCGACCGTTTGAACCCCGATTTTAACGTACCCGCGAAAATAAGCGTATAATTGCGTCGAAAACCGTAACGAAGGCTTATTCATGCGCGCTCACGTACCATACGTACAGACGCGCGGCATTATAATACGGTGCGCCTACGGGTCACGCGCGCCTATACTCCGATTGCGACGCGATTATCGTCATATTACGCGCGTTTAATTTATCCTCCCCGAAATTTGCTCGAAGATATTATGCACGTCCTGTACACCGAGGGTGTATATAGCTGAAAATTGAAATCGCGCGAGCTGTCGAACGACACGTATGTATATCGTTGCTGCAGAGAGGATCGACGCCGTATTTAATATTATGATAAATTGTAGATACTCAATGGTGCCTACGAAGAAAATCCCCCTTTCAAAACAGCAGCATATTAGTTTTTTTATACAAGAATTACTCCGCTTTTTTAGATCTAGTCATTACAAGTTTATGGAAAAGTTTGAATTACGAATCGAATTAGCGATTTTTTTTCGCCGCATTTTGAAAAAAGAAAGAGAATTTCTTCGATACAGGAATTTGTCTGCATTTAAAAAAGATACATAGTCTTCGTAAGCATCGTTGATATATTCTCTTTCTGTCTCTCTCTTTTGCTGCGAACGAGATCGCTCATAGCTCGCCGGCTAACTACATTATACGCGATTCCTCAAACGGCATCTCTCTCTCTCTAGTACGCGAAGCATATTCTCAAGGAGCCACGGCAATTCGTTGTAAATTATATAACGTGTACTAGACTACCAGCCAAGAGAAAGAGAGAGAGAGAGCCTCAGAGCTTATGTAGGATCAAACTCGCCGAACGCAGGCCCCTGCACATTTCTACTCCTCCTCCTCCTTCCTCCTTACTTATCCTCGACTTGCTTCCTGGGGAGAGGTATACACACAACTATTGCAATAATACGCGAGCCGAGGACCAAGGCAGCCGTGTCTAATCCCTTGATTCGCTTTTCTTCGACACTTTAACACGGGTAAAATTCCTCCGCTGTACAGCAGCAGCAGCATTTCGGAATTACTTCCAGCCGATTAGATATCTTCCTCTCTCTCTCTTCCTCTCGTTACTTGTCATCGATATATACGCGCGCGCGCGCCTCAAAGACGTAACTCAGATAGTCGAACGAGTACGTATATAACATCGGCAGACGAGCATTATATTATATCCCGCGCGCTTTTAATTAAGAAAATATGCCTCGCTCGGCGGAAACGTATTAGCCCCCCCCCCCCCCCNNGCCCCCCCCCCCCATGTTATTCATACGTATGCTCAGACACGTGTATAAGGGACCGTTTGATTTCCTTCGAACGCTCGCGTATAATTCTCAAAGCTCCGCTGCCAAAGTCTCTCTACTCTATATCTCGGGCTCTCGTACGTATACTACTACTACTACAGTCGAGAGATGGAGATATTATTCCTGCTACGTATAGCGTATAGCACGGTATAAGGATCTGGCGTCGCGGCGCACAAAGTTGTGCAGAGCTCGTCGTACACATACATAGTTACTACCGTGACGTTACGTCCGCATGGCAAACTAATCTAAAGTAGGTGAATGTGCACACGCCGCTTATGTGTATATTACATGTACGTGTGTATGTGTGAGTGTAAACACACACAGAGTTCTTCGAGACCAACTTATATGTATATACTCTCATGAGTCACGGGGCGCGCTCTATCCTTTTGCAGTCGAGGAGCGACGCGCGGAGCTTGTGCGAGAGAGAGAGCACATGAGTAGCCCCGTCGATAACACTCCTTGCTGCTGTTGCCGCTGCCTCTATGTCTAGTAGTGCTATTGCTACTACTTACTGCTGTACCACTGCTCGTGCACTTCGAGGCTTTTTTTCCTTTTCCTTTTTTTTTTCCTCAACTCACTCTCACTTGAGCGTTCGAGAGGCCACCTCGAGCAAGGCACGTATAAATAATATATATAAATTTTTTTTTTGCAGCACAACGGGACATTTTTCAGAATACTTTTTTTTTTAACTTCCACCTTTTTTTTGTCAAGATTACGGTGTACGTCGATACGACTATATATATGAGCAGTTTTTTCATATATGTACAACTTTTGTGCGGGGGGTTCTCGGATCTGCCCCAAAATTTAGTATGTTATTTGGGTATGTGAAAATAGCCTTCAGGTAAATTTTTAGCCCGCTAGGGGCCTTAGGGCCCAAATTTGGGCCCCTCGAAGGTCCAAAAATAGCCGTTTTTACCTATTTTTGCGTATTATTCAAATATTTGTAACTCGGGCACCGGTGCATATTTTTCAACTCTGAGGGTCGCATTTTTTAGGTCAAGACATGTACTTTTTGTAAAAAAATTATGTAGAGCTCGATAGACCAACCCCCGGTTATGGGGGGGCAATGAAGGGGGATGAAAAATCGCAAAATTGACGTTTTTTAGCTTTTTTTGAATTGATGCAGAAGGCGACTGGATTGACGTATTTACTTTTGCAACGTCTCATTTTAAAGGTATTTTCATTACCTTTAAATTGCCGTGCGCAGAATTAAGATTGGTTCAAAAACGACGGAGATAGAGCTGTTTAAAGGTGTCAACATTATGAAAAAAGGCGTTTTTTCGAGATTTCGATAAGCTGTAACTTTTTTCTAGTAACATGAATCTCTTTGAAATTTTATGTGAAAGTAGTTGATTACATGTAGTTTGAAGCCATGTAGGTAAGGATCTTGGTATTTGCCTCTATAACCGAAAACGAGGCCCCCGAAATCCGGCACTTTAGCCCTTATATAGGCAAAATACATGTTAAATTGGGCGGCAAAACTATTTGGTAACTCCTGAAATTATCGCAAAATAAACATAAAAAAAAAATCAAAAACCCCATATTAAACGTATTTTTCGACGAGGAATCCAATGGTAACCTCGAATTTGACCTTGAACATAACCTCTAAACTATAGCGAACCAAAATTGATTTTTCGCACGGTGACCCCCTTTTTTTATTTCAGATTTGAAAAGAGCGGAAAATTTCACGTTCAAATACATATTTCGTTTTTTTTTTCAAGGTAATTTTAAGGGCCCCACAGATCAAGAATAAACTCTTTGGCTGAGTTTAATATTAGTTTTAATGGAGCCTTCATTTTCAAACTGTGGGGCCCTTAAAATTACCTTGAAAAAAAAAACGAAATATGTATTTGAACGTGAAATTTTCCGCTCTTTTCAAATCTGAAATAAAAAAAGGGGGTCACCGTGCGAAAAATCAATTTTGGTTCGCTATAGTTTAGAGGTTATGTTCAAGGTCAAATTCGAGGTTACCATTGGATTCCTCGTCGAAAAATACGTTTAATATGGGGTTTTTGATTTTTTTTTTATGTTTATTTTGCGATAATTTCAGGAGTTACCAAATAGTTTTGCCGCCCAATTTAACATGTATTTTGCCTATATAAGGGCTAAAGTGCCGGATTTCGGGGGCCTCGTTTTCGGTTATAGAGGCAAATACCAAGATCCTTACCTACATGGCTTCAAACTACATGTAATCAACTACTTTCACATAAAATTTCAAAGAGATTCATGTTACTAGAAAAAAGTTACAGCTTATCGAAATCTCGAAAAAACGCCTTTTTTCATAATGTTGACACCTTTAAACAGCTCTATCTCCGTCGTTTTTGAACCAATCTTAATTCTGCGCACGGCAATTTAAAGGTAATAAAAATACCTTTAAAATGAGACGTTGCAAAAGTAAATACGTCAATCCAGTCGCCTTCTGCATCAATTCAAAAAAAGCTAAAAAACGTCAATTTTGCGATTTTTCATCCCCCTTCATTGCCCCCCCATAACCGGGGGTTGGTCTATCGAGCTCTACATAATTTTTTTACGAAAAGTACATGTCTTGACCTAAAAAATGCGACCCTCAGAGTTAAAAAATATGCACCGGTGCCCGAGTTACAAATATTTGAATAATACGCAAAAATAGGTAAAAACGGCTATTTTTGGACCTTCGAGGGGCCCAAATTTGGGCCCTAAGGCCCCTAGAGGGCTAAAAATTTACCTGAAGGCTATTTTCACATACCCAAATAACATACTAAATTTTGGGGCAGATCCGAGAACCCCCCGCACAAAAGTTGTACATATATGAAAAAACTGCTCATATACAAGTGTTTAATCTTATTCCCGAGCTTAAAAAAGAGGGAGAGAGAGAGAGAGAGAAAGACAAAAAGCTGGCTCGCAGCTCCGATGCGATTAAAGCGGCCGAAAGGTGTGTGTTTTCTATAAGGTTTCCGCAAGGAAGTCGTGAGCTAGAGCGACTGTAAGAATGAATAGGATCGCGCGCGTACAGCTCCTGCGAAATAAGAAAGAACACGCGGGAGTACTTATTTCCGACTTGTCAACAAGCTCTCGCGCGGCCCCCGCGCGCAAGAAGCCGAGACACAAAAAGAAAGTAGGTAAAAAAAGAAGAAAGAACAAGAAGGAATACGTATATATATCTGTACGAGCATTCCAAGCTCGCGAGAATAAGAAGTCGAAGAAAAGGGCGCGGAAGAAGAGAGAAAAAAAAAGGAGGAAAAAAAAGTAGTGGAAGAAGAAGAAGGAGCCGCGCTCGAATTGTGAGCGAAGAAGAAAGAGAAATAGCGCGGGCGTATATACAGCTGATTTTCTGAAGGAGGTGAAAGACGGCGGCGCGCGAGGGGTCAGCTGCTGCTGCAGGAAGGCGGCAGAGACGAGGGGGATTCAATTCCGAAGTGTAAAACTTTTCCAAAGCTGCGAGCGCGCGCTTGCAAATTTACATTCGGACCGAAGCGTGGACGCGAACTGCTGCTGCTGAGCGGAACGGTGATGAATGTTTCATTCGACGCGTTTTATAGATATATAAAAGTACACGGGCTCGCGGCGCACTTGTTGTACTGCTGTACGCATAATGTAAAATAGTTTGTTTTGCTCGGGTACGCGCGACACGTTTATAATCGCTCGAGTCGCGCGCGAGACATTACGCGTACAATGAAATTTGCGTCGCGCCGACAACGAATCGAATCAGGCTCGAGCGACAATCGTCAACAACGATATAACAATTGCTACGGTTAAACCGGTAAAACTCGGGTATGCTCGTGGCGGGGGTGGTTCACAAAATCGAGATATTTTTGCCAAAGATAAATTTGCTTCGGCTCTTGCGGGCTGTACCGCGAAGGCCAATAGATATACATATATAGAATTTAATACGATTGACGCTGAAAGCTCCAAGTTCCACGCTCGTTCGCTCGCGCAAGCACATAGCGTACATAGATGCAGCTCAGAGAGACAGAGAGGAGAAAGGCTAACAATCCGATTAGAGACCGCCACGACGCGTGTTCAAGTGTCTTTACCCGTGGCAGAGAGAGACTTTGACTTGTCAGACGTGCGCGCGTGCCATTATACACGTGTGTACGTGTGTGTAGTGTAGGGCACACACAGACACACACACATCATAGATAGATGGATAGATAGATAGTCGAGAGAGATATTCGAGGAGCGAAATACAAAGACCGGAGCCGTAGTCAGAGGGAGCGAGGCCAATCAATTGGGCGTGCTGCGAGCGAGCGACTGATAGAGACCGACGAAACACGAGAGTTAAACGGATTACTCGATACATACATAGAAATTGACAGCCAGGGTGTGCTCGTTACGTCGTTATACATATATACACGAAGAAATTCGCGCGCTCGAGCGTTTCAGGGGGGGGGGGCTTTTTCGAAAAGAGCATCGTGCCAAAAAGGTAAAGGTGAAAATGAAAATTGCCAACCCGACGAAATTCTCGTTGCATGTAAATATCGGATCGATGTTTTTCAAGAGACGGAGAGCCGTTATGCAGAGACGCCTTTTCGCAGCTCTCCCGAAACTGCATTTTTGGAGCAAAAAAGCAAAAGTGCAAGAATGGCTTTATACCAGAGACGAGCAAGCGAGAGCCGTGCGCAGTGTACGCAGTGTATATAAGGTAGCAGAGCTTAAACGTGTGCAGCTAATTAAATAAGAGCGGAGAAGATTAGTGGAATTTCGGTGCAAGGTTGCGAGATCCTGTAGGAACGGACGGAGAAAGAGGGAATTTTCGGAGCCTACCCTCCCTAGTTTTCGCAAGCGCGCGAGATGTATGCGTAAAATTTAGCCTTGGCTTCGGTGACGAGATCGTCGTCGAGAGACTATTTCGAATTATTCGATTCGTCATTTTTTTTACATACGCGTCGTGTCTTCGTTCTCTGATTTTCTAATAACAATATTAGTTCAAAAATGGATATTGAACTGGAGTCAGTATAACTGTTCATTATTGGAAATTATAGAAAAAGTTTAAATATGCTAATAATCTAATTTTAATGTTATATCTATCATATAATAAATATATAATATCAAATACATTGTAGTCTTCTAATTAAAAACAATAAAGTTTAAATAGAGTTTTTGAATTTAAAGTCTAACTTGCTAATACATGTTAATGAATCAAAAATGATTTTTTTATATCCTTATTTATTTCAATAAACTATGAATAAATTAAGTTTCGCATAAGAGTACCATATACGCATTTAAAAATTAAAATTTCTAAATTCATTCTTCAAGAATCCCATTTAAGTTATTATTAAACTTATTATTACTAAAAGCTATTGCTCGATTGAGATAAATTTGTAAAAATAGTATATTTTGCTCCAAGGAAGGGAAAAACTTGAATAATAAACGCGGGCTATGACACTATTTCTTTTACTAGATCGGTGCCAATGCACTAGCTGGGAAATTCGCAAAAAACTGTGAGTAGCGAAAACAAAAAATTTCATAGCCCGCGATTATTCCTACATACTTATTCGTTTGTCACAAAATATACCTATTAACGAATGAATATCGTTGCATCGCATTTTCACAGATACTTTATTGTTTTTCCAGTTGTTCCACTGTTGGCCGAATCTCTGAACTCCGTAGATCTGCTTCTGCCCCCGGTGGCAGCGGTATACTCCGTTCTATGGCGAACCTCATCAGAGCCTGGCACTTCTTATTCAACAAGATCAACTCTTTAAGCATCTTGTCGTTTTCTTCCTGCAGCTGCTCCAACTCGTCGTACTCTTGGTCTTTTTCAAATTCGAGCCCACCTTCTTTCTCAACTCGCTCTCTGTCACGATTAGCTGCGTAATCTTGATTTTTCAGTTTCCTGCGGCGAGATCTCAGGATCTGTTTTTGATCGTCCGACAGGTCAAGCGAATTCATCAGTTTGTTCATATCCTTCAAGTCGTACGAGATAAGAACATCGTCGCTTACTCCGAAAAGAGGTGGGGATGTCGGAGGATCCAAGGGCTGGTTCTAATTTATCGCGCACAAAATTCACGTGTACAAACATTGCAGAGTATTATTTTCCGATTGAGTTTAGAGAATACTTACCGTTTCTTCAGGTACACCCAATCTGGATGGCCGTGAAACTTCCGCACGATCCATCTTTCATACATCCACTTTACTGGGTTGGGTTTGTGCGCGATGGGAGCAGACCAATTGCGGTTAAGTAAATCGCTTCGATGTTGGCTCGTTATTCTCACTCGTAAAAGTGCGGCAGCCCGTGTGACAATCGGAGCGAGAGTGAAAGGTATTTACATCGGCACTTGTCAACATATCGCGTCGGTACTCGGCACGCGCTGATCAAAATATTGTTCGACGCACGCGCATCCTTTCGTGTGTCTGCTGCGTTCAACATGTTGTCAATGAGGCTCATGAGTCGGTACTAATTTTTTTCACGCTTATTGCTCGTGTTCATTTTTTAGGGCTATGTCTTTCGAAAATTATGAGTGACTGTTTTTCATAAGAGCCAGTGTAAAGCAAACAAAGAATGTCTTCATGGTGTATCTCGGATCATGATCCGAGCACAGTGTATTCGTATCATGGTCATGGATCGAGAGTATTCGTTAAATGAATCTCAAATTTTTTAAGGAGATCTGGACCCCAAATTTTTATCGACCGAGACACGCAAAGTTTCTTTTATTTTTAACTTTTTCTGTAATTCGAATTTCGACAAATGGCTCTATGGTGACCTTCATTTTGTTGCTAAGAATAAGCAGTTAAAATTGCAGCCCATTCCATTGCGTAAATTTCCCGGAAAACTGGATTAAAATTTTTGATCCTGACTTTTGATCCACGGCTTGATCAAAATTTTCAATCCAATTTTCCGGGGAATCTGCTCAATGGAATGGGCTGTAATTTTAACTACTTATTCTTAGCGACAAAATGAAGAACGCCATAGAGCCATTTGTCGAAATTAAAATTACAGAAAAAGTTAAAAATAAAAGAAACTTTGCGTGTCTCGGTCGATAAAAACGTGGGGTCCAGATCTCCTTAACCCATCTGATACCAAGAGACCCTATTTTCGACTCAGTTTTCCACGCGTTCTTTTTTCGTGAAACCATGGCCGAATAAATGTGAGATACCATATTTAATGAGACGATTTTAAAGACACTTTTGGTTAAACGAACGAGACAGAGTTTTTGAACCTTTTTACTCAAAATAATCGTTTTTTTTTTCACCAAGACTAGGCATTCGAAAATTCCTGAAACTCTGCGTCTGGTGGTATACAGGCCTAAACTGAAAGTAAGTAGCGTTGGTTATTCCAGATTCGAAATGACAGCCACAAAAGTAGCTGATTGCAGCCGAAAATCTATAAAATTCAAACGTATCGAGACATCAGATTAATTGCATGTTGCTGTTAACAGCATGGGGCTAATCAGAGAGAACACGTATCCGCCTGCTCCAGGGAAATAAAGCCGATCTGTTTAAAGATGTAATATTTTTTGGCTCGAAGGCCAGCGTTTACACATTCTTCCCTTCAGAAAAAAAATGAACGTATCCAGTCTTCTTATTAATTTAATCGGTACTGTTATGAGATAGCAGCTGATAAGAGTGAACACGACACAGTCCGTTACACAGAGATAAAGCCGACCTATTGGAAGACGTTCTGATTTTTATTTTCAAAATCGGCCTTTCATTCGTTTTGTACGTTGAAAAAGAAAACGAATCCAGTCGACGTCTTAATTTATTCAGTATTGTGAGGGGAAAGCGCCATGATTGGAGTGAACACGAAGCGGCCTGTTACACAGAGATAAGACCGACCTATTGAGAGACTTTCTATTTTTTCAAAAATTCAAGTAAATCAATTTACAATAGAAAAAAAGCGCTGCAAGATGTGTTACTTAAGTCACAATTAAAGGTTAAAAATTAAATCAATAAATAAATAAATAAAATAAACCAAATAAAATGAAAAAGTATTTGACGTTGTTGATGATTTTTGTTTTTTATGCTCCGACGCCAGAAGTGCAACGTCAAATACTTTTTCATTTTATTTGGTTTATTTTATTTATTTATTTATTTTTTTAATTTTTTTCCGTAAAATGTGATTTTAGTTACACATCTTGCAGCGCTTTTGCTGCCTCATAGAGGAAGCTTTGTGACGGACCGATTTTCGACTTTTATAACTAATAATCGTAGAGTACTTTTACAAATATATTCTTAAACTAGATCGAATTGCTGACATATTTCTGTATGTGTCAAAATATTGTTTATGGATGGATTAAGGATGAAGCCAGAAAATTTGATTTAGCGATGTTCGAACAAAAAAAAAATTTTTTTTTTATTTTAAAATTTTTTTTTTTTCTTTTTTGTATCGTTTGATTGAGAAATAATTTATGATCGAAACTGTTTTGTGAACAAATTAGAAAAGATGATATTAATATTTCCAATAGTACATTACTGCCCTAGGCCGCTAAAAACAAAAAAGTCCCAGAGTACGTGTAATTAGTGTCCGAGGCGAAGCCGAGGCCGATAATCACGTGCTCTGGGACTTTCTTTTTTTGCGGCATAGGCCTGTATACTATTATTCATAGTGGTGGTATGATTGAAACTGTTTTGTGAACAAATTAAAAAATATGATATTAATATTTCCAAATTATTTTCAAGTTAAAAAAAAAGTATGAGGAAGCTACTTGCCAATACATTGGCAGCGGTTTTTTTTTATTGTAAATTGATTTACTTGAATTTTTTGAATCGAATTACTCGAATTTTGTTTTGATTTAATTACTCGAATTTTAGATTAAATTACTTGAATTGTTTAATTTTCAATTCTATTTTCAATATTCATAAAGACGTTACACATCTTACAGCTGTTCTTATACAGCTCATTTTGTTTATAAATGCAGACAAATTCCCGTATCGAAGAAATTCTCTTTTTTTCAAAATGCGAAGAAAAATATCACTCATTCGATTCGTAATTCAAACTTTTCCAAAAACTTGTAATGACTAGATCTTAAAAAGCCGGGTAATTCTTACATAAAAAAACTAAAATGCAGCTGTTTTAAAAAAGGGAATTTCTTCGTAGGCAGCATCGAAATAATCTCCATTAAACGCATTCTCGTCGTATTAATTATCCGCGAGTGTAATGTGACAACTTAAATTCATTTAAAATTCGACGAAGAATCCGAATATTGAATGATTTCACTTAAGTTTTCTGGAAAGTCATTGAAATTGAAAATTAAAAACACAAAGATGATTCAGTTCTAATGGAATCTGTGAAAAAACGACTGCTACATATACATGATGTCATTCTTCATTACAATGCTCGGCGTATGAGGCCCATGGGAGTGTTACTCCCCCACTCCCGACTCTCTTACACTTATCATACGCTTGTGTGTGATCCTTCCCTGCGCGTATTTTAGCATTCGCACGCGCCAAGCTATCTTACATGGTCATAAATTTATATAATTATATTGCTGATGATGATAGCTCTCGAGCTTCGCGTACATTCCAATATACTCATAATTGGTCAGTGCAATCGACCATAGTGTCATTAGTAGTCAGCCAGGCCGTGCGCGAGCATGACGTATTTTTTTCGAGATGAAAAAATAAGAAAAAAAAAATACATATATTTGGGTGATGTACTTATCTCAATGTCAAGAACATTAGAGAGATGCATTGCAACTTCACAAAAGCGATCTGACGATATCATTTAAAAATCTATTGAGTTTCGAAACAGTGCTTTACAACGAAAAAATTTTATTCAACAATTTGAAAGTGTTACTCTCCGCATTAATTGAAAAATTTTTTTATAATAATAATCGCAATTTGGTGACCCAAATGTGTCAGGTGTTGTAATTTATTTTTGTCCATTGTTGTATGTGCAGGATAATACACTGGAAAAAGCCCCGGGGCCCGTTAGTTAACGCGCGAAAAAAACTAACAAAACAATCGAGCATTTTGGTCGTTAATGGGTTAACAGAAGTTTCTCTGTAAAATGTTAGCCTTTTAGGCGCCTGAGAAGTAAAAATATAGTCATAGGAAGGTTGAAAAACGACGTTACATTAATTTTTTTTTGTGCTATTTCTATCTTTATACACCTGTACGTTGCGTAATTTTGCTGCTATTGAGATGAACGAGTAACCAATTTTTTCGTCTTTTAAAGACGTTTTTAACCATATAAATTTGTATAGGGGTTTTAAAATTTTTACTGAAGCTACAGTATAATACGTCCAACCTTTTGAGTCGCGAATAATAGTTTATTGTTAAATCCCGTCCTCGGGATGTAACACGAAAAACGAACATTAGTAGAAAATAAAAACATTCATTACGTAGCAATAATTCATTTTTACAAATGAAATACGTGTTAGGAAATTTATAAGAGGCTTACAATGTTTTGAAAATTAAAATCAAAGTTTTAGAGTGGAAAAAATTTTAATAGCATCAAAAGTACTACAATTATATGTTTATGGTCAGCATGAACTGATATTGTAGTTCCCAAGCAAATATGGCCGATTCTCTGTGGAATCGAATGGCCAAAAAAATTTTTTTGGGCCAATTCGACTTGACAGAGAATTGGCCATATTCATTCATCGATGAGATTATTATTCTTCTGCCATTTTACATTGTTTGACTAGCTTTATCACATTCAATATCGTTATTTCTTCTTCTTTTTTATCGTCCTTAGGAATTTGAAGTTCAGTCGCCAAACAAATATTATACAAATTCTCGTTCGTGAACGTATCATCGATGATCATTTCACAGCACTCGATCGGCAGTCGATAATGTGTCAGCTCCCAGTAGCAATCGAGCGCCCAACGTTGGAAAAATCTTCTCGAAAGCTTCTCGCACACGTTCGCGACGCAGGCGTCCAGAAAATCTTGTCGAGTTGGTCGGTTGGTTCCTGCAAAATCCCACGTGCGTGCGCATTCGGAGCCATCCCTGTATGCGAGCAGTTTTTTCGCCTCCTTGGGTGCTAGCGGGAACAGATCGTAAACCGATAGACTAGGAGTCGTCTTTGTCTGGTTTTTTTCTGCCTCTCGATCCAATCTGTTATTACGAAGAGATTCTTCCATCTTCGGAAAAATCTTCGTGTCTTTTGCCCAACTCGCGAACTGCTCGTCGTCGTACCATTTTTGCAGATCCGATGACTTCTCGAACAATCCGTAATCGGCGAAGCATTTCATGATAGCAAGGGCCTCGCTTCGGTAAAATTCGTATCCTCTGTTCTCAAAATGGTCGATGACGGCCACCAGGCCACAGGCCAGTTCCAATTTAAGCTTGCACGATTTATTTTTTTCGGGGTTGAATCTCTCGATAAAATAATTCGTGGGAAAAACATAGTTCGACAAATCAGCACCGTGATCCAAAATTGCATCAACCACATAGGGCAAGAGATTTTGCACAGCTAGTTGCAGCGGCGTTAGGCCATTCTTATCCGCGACGTCGATCTGCACTGTCTGATCTCTGTCATCGCTGACATCGAAAAGTATCCTCGCCAATCCAGCGTCGTATTGCTTGTCGCAAATTATGAGCAGAGGTGTCAATCCCTCGGCATCGGCTAAATTAGGATCTGCTCCTGCTCTCAGCAGTAACTCGGTACACATCTTATTGTCGCCGCGAATAGCCAAATGCAATGGTGTATTTCCCCTATTATCCTTAGCGTCTACCTGCACCGTTTGATTATTTGCGTCGTTTATCTCGAAGAATGTCTTCACAAAGCTAGTTTGAATCTTGGGATTTTCGCATATCATGTGCAGAGGGGTGGATCCCTCAGTGTTGGTCAAATTTGGATTGGCGCCTCTTTTCAGCAGCGATGCGGCATCTCTACTGACCCAATTGCGCAAAGCCAAGTGCAACGGCGTGTTTCCAAACATGTCCCGAGCATCGACTTCTACTACTCGCGACTGATTTGCTTCTTTGCTGATCTTGAAGAATAGCTCGATCATGTCGACATACCAGAATGTCTTGCAAATAATATGCAGAGGGTGGGTTCTATCCTCGTTGACGATATTCGGGTCGGCGCCTGCTCTGAGGAGCAACTCAGTGATTCTCTGGTTCTCGTTTAAAAGAGCCAAGTGTAGAGGTGTCTGGCCCTTATGGTTCCGTGTGTCGATCTTTACCGGATGGTACTTTCCGTCGCTCAACTCGAATAACATCCTCGCCAACTCTTCGTCGTCGTTTTTTGTCATGCAAATTGTGTGCAAAGGAGTTGATCCCCATCTGTTGGCCGAATTCGGATCGGAGCCATTTCTCAACATCAATTCGGACAGCCGCATGTGGCCGTTAGCCAGAGCCAAATGTAGTGGTGTTTGACCGAACTCGTTCTGAGCGTTGATGTCCAACGGCTGATATTTTTTGTCACTGCGCTCGAATAACATCTTTGCCAAGTCATAAGGGTCGCTAGATATTTTGCATACAATATGGAGAGAAGTATCCTCGTCCCTATTAGTATAATTGGGATTAGCGCCATTTTCCAACAGCAATTCGGCCAACTTCTGTTTTTTATGAATCAGAGCATGATGCAGAGGTGTATTTCCCATCATGGTTCGATCGTGAACTCGCAACGGCTGATATTTGGCGTTGCCGAGCACGAATAACATTTTCGCCCACTCGTAACAATCTTCGCGGGCGTCTTTGCAAATAACCTGCAGAGGTAACAGTCCGTTTATGTTTTTTACTTGCGGATCCGCGCCGTATTTCAGCAGTATTTCGGCCACTTCTCTTCTGTTATGAATCACAGCCAAATGCAGAGGGGGATTGATGGACTTTTGCACGACCAGATCGGGATTTTGACCGAACTTGAGAATTTTCTCGACGACGTCTTTGCGTCCAATCACGCAGGCCGTGTAGAAGAAGGCGTCGATGTCTTTGTCGTCGATGGCGTTTAAATCTAAGCTTTCAAAATTTTCCGGGAGTCCGGGGAGTAATTCTCCTAAATTTGGTTCGACGTTGTAGTAACCCATTGTTCTGCACAATCACACTAAAATATATTATCAAATAGTTGTCTCATTGCATTCGCAATGCTGCTCACGTAGTACAATGTGTCAAGATTTTTTAGCCTTGGCTAAACGAACAGCTCAGACAGAATAATTTGACTATTATTTCTTCACCTCCTGCCTAGTTTTTTCGTTTAGCCAAGGCTAAAAAATCCTGACATACGGGTCATTTCACGTCAAGTCTCCAGCGGTGCGCGCGAGCGGCCTTATTAAGCCAAATGGCTCAATTTGTAACTCGTCAGAAAATTATCTAAATGCACCTAGAAAAAATATGAGCCACATGATTTCGATTGGAAATTACCTCAGCTTTCCGATGGTGAGGTCAGATTTTCAAAAATTTTCCATTTTCCTCGAAAAAATTGCCGGAGAACTTTCAAAGTCGAATATCTCAAAAACGGCATTTTTAAGATTTTTCTAAGTAGTCTCAATCAAAAGCTCAGAAAATTTCCTATCGATATGCAAGTTTTCAAAGAATGGTATTGATTATATTACTTAGTGAAATACAGCGACGAACGTGTAAAAACGCGACTTTTCGGCCGACGCGGCAGCTATTTCGGCTCGCAGTGCCCCGCACGGCGCTGAATCTCACGTTTATACACGTTCGTCACTGCATTTCACTAAGTAATATAATCAATACCACTCTTTGAAAACTTGCATATCGATAGGAAATTTTCTGAGCTTTTGATTGAGACTATTTAGAAAAATCTTAAAAATGCCGTTTTTGAGATATTCGACTTTGAAAGTTCTCCGGCAATTTTTTCGAGGAAAATGGAAAATTTTTGAAAATCTGACCTCACCATCGGAAAGCTGAGGTAATTTCCAATCGAAATCATGTGGCTCATATTTTTTCTAGGTGCATTTAGATAATTTTCTGACGAGTTACAAATTGAGCAATTTGGCTTAATAAGGCCACTCGCGCACACCACTGGAGACTTGACGTGAAATACCCCATATATATGAATAAAATGCACTTGGCCACAAAATTATGTCAACAAAAAATTTCATCGAAATTTTGTCGATTTTCAAATGCTTTATCTTGGGCTATATTTATCGTATCGACACGAATTTTTTATTTTTGATTTCTTGGAAATGTCCTCTTTAAAACCATATATACTATGATAAGATTAGAGTCAATATCGAGTTACCACTAGTATTTGAACGCAACACTAAAAATTACTGAAAAAATTGATTGTTTGAACGTGTACTAGTGCCACAGTAATTTTTTTATTGAAATCTAACATACACCACCGCAAAGTACTCTTTTTAACAAGTAATTTAAAAAAAATTGAGCTCTCTACAATTTTGTTAACGCCGTGTAGGTCGTTTTGAAATTACCATTTAAAGTACGTAAAACCCTTCGTTTAGCTGAAATCAACAAGAATTTCTGGGCATTTTGCGTACAAAAACTGTACCTTCAAAACGACCTACAGGGCGTTAAAAAAGTCGTAGAGAGCTCTATTTTTTTAAATTACTCATTGAAAAGAGTACTTTGCGGTGGTTTATGTGAGATTTCAATAAAAAAATTACTGTGACACTAGTACACGTTCAAACAATCAATTTTTTCAGTAATTTTTAGTGTTGCGTTCAAATACTACTGGTAATTCGATATTGACTCTAATCGTATCATAGAACGGAAGAGCTGGATGTGTTGGCATGTGAGGTAAATTGGCAAAATGGCATATTTCTCTTTACCAATGACTTGAACCGAGATTTTGCCATTACATAAAAATAATACATATTATGATGCTATCCCTACTGATAGTATCATCTTTATACAAGTTAGTGATAAGGAGAAATATGCATTTTTGCCAACTTACCTTACATGCCAACACACCCCGCTCTCCCCTATATATAGATTTAAAGAGGACAAAATTTTCAAGAAATCACAAAAAAAAGTCGTGTTGATACGATAATTCTAACCCAAGATAGAAGCATTTGAAAATCGACCAGGAGTAGCTCGTACGGACACACACTCGAACTTGACGCAGAACTAGGCTATAATATACGCGTCGCTACGCACGGACCAGCACAGAGTGATCTCGCTGTCTCTCACACGTAGGCCCGTCAGTCAGATCAGGCCTCCCTCCTATGACAGCTTTTCGTCTGCTCTCTCCATTAGGCGCGCGAATCTTACGCACGGGTCGCGCGTCTCTCGCTACGAATTCGGCGCTCTTGTGAACGGCGCCGATCCAGATTACATCGGGCTCGCGATACTCATACGTCTCTCTCGACACGGGTCAGGATTAGGATACAAGGAAGGAATACCGCCGGACTCTGTACTGGCGTCCACTTCCTTACAACCTTTTCGGCCCAAAACGACCCAAACAACACGTCACTCTTCGAAGCTGTACAGTTAACGCAATTGGCGTTAGAAAAAAATGCGACCTACATATTTTTAAAATTTGAAAGCTCTCTTTTTCAATGGTGGTATTTAAATTGTGCTAAAAAGTTATTAACGTGGTGAAAAAACCGCTGCCACTTTATTGGCAAAGAGCTTCCTCATAAAAAATAATATAAACAAAAGGCATCGTTTATTAACGTGAAAATTCGCATTTTTAAATTTTGATTCACTGTCTAGTGTCCTAAGTACCAGTAGATCACGACCATCAGGACTACTACATTTCTATGTTAGCTAAAAGGCCAAGAAAACAAAAACTTATACAAACATTTGTTGGTAATTCAATGTAGTTTCCAAATATATAAACCAAATTGTCCTACGAGGTCTGGTCCAAAATCTCGTTTTCGAGCCTATCACAGAGCTTCCTCTATGAGGAAGCAATTAGTTTAAGGAGGTTCAGGGGTCTCGTTCAAAATGCAGCCAAATTTTTAAAAAAAATTTATTCGCTTTGAAACTTTATATAATGAATGTTTAAATCATAATACAAATTTTCACTGTAAAATTTTGTTAAAATGATAAAAAAAAAAGGTTGACCTTTTAACGAGAAATCATGAATTTTCGACTTTCAATGAGCATAAACATAATGTAAAAAAACAAAAACTAAATAGAAAAAAATACCTACATTTAGGAAATTTAATAAGGAATAATAAGACTGCAAAAAAAAGTTCATCGACCGTTTAGTTATCGAGAAATAAATTGTTATGTGTAAAAATTCATGGGTTATTTGTGCGTATCCTAACCAATAAATGAGCTAGAACAACAAAAATATGTGCTTATTGGACTCTAATGGCAAATAGAATATTGTTTCACGCCTAAAACATCGAAAAAAACTCATCAAAATGATATAATTATTAGTAATAGCTATAATTGTGTGCCAGTTCATTGAAAAAACCTATAATTTTGTGTTATTTCGAAGTTGGCAGGTCTGGTTTTTTAACACGGTGAACATAGGAGCCCCTCGCGTCCCGCTCCGTCCTCCTCTGAGACCCCCGAACCTCTTTAAACAAAAAAAGCCACAATTTTTTTCACGTTTTTTTGTTTTTAAACCAAATTTCAAATGTGTTTCGAGTATGCTATGACCTTGGAAACGCATCAAACCGTGGCATAAATGATTTACCTTTAAAATGACTAGGGCTGTGCGAGTACTCGAAAAAACTCGACTCGTCGAGTTCGAGTCGAGTACTCGATTTTTTGAGTACTCGAGTTTTTTCGGGTACTCGCGTTTTTGTCGAGTACTCGATATTTTTCGGGTACTCGAATTTTTTCGAATAATCGAGTTTTTCGAGTACTCGCAATAAATTTAAGTTTTAGTAAATAAATGATAAATTAAGGAGATCTGGACCCCACGTTTTTATCGACCGAGACACGCAAAGTTTCTTTTATTTTTAACTTTTTCTGTAATCCTAATTTCGGTAAATGGCTCTATGGTGTTCTTCATTTCGTCGCTAAGAATAAGTAGTTAAAATTACAGCCCAATCCATTGAGCAGATTTCCCGGAAAACTGGATTGAAAATTTTGATCAAGCCATGGATCAAAAGTCAGGATCAAAAAATTTTAATCCAGTTTTCCGGGAAATCTGCTCAATGGAATGGGCTGTAATTTTAACTACTTATTATTAGCGACAAAATTAAGAACGCCATAGAGTCCAACCACCATTTGTCGAAATTAGAATTACAGAAAAAGTTAAAAATAAAAGAAACTTTGCGTGTCTCGGTCGATAAAAACGTGGGGTCCAGATCTCCTTAATCATTAATTTTAATGTTTTTCCAATTTATAGGCATAAACGCAGGTGTGTCTCCTTAAAGAAATTAATCGTTTACATTATAGTCGACATAATGAAGGTTTCTGATAAGAAATTTCCATGGCCTGAGAACAAAAATCTTTATACTTTAATTTTCGACTCTTTTTTATCATAAATTTGTTAATTTTCATTTTAGCGATGAAAATCTTTCACAGACAAATACTTCAGATAATTGTACCCGTTTGCTTGACTTATCTGTAACTAGCGACCCCGTCGTGGTTTCGCCCACGTTCAATTTTTACGAAAAATGTGAAGACGTTAACCCAATATTTTTAGTTTTGTCTATTGGGATGTATATAAACAAATTCGACTGTTTGAAAGCTCTTAAACAAGCCACGTCAATAGCGTAGCAGAAAATGTCTAAATCGAGTCCACACACTTGTAATAACACATGTACATATCAAATACAATGTATGCCGATGGACCGCATGTAGGAAAAAACAACTGCTTTCGGTCTTTTTTATAACAATTGACAGGGCAAGGGGCGAGCGCGCGCGCGAAGTGGTGGAAAACGAAAAAAATTCTGAACTCAAAAATAAAGAAGTAAATAATGGTTTTAATATGATAGAAACTTGCGCAGTGGCATATTAAATGCATGGTAAAAATTTCAAGCTGCGTGTGCATGTCTGTGCGTGTCTGTGCATCTGCATCAGTAAAAATTAGAAAGTGTAACTCAAGTTGTACAGTAGGGTGTCCGTTATTTCCCGACTTTTTTGTATTGCTTCTCCCCCCACCTAGATGTCTTCTATTTGATAAGACAATGAGAAAGCCGGGTTATAGAGTTCGAAAAAATGATTTTAAGGTGGCCCCCAAGCGGCTTGAAGCTTACATGTATTTTAAATGGGAAAAACTTAAAAATTTGATTCTCAGCGATAAAAATGATGAAAAAATTTGAAAAAATTCAGCAACCCATGTATTTTATGTATTTTTTGACGAGGAATCGATTGGTGACCTTGAATTTGACCTTGAACATAACCTCAAAGCTACAGCGAACCAAAAATCGTTTTTTTCACAGTGACCCCCATTTTTTCTTGCAGATTCGAAAAGAGCGGAAAATTTCATGTCTGATTATGTCTTTCGATTTTTTTTCAAGGGTATTCAAAAGGCGCTGCAGATATAGATAAAGCCCTAACTAGTACAAATTCGAAAATTGCACGCTAAAATTAGGGTTTTATTTGTATCTGTAGCATCTTTATAATGCCCTTGAAAAAACATCAAAAGACTTAATTTGACTTGAAATTTTCCGCTCTTTTCGAATCTGCAATAAAAAGTGGGGGTTACCGCAAAAAAAACGATTTTTCTCAATATTTTGTTCGCTGTAGCTTTGAGGTTATGTTCAAGGTCAAATTCAAGGTCACCAATCGATTCCTCGTCAAAAAATACATAAAATACATGGGTTGCTGAATTTTTTCAAATTTTTTCATCATTTTTATCGCTGACAATCAAATTTTTAAGTTTTTCCCATTTAAAATACATGTAAGCTTCAAGCCGCTTGGGGGCCACCTTAAAATCATTTTTTCGAACTCTATAACCCGGCTTTCTCATTGTCTTATCAAATAGAAGACATCTAGGTGGGGGGAGAAGCAATACAAAAAAGTCGGGAAATAACGGACACCCTATTGTACAGGGGCGTAACCTATTCCTAGACATATGTTAAGAGTAATATAGTCGCAGATGGTGGACACTCGAGGGACCCATTACGTGACTGAACTTGAAATTTCTACTCGTTATCGTATTAAATGACCATTACTGTGCACACAGCTTTACTTGTAACACTTAAATCTTTTATAGATGAAATAGCCTTAATAAGGCGTCTGCTTTGCCACGAGTTTCTAACATTTCTCTTAAAATCACTTGCGAGTCTGTGTGTATTGCTCAGTCAACTTCATCGACGCGTAATACATCGCTACTAATTTTATCTCTCGAAGCTTCGATGGCCATGTGTTTTTTTGGCTTAGTTCGTAGTGTGCATGCATTC
Organism: Trichogramma pretiosum; assembly: GCF_000599845.2. Taxonomy (NCBI): domain Eukaryota; kingdom Metazoa; phylum Arthropoda; class Insecta; order Hymenoptera; family Trichogrammatidae; genus Trichogramma; species Trichogramma pretiosum. The sequence continues at coordinate 676,762 of NW_019641677.1, forward strand.
GTAACACGTCTCAACGCTGCAGCGTGAGGAGCTATAGGAAAAATTTCATCGAAAAGTGTAAAATAAAATTTATATTATAAGAGATCGTGTGTGTTATCAGTGAGTGCGCAGAACAATTTTCAACGATTAATCCAAAGTAACTTTTTACGGTGTTGGCCAGTCCGATTACAATTCGTAAAACATGGATACGGATTATTACCATGGCCAACTCAACTTGGCAAAATTGGAGATTTTACGAGAAAAGATGAATTGGGAGATTGAACGGGACAGATTCGAAGTTCTCTGTGAACTCGACAAATTGTTTAGCGAATGGAGGGGCCAACTTCCGAATCTCCGAGACATTTTTTATCCCCAAGAAATCGAGTGTCTTCTCTCGGAGGTTGTAACGGAGAGAAAGAAGAACATAGGAAATCGACAGAGCCAAAGAATCGTTGAATTCGTGGCTCGCAGCGGCTACAAAGACGAGCCCGAAGTCGATAAAAACGGCAAGCCACTGCTGCGTCGCATCACACCGATACATCTCGCGTCTGGAATCAATTTTCCTAATCGCAATGCCATCCTCCGCGAGCTCTTTAAAATATATGACAGGTTTGACGTGAACTATGTCGACGAAGATGGATTTACACATTTTTACGCGGCCTGTCAATTAAACGAGACCGATATCGCCGAAAAATTTCTCGAGCTCGGCCAGGACCCCAATTGCCGCGTGGAAAATTCGGAAAAGAGATTGTGCGATCCGCCACTTCCCATGGCCGTGCTGCACGGCCTCAAGGAGATGGTCAAATTGCTGCTAAGAAGCGGCGCCGATCCGGATTGGGCCAATGCGCGCGGAATGACAACTCTGCACGCAATTGGCTGCAGAGGCGATGTTGAAATGGCGGAAATGCTGTTCAAGTGCGGCATCGAAAGATGCCGTCCGGTACAAATCGACGCTAGAGAGAAGTTGGGTCGATCGGCGCTGTTCTGGGCTCTGCGCTACCACAACAAAAGCGTGACCCAGTTCCTGCTTAGAAACGGCGCCGATCCGAACTTGGTCAGCGAGGACGGATCGACGCCTCTGCACTCCGCTTGTTTGTCGATAGGCTATGAAGAGGATAATCTATCGAAGCTATTTTTCGAGATCAACGACGAAAGAGGTCAGGCGGTGCAGATCGACGCGCGGAACAAGATGGGTCAATCAGCGCTGGAATTAGCCGCGGCGTATCTCAAGCCGGGTCTGATCGATAGACTTTTGGATCGTGGGGCTGATCTGTCGAGCTTCGTTTTCCCCGCTGAAAAGGACTTCCTCGTGGGATACGACACGGAAATAAATTCTTTGAGTAATTTTAAATTGAGACTAGCTTATGGCGCTATGGCCGTGGTCGAAAGTCTCGAGAACCGAGGATACCAGCTGGACCGAAGCGACGTCCTCGCGATCATGAAATTGTTTGACAAATTTGAATTATTCGAGAAACCGACGGCGGATCGCAAAAAATTGTGTCACGAAGACTTGCTGCTGTACGCGACAGAAGCGGAAAAGATAATGATAAAAGACAACGATCCAAGTCTGTCGCTCTACGACTTGATCGGGTTGCGACCCGAAGAGGCGGCGAAACGCGTCACGTACGCGGACTACTACGAGTTTTGGCGTTCGAAAAAAATCTTCAAGCTGAGCCGGAGTCATCGCCAGGCTTGTGAAATTCATCTGTGCGAGAAATTATCTAGAGGATTTTTCAGGCGTCGGACAGTTTATCCTTTCTGGGAGTTGATACACTGTCAGCTGCCACTCGAGTGCTGTGAAATGGTCTTGGAGAATTTGAATAACGAAGATTTATATAATACTTACTTGGCGGCTACAGGCCAAAGCTCCTGATGTCGATAAGCATATTTGCAGTATTTGTCTATGTCTTGTATTAAAATTTGAAAATTTTTCATGTCAATTAAATAAATAAATTTAAAAAGTGAGCTGTAATTACGTTTCTTTCGCTGAGAATACTACCATTATCATAATGAAGTAAACAATTTTTAAAGTTTATATTTATTGAATACTAGCGATCCCGTCGTGGCTTCGCCCACGTTCAATTTTTACGAAAAATGTGAAGACGTAATATTTTTAGCTTAGTCTATTGGGATGTATATGAACAAATTCGACTGTTTGAAAGCTCTTAAACAGGCCACGTCAAGAGCAAAGCAGAAAATGTCTAAGTTGAGTCTGCACACTTGTAAAATGTGAATAGCGTAATAACACATGTACATATCAAATACAATGTATGCCGATTGACCGCATGTAAGAAAAAACAACTGCTTTCGGCCTTTTTTATAACAATTGACCGGGCAAGGGGCGAGCGCGCGCGCGAAGTGGTGAAAAACGAAAAAAATTCTGAACTCAAAAATAAAGAAGTAAATAATGATTTTAATATGATAGAAACTTGCGCAGTGGCATATTAAATGCATGGTAAAAATTTCAAGCTGATCGGACAAATAGTTTTTGAGATCATAAAAGACAAACAGACACCAACTTCGTTTTATATATGTGTGGTGGAAAGGGAGAACCAACCAACTCCATTTTTTTCGAAATCGAGTTTATGACGTTAAGTTGGCGCAACTCGAATGTTTTCTTACTCCAGGATACAATCGAAGTGTAATTAAATTACACAAATCATTATCGATATCACACGAACACGTGTAAAATGAAAAAATTTGCCTCGATACCTATGTTAGAATAACGTAAGTGCCAGATTGGTCGATATATGCCGAAAAGTATTCGATCGTAGATACAATTGTTTAATACAGAATGCGAAAGTAAATTATCTCGAAGTAAACGAAAGTCGAAAGAAAAAAAATAGTCAATTGATCTAGGCACTCGAAATAATTGTAACTTTAAAACTAAAAATATGAGTCGCGTCGAGGCGGCTCAACTTCAATGTTTTCACAGAAAACGTTTAGATCGAAATGTAAGTGATGTATAATAATCATCATCGATTAAAGACATACGTGTGAAATAACAAATGGATTCACGTCGAAAATATTTTTGTGTTTCATAGAATTTTTTTTTCTCACGGTATTTAAATAGGTGTTTTTTTCTTCACGGCATTAGATGAAGTGAAATTTTATTCATAACCAATAGCGATATACATAGCCGAATTCACGGAACATGATGCCTTATGATTATGCAAACCGTTTTCTAATGGGGGCGACGGATCATAGCAATGATTTTTTGACGCATAAATTGTTATTTGTATTGGTCTCAGTATTAGCGATACAATGACTCATGAATTTTTTAGTCACGAGTCCAAGAAATGTAATGTTGAGTTTAATTCTTAGTAATTGCATTTTTCTTTTCATTATTTTTCCATTATTCTCTTGGGTTATATTTCATTTTTACAGTCAACTTTAATTTAAATTTTATTTCCTGAAGCTTTTGTAGAACTGAATTGAAAATCTTTTTCTTATTAAAGTTACAATTTTCTAATAAATATTAATTCATGTTGGATAAGCATTGGATGATTGATTGATGTTACCACATCTGCTACCGTCTAACAAAACATAAGTTTTTTAAAAGCAGCTTAATTTAAACGTCTCTTTCGTTCTTATTTTTTATTAATTCCATTCTATTATATTTAATTTTCTTTCATAGCTGCACATGGCACAAGCCCATACGAGTAACACGGTGTCAAACAATATATAAAATCAGAATCGATTAGAAAGTCTTATGATGACACCTATCTATGCGCAGTCGGCTCGAGTTGCTGCACTCATTGCTTTGGACATGTGTTGCGTGCAGTACGCGTTGTAGTGTTCACGAGTATAGTTTACAGCTTCGTTGCGTGAATACCTAAGTAAAATTTCATCAACTGCGTCAAAAGTGATACTTGCGAAATAAGTGTAACATATATTTTATTTTACAAGTGATTACAAGCGATTGTTTGTTTGTCATAAGTAAGGATAAATTTATACATACAAGCGGTCTGTACTGTACGGGATTTAGACTTCCAATCGTTACTGCACGTGATAAGAGTTGCACCTCTCATTGCTTTGGAAAGTGATATTTGCGAAAAGTGTAAAATATATCTTATATTATAAGCGATTGTGTGTTTATATGTGAGTGTGCAGGAAAATGTTCCAGAGCGTATCTGAAGTAACCTTCTTGAAAAAGTTGAAGAACTTACTAGAAAATATGATTCGGGAAGAGCAGAAGCGACCTGAAATCATCTGTCAAATTGAAAAATTAATCGAAGATTGGAAGGGCCAACTTCCAAAACTTCAAGGCATTCTTTCTCCCGAAAAAAGTGATATACTTCTCTCGGAAGTTGTAATGAAGAATGCTCAACAGAGACAAAGAATTATGGACTTTGTGCTAAGCAGCGGCTACAAAGACGAGCCGGAAGTCGATATAAACGGTAATCTAGAGTTGCGCCGCACCACACCGGTGCATCTCGCGTCTAGATACATGTTTGTTAACCGGGAAAGCGTCGTCCGTGAGCTTTTCCAAATTTACTCTACTTTCGGCGCAAATTACGTCGACAAAGAGGGCTTGACACACTTCCATGTGGCCTGCAAATTAAACCTCATCGATATCGTCGAGAAATTTCTCGACCTTGGGTTTGATCCCAATTTCAACGGTACAAAATTAGTTGATCCCCCGCTACACTTGGCTCTGTTTCGCGGCTATAAAACCATGTCCGAATTGCTGCTAAAAAAAGGCGCCAATCCGAATCAGTTCAGTGCACACGGAGTGACGCCTCTGCATATTATTTGCGCGAGAAACGACGACGATGTCGACATGGTCAATATGTTATTCGAGTTCTGCTTGGACAAATATCAGCCGGTAAAAATCGATGCTCAAGACAAATTCGATCGGACACCGCTGCACTATGCTCTGTACTTCAACAACAAAAACTTGGCCGCGTTGCTGCTAACCAACGGTGCCAATCCAAATTTGGCTGAAAGCAACGGATACACCCCTTTGCACGTTATTTGTCATAAAAGTAACGACGACGAAGAATCGGCGAGGCTACTCTTCGAGATCGCCGCAGAAAAAAATGAGACAGTGCAGATCGATGCTCGTGACAAGTGGGGCAATCCCCCGCTACATTTGGCCGTTCGCTGTGGCAACAAAAAAGTGGCCAAATTACTAGTAGAAAATCGCGTCAAGCTGACATGCCTCAACAGGAATGGCCTGACACCGCTGCACAACATTTGCAAGAGTTTACTCTATGACGACGAATTGGTGAATTTATTCTTCGAGAACGTGGAAGCTAATCATCCGAGTAATCTGGTAAACTTCAAAGACAATTGGGATCGAACGCCACTGCAATTAGCAGTTGCTAAAATTTCGCCCCACGCAGTCGACGTGCTCCTGGATCGCGGAGCTGATTTATCCAACTTCGTTTTTCCCAACAATCTCTTCGACGAGAAATTTGGCTGTGCGAAAGATTATACGCTCGCATCTGAATTGAGGCTGGCGTCCGGCCTTATGGCTGTCGTGGAGTGTCTCAAGAAGCAAGGATACGAATTGGACCAAACGGACGCCCTAACGATCATGAAATTATTTGATAAGTATGCATTGTTCGCGACCTCGTCGGATCTTGAAAAATCCTGGGGCGACGACGAGGAGTTCGCGAGCAAAGCCAAAGGGATGACGATGAAACCAAATCTGTCGCTCCTCGACCTCCTGCAATTACGACCCAAAGAGGCTGCAAAACTACTCACTTCTATGGACTACTTTGAGTTCTGGAAATCAGGAAAAATTGGTCAGCTTCCTGAAAATCTTAGAACGTCTTGTGGATTTAACCTGTGCGAGAAAGTATCGAGAAGATTTTTCCATCGATGGGCACGGGATCCTCTGTGGGAGTTGACGGGCTACCGACTGCCGAATCTCTGCTGTGACATGATCAACGACAAGTTGACGAACAAAGATTTATTTCATATCGTCATAGCGGCTGTATATTGAATCTGTAATAGATTTTTCACGCGATTGAAATAAAAATATTTTCAAAAGACACTGGCAAACACTTTTTTTATTTTAGATCCAATTTTTAATACTACTTTAATTTTTTAATTTTACGTTGAATATGTTGATAGTGCTACACGGTGACTTTTCGATGTCCCGGCATCGAGGTCGCGAGCTCGAATGGGGCTAGAAATGTGACGTTCGGGGGAAGAAAGGCGAAATAACACAACACATACACTGATTTATTGTTTATGAGAAAATCACTTTTTATTGATCAGAAGAAAATGGCGTAATTATCTGGCTTGATCGCGACTATAAACACACACTCTCGTACACTGCTGCGGCGCTAGTTTTACCGACACGTGCTCTTCCGGATGATGATCGAGACTTCGGCCACGTGTTCTTTCCGGCTCTCCTGAGACGATGCAGGCGGTGTGGTCACTGGCAAATTTCACCCACGGCGGTCAAAGACCATAGTCCAAGGTATCGCAAATCTTTTCTCCGTGACTAAAATTGACTACGCGATCATTACTCGTTGTTAAAACAATGAAACCACTTTTCTTGCTCACTACTCAACTCTCTATGCACTATCTCTGGCGCATTTCACTCTTTCAGCACTTCTCAACACTACTCACACGCTCTTTTTCTCAACACTCAACTCAATACCACTCACACTTAACCTTTATTTCTCTCTCGCACCCAGCGTTGTGAAAAACTTTCCGGAACATGGCCACAGCTGTCGTCTGCCGTCACTGTTTTATCATCTGACCCGATGCTGCCAACTCAAACGTAGGCAGCAGAACTCAAATGGTATGTTATGATACGTGTGACTTAAGCAGGCCATTATTGCACCGCTCGGTTAGCACCCGAGCGAAGCGAGCTTTTTTATAGCACTGTGCTAAATTCACGTTAAGGCCCCCTTTGGCGAGATATAAGGTGCTCATAATAGCTTCGCCGCGCAATGATGAGGAGCTTAAGTCACGGCAAAGCGTGCCTTAAACGTGATGTTTTGTGTACACGATGTAGTTTTGTTATGTTCTTTTTCTTCATAAATGAAATGTTTTTTTACATCTTACATTAATTAATGAAATGTAATTTACATTTCATTCACGAAGAAAAACCATGTAATAAAACTACAGCATGTACACAAAACATCATTTGAGTTCTGCCGCCTAAGTTTGAGTTGGCAGCATCGGGTCAGATGATAAAGCCGTGACGGCAGACGACAGCGACAGCCATGTTCCGGATAGTTTTTCACAACGCTGGTTTCAGTGGGCTCTATGGATGTGTATTTCCGGGTAGGCCTCGGAAGTGGCTCCTCGGAGATGATGTGCTCGGCCTGGGTCCTCAGAAGTGGGCGATATTCCCATACGTATATCGCCTCTGTTGCGTGTTCTGGTTGCTGTAGGTAGATTGTAGAAAAAGGTAGAGTTCACCGCGTACTAAGATCGAGAGGAAACTAGGTGCAAATTACTATATGTCACTCGTTATATGCTGAATAGAATTGATACACTTTATTTCTTAGCGTCGTGGTTTTAAATCGGAGCTTACAAAAGGTGCTCATTCGACAAAGGGCTGACTAGCTAGATAGCTGAATTACGACTGAGAACCGCTGCTGCTTACCCAGCGAGGCGCTGTGGATCGGCGCCAGCGACGCGATTGTAGAAACTCGTGTGCGTGAGCCCACAGGCTCTACGCTTATAGTCTATGACCGAAATATACCGTGGCGCCGGTGGTAGCGCAGAGCTGAAATGAGCAATCGAGCATATAGATATACGAGCGCGAAATATATGCTGAACTCAAATTTGATTAATAATTATCGTTAAATGGTAAATTAATTCTAACACAACAAGACAAGTTGAGTCCATCCATTTACTAAAACAGGTTTCCTTGAATTTTCTCTGACAGGCTTTATATTCATCCACTCTGATTTAGTTAAAACAATGTAAGACTCTACTCCTTTTAAAATACAGACAATATTATTTTTCGTGAATCCTCCAGCAAAAATTAATTTTTTCGTTTTGGCTGCCAGCAAGCAGTAAGCGACTGTATTTATGAGTGCTGTGCAGAACGATGTTTATGTTCGGCGAGATATCCGATAAGAATTTTCATGGCGAGAGCGGAATTGACGGGAGCGGCGAGTACGATTTTTAACACGTGGATCATCATCTTAATAAAATTAGACGTTTGAAACGCGCTTCGCGCATGTCAATTTTTTTATTTGTGTTTTGAGGTTAGTTTGAGATTTACAAATAGTAAGTTTCAAACTCGCTTCGCGCGCGTCAATTTTTTCATTCGTGTTTTAAGTTGAGGTTACTTAAGGGCTAACAGGGGGCTTAATTATTTTTCATTTTTCAATACCAGTACTAGGCGGTAAAAGTGAAAAAAAATGTTTTTTTCAAGAATTCACATGATAACCCTTTTCAAAGCCCTATTTGAAAGTATTTTGTCCAGTTAGATACTTAGAAACAATTGAGTACCATAAAAATGAGGGTATTGGTCCTCAACGCAAGCTATACGCATATCTAAGCTACCTGTCGTAGAAATCCAAGGACAAGCATTAATCGATGGTACCCCAATTGGTTTAATTTTATTCGATAGCCAATTGGTCATGGTCGCAACCAAAAGCTAGCTATAAGATAAACTGTAGCTACTTGTGTGTACAAATTTTTAAAATTTAGTATTCATTTTTTATCATAAGACCTTGGAAAATGTTGTAAAATATAAAAATTCACCAAACAATCAAATAACGAAAAAGAAAAGTACATAGACGTTTCTGAAAAATTCGTGCTAATTGTTTTTTGAGGGATTTGAAAATTGAAGTTTGATTAAATCTCGATCAAACTTCGGCTAACCGTAACAATGAAGATACAAATCTTTTTACTTTTCAAGATAAATTATACAAAAACTCCTAAGGCTTATTATCTCAGACCATGAATTCACGAAATTTATTATTCAAATTTTTACTTATTATTATTATTATACATTTTTCAATTTCGCGTTTTTTCAATATTCAAACTTCTATGTGATCCAAAAAAATGTTGAGAGCTTGATGTATCCTAACTATAGTTGACAAAATGATGGTAAAAGTATAATCTTGTGTTGTGTAAAGTAAAATTCAAAAAAAACCTTCGACTGTTCCAAAAGTAAAATATGAATAATAAATATTATCGAATTCGAAAAATTGTCAATTTCAGAGCAAAAGGAGTTTTTCTCCAGCCGTGAGTACCTAGTGTTTAATTTTTTTTAATGTCTTTTTCATCTTTTTTTTTTTTTTTTTTTTTGTCTTTTTTTCCTTTTTTTTTTTTTTTGTCTTTTTTTATTTTTTTTTGGCCTTTTTTGTCTTTTTTTTCTTTTTTTTTTTAAGTTTTGTATACTAATTAAATCTCTCACGGCCCGAGTCACTTACTTCGATTTTTTGGCGCAGATCCAACGATGTTTTCCCGATGATCCAACGACGAACTCCACCGGGCCTCGAGGCAAGAATCGAACCCCCGGATCTCCATATGTCTGGCCAGAACCACATGGAGACTCGAGCGTCATAACCACTTACCCACGAGGCCCATCACTTATAAATGTAAAAAACTTCTACATATACAACGTCTGAAGCATCTTATGCGCGCGCTACGAGTCATTGAAATCCACCTTCGAGCTCACGCGTAGATGGCGCTCGTGGGTCGCTTAAGACGACACAAGCGAACGATGACTGTGACCACGTCGCGAGTGAATACTTATATATAAATACTTTTCCTTATATTCTTGACCTACCTTGAGTCAACCTATTTTGTGAGATATTCGACTTTTAAGGTTTCCCGGCAATTTTCTCGGGAAAAAATGAAAATTTCGGAAAATTTGACCATACCATTGGAAAGCTAAGACAATTTTCTATCGGAATGTTGGATTCATTAATTTTTTTAAGTATATTCAGGCACTTTTTCAGTGAGTTATAAATTTAGCGATTAGACTAAATAATGCCGCGCGGCCGTAGTTCGACTCAAGTCCCAGCGTGGAGTCTCCGGATATCATCGCCGGACAGCCAGCGATTGAGCCAGGCAAGCGTTCCGGCGATTCTTGCTTGATACATGTCCTCCCTCAATCGCGTATATTTTCTCTCTGTGTAGTGAGAATATTTCTCCGTGTACGTGTTTTAAGGTAAGGTGGCTAGTCAGTAATCATAACAATAGTAACCGAAGTGACTACTTTCACTTTTTCGTGTTAACAAGATGCGGCGACGTGAAAGAGGGGCGAGCGTTAAGTTTTAAGGCGAGCACGTCGAAACACGAGGTGGGTATGCTTTACGTATCGTGAAACGTTCAGTGCGACGTATTCTCGTGCGTCTTTACAACTTATATCTACTCGTGAGCTCGAAGGTTGATTTCAATGACTCGTAGCGCGTGCATAAGATGCTTCAGACGTTGTATATGTAGAAGTTTTTTACATTTAAAAGTGAAGGGCCTCGTGGGTAAGTGGTTATGACGCTCGAGTCTCCATGTGGTTCTGGCCAGACATATGGAGATTCGGGGGTTCGATTCCTGCCTCGGGGCCCGGTGGCGTTCGTCGTTGGATCATCGGGAAAACATCGTTGGATCTTCGCCAAAAAATCGAAGTAAGTGACTCGGGCCGTGAGAGATTTAATTAGTATACAAAACTTAAAAAAATAAAAAAAGAAAAAAAAGACAAAAAAGGCCAAAAAAAATAAAAAAATAAAAAAAGACAAAAAAAGTAAAAAAAAAAAAGGAAAAAAAGACAAAAAAAATACAAAAAAAAAAAAAGATGAAAAAGACATTAAAAAAAATTGAACACTAGGTACTCACGGCTGGAGAAAAACTCCTTTTGCTCTGAAATTGACAATTTTTCGAATTCGAAAATGATTGGATTTCATATACTTATATAAGTATGATGAATTTTTTAAGCGTTTATAGTCATAAAAATTTAAATTAAGCACTGTATAATGCTACAATTTAATAATATGGCGAGTTTCATAGCATTATAAGAGATCCGACAACTTTCAAACAATAACATATGATGATCTCAAGGTTCAGGGGCCCAAAAAAAGTCGTTTAAATAGTTTTAAGTAGAAAAATGGACATTAAATGCGCTTCATTTCAATTATTTTAATTATATCCATACATTGACTTCTCCTAAGCTTTCCAAGGCCTATGAGAATAAACTAATAGTATGGGACATGTTTTTTAGGTGTACTAAAGCACCACAAAAAGTTTGGCAAGGATCTATGACCCAAAGGTGAGAAGGTCTCCTTGTAAGCTAAAAATTATGTAAACCAAATCGAAAATAGGGTATTTGCATAAGATAAAAATAATGATATTTTTGAAATCATCAAATATGAATTATCAATGAATTTTTTTTTTTAATTTTTCATTGCGTTTTTATTTAAAAATTTATCGTTTCAAAAAATACAACTTTTCAAACAGCCGAAAACGCGCTCAAAGCGCTCGAAGCTGTGCAAGCGGACCGTGACGTCATACTTATTAGTAGACACATGTATATAGGTATAGTTACATGCAGCAGCCGAATTACATTATAAGTATGACGTCACAGTTATGCGGACCAATCAAAATCGTTTGTGGAGTTCAAGATAATTTTCAATTTTTTTTGATTTTTACTCTCGTATTAAAAATTACCTGACTGTTCAAAATTATTTATTTTTTTACTCCCACATTCCTTGATACGTATATTTAACGATAACGTAATTATTGCAATTTTTTTTTTTTCATGCAGATACCCTATTTCAATTAAACTTAAATTCGTTTTGAAATGGAGATAATGTAAGTAGAGGCCATGCAAGCGGCCTCGGCACTCATTAAACGAAGTCACAATTAATCCGGAAGTATCTACTACAGCATATGTCACGTCACCCTTATTTTATTATAAACAATTATAATATTCTTAAAAATAATGTACATTCAAATAACGATAAACATGAAATTTCACTCTACGAACGAACGCACCAGCCTCGATCTACGGGATCTGACGACATCAAGCTAAGTGAAAAACAAAACTATAAAATTGCTAAAAACATCGAGTTCTACGAAAAGAACATCGAAATCTACACCTCTTACAAAGGTGTGAAATAGATACGCTATGCAAAGCATTGATTAAATTTGAGGCGATGTCAGTTTAGCAGGAAGACCAATGAACTCGTAAAAATTAGCAAAAACTGTTGTCAGGTTCTCACGGATGAGCAGGTGCTGACAGGTACTTTCTCCTATTTTTGTATGCGAAATCTAGTAGTATATATTGAGGACCCATGGAGGCCTCTGTGCGATTCGACTATCAACTTATTCGGTGGGCAGAGCTCACGTCACTTTGTACCGCGATTTTATATCATTCAGACTTGTGTAAAATTGTGCCGCGAGTCCAATGTGGAGTGTAATTTGTAATCGAGACTAGTGCAGTTGGTGCAGTGCAGCCGACCAGGAGCGTCAGCCAACCAGTTGCAGAGTGAGCCACGATCTACACCGAGAATCGTCCACCAGGCTTATGAATATTATTTTTAATTAGTTGAGTAAGCCTAGGTGTAAGTTAAACTTTTGTATTTGAATGGATGAATAATATTGCATTGTAATTTATTATAACAAATAATAACGACTACTCCACTCCAAATCAAATCAACCACATCATATATACTTTCCCTCGTTGTCACCAGCCAGAATAAAATCAATATATATTATTTATTATAAATTGGCTCTCCAGCCGTAACACATAAATCGAAAAATTAGTTTCATTAAAATCAATTTAAAAAATTAAATTCACAATTCTAAATGAACAATTCTAAAAATCAGCTGTATAAGAACAGCCGTAAGATGTGTAACATCTTCATGTACGTATAAAAATTTAATTGGATAATAAGCAATTCAAGTGATTCAATCGAAAACAAAATAATTAAAAACTTAAGATGTGAATTCAAAAAAATTAAAGTATATAAATTTTCAATTAAAAATTTTACAATAAAAAAAAATCGATAAAAACCGCTACAAGATGTGTAATTGATGTTAAATTTGATAGCAAACAATTCCGAAAATATAATCCAACTAAAACAAAAAGATATTTGATGTTACGCTTCTGGTGTCTTTAGGTATTAGCAAATAAATAAAAATAAAATGGAGTCACTAGCTTACCCAACGAGCCATAAGACGTCACATTTTAATAAATAAATCGATTTTAACTTGGTATGTGTATCGCAACCCGAAGAGCCAACACAAATACTCGGCTATTTTTTATCTCTTTGTCAACTCTCGACTTTATATAAAACCGCCTTCGATCGCGTGTTTGCGACTCGGTATTTAGGCATGCCGCTGCTGTGCACACCTAGCACACCCTCGGCGAGCACACGATGTAGGCATATTATTCAAACGTGATGTACTAGGCAGCCGATCGATGGCACCATTTTTTTTTTTTCAAACTCCTTCTTCTATCCGAGGTGTATTTCAAATACCAATTACCGAATATACGACCGTATTTCACGAGACTCGATAAAAAAAAGAAGAAAAAATGACTCGTAACCACGCGAACGAAGTGTTGATTAGTCAATATTTGAGGATAATTTCCGATGCGCGATACATCAGAATTCGCATAACCGCACGAGATCGTTTGTCGATTTATTTAATATTTATCATTAAAACGAGTAGAACAGAATAAAAACAATATGGAAGTTTAAACAGAAGCGAAACTCGATACATAATGGGTAAAACATGCCGTGGCGCAGAGCACGCGCGGCGGGCTTATATAACGGCGCGTGCCCCGAGGCGCGAGTGATTTTGACCGTAAAGTAAAGTTTCATGTATTTATACATGTGTCAGGGGGCAGCAAGGAAAAGGAGCAGCAGCAGCATCGGTGGCGGAAGAGGAGCAGTAAAAAATAAAACTTCCTTTATAATACGAGTCTCAGGAGAAAAATCGAATGCTTTTTTATTACATTATAAACATGAACTTAAAAGTTATTTGCCCCCCATGCTGCATGACTGCGCTCGGGAGTTTAAAAAATATTCCTGCGCGCAATAGTTTTTTTTTTTTTGTTCTCTCTCTCCTGGCAGCAAGAGAAGTATATACACGGAAAAACAAGAGAGGGAAAAAGGTAGCGAGATAGAGCAAAAAAAAAATTAAATTCCCATTCGATTTTCATTTATTTACCTTTTTCTTCGAATAACTCGAGATTCTTCGTAGCTGCTCCTGGTTTTTCCTCTCTCTCTTACTCGCAACGACGACGGATGAAAAAAAAATTCTGCACTCGTTTTTATTTTCTGTCTCTGTTCCGCGCGCGTAAGTATCTGTCTGTCATCGCGCGGCGTAAACGCATCGGTAAAACGCCCCCCCCCCCCCTTTATATACACGCATAAGCAGCTTATGTACACCTTAGCTGTGTGCGGCATATGAGCCCCGCGCGGAGAGAGGATTGCGCGGATATGCGCTGAAAATGCGAACGAAAAAAAACGAAAAACAAATCACGCCGATGAGCGCGAGAGATGGAGCGAAATAAAAACAAAAAAAAAAAAAAGTAGTTCGCTCTGTCGATGAAAACATGGAAAGTGAATCGGCCTATACGCTATGTACGCGTAGCCCCGGGAGCGAAGTGCGTTGCAACGTAAAAGGAAAGATGGAAAATAAACGATCGGCGCCGTGCATAAATACGCGAGTAGCACTCGCTATCTCGCCCGTTTTATGTATGATAATAATACGCTGTATACATTTTGTATACGTTCTAACTAGCTGTGAGATCGATTGTTCCAGCTTAGCTTTCGTTACTGCGCAGATGATAACGGCAAAGAAATGTAGTACGCGTATATATATTTTCGAGAGAGAGAGACGAGAGCTTCGAGAGGCGCGCCTCGTTCCCTTCGGATATTACGTAAGTAAACGAGGATCTTTCTCTCTTGAGTTCTACGACCTGTGAGAAGGTGATATGTATTATATAGCCGGGGATGTATATATTTTTATACGCCCCGGACAATATTATGCAAAGTTAACGACTTTGCCTTATACCCTTTTGTTTTACAACTGCTTCTCGTGTTTTTTGTAGATATATTATAAAACCCCGTAGTCGTAGTCGTCGTCGTCTTCGTACAGCTTGGGAGGCGGCCCCCTCCGCTTTGATGGCTCGAAATTGATGATTGCGTCTGATCGGATACGGAGTTTTACTACTTGCGCTTCGCGCTCGCATCATCTTGAATTGATGAGCGCTTATATATATAACGTTGAGCGATGGATTCCCGGTATCGAATCATTATTTTACTTTGAATGCGAGCTACTCTCTCTCTGATATTTCATCGTGCGAGGAAAATCTCGAAAGGTAAGAAACTCGACTTTCTTCGGGGGGAAAAAATTAAGAAAATTAAATCTCGTCGCTGTCAAAAGTGGAAAAATAACTTCTTCAATGAGTCGACTTACTACGACTTCGTAATTGTGAATTTAAACGTGTCATATTCTAGACACGTAATTTCATCGGATTTTTGAGACGATTATAAGGAAATTAACGTAATATAAAACAAGTCTCCGATTTAAAATCTGGTAGGAAAACTAATTTTAGTCTAGACGGTGTTTTGAAATTCATCTAATTATTCTTAGAATAGGGTATCGATTTAAGAGTTTCATAGAATAATGCAATTTACTTGTCTTACTTGTACTGATCTTATATTATTCATGAGCTCTATGAGGTGTCATAATTATCGAACGCATGCAGGTATGAAAATAAAAGAGAAAAACAGTTACTATTGGAAACTGCGAGATCGTTCGATCCGTCAATAAATTTTTATTAGTGAAAAAGCATGTTGTTGTTTAAAACAGCTGATTTTACATCAACAAATATATTCTTCTGATTGGCCTCGATTTACCCCCCTCCCCCTGTTTATTTATTATTTTTTTTTTATAATTCACATCTAAACGATATCGTGTGATTCCAAGTACAATTGTGATGCCTCTTACATTTGTTTTTGGAGATTTTCGGTGGTACATGTTCATTAGTAATAACGTGATCGTAGCATACCTCATTCTCACACGCGCATTCACGCATTCACGCACACTTGTTGTCTCTCGTGTTTTTTGTATTTCGTTTTTTAATAGTGTCGCCTTTTTTTATGTAGTTTACAAGAGACATCGCGTGTCTCTAAAAAATGCAGTTAAAAGCGACTTTTTGATAATTCGCTATTGTGCCTTAAATATCGTGACTTATTTACGACGTGCATAATAAAAATCGCTGCTGCTCCGTTTCTCACTTCGCTCTTCACGATATATAATAATTATCACGTACTCCTTCGTTATCGGCTGATTTAATTTATTCATACAGTTCATTTTATTTTACTTTATTTTATTTCATTTTTTCTTAATTCATTTTTTTATCATCATTATTATCAAAGTAAAAAATTATAAAGTCAAAAAGCTGATAAAGTTTTTGCTCGTTTAAAAATATTACATAATTATAACAGGCAAAAAAGTAAAATGTCGTTATGATCGTTACAAGATGTTGTATTTATAAAAAATCGTGAAACGTTATATTAATTTCATTCTCACGTTCGGCGTCGTCGCTGTTGCGCAACGATCCTCGTTTTTATTTCTACAATGAAACGATACAGCATTATTACAAGCGCAGGCTTATTCACAATGATACAATGTTTACGATAATAATTCCTTCATTTTGTTTTTTTTCTATATAAAATGCACAACTTTTATTTTTTTTTGGTTTGCGGTAGCGATGATGTGATATTATAATTGACTATAAATGTTTAATTACATTTGCTTGTAATAAATCGCAAATTGGGTCGATCAACGAATTATACGTTCTTTGATAGAATTGAAATTCGCGATCCGATTAATTTCTTTCCCCTCTCGCAGCGTTTCTATAAATGACGTAATATTTTCGGCTTTTATTCTCGTATCAATTTATTAATTACTCGATGATACATTATAACATTATTATATGTAAGTGTATATTATGTATACGTATATACAAAAACGTTTCATTCTTGGATTGTATTTTTGTTGACTCGTAATGTGTATGATCGATCTTGACGAAATTCGAATAGCTACCTACGTAATTGTCTTTTTTCTTATCTGTAACTTCGACATTTTTTACCTACAAAATATTTTTATGTATTTCTCAGTCCTTGGAATGTGACAGTAGCGCATTTTTTCTTCGTGTACAATGCATTTCCATGGAAATTCATCTTTTTCGTTCAATTGAGCATCTGCGAAACTACGCAGTTGTTGTCTCTCTTTTTTTCGCGTGCAATTTCACGCTCCGCGTGTTGTTCGAAAACTCTTACTTTTGCGTACTCTCTGTTTCGCTTTATACTTTTGAAGTTTTTTCGTGCGCGTGAATGAACTACAGAACTCTCTACACTGTCAGAAATTTGATTATCTATTTTTTCCCCTCTTTTTTTTTTTGGTTAGATACTATTTATCTTTAGGTTTTTGAAAATCTGTAAGTACTGATTTGATTTCATTTTATATAGTTCCTACGTTGAAAAAAAGTTCTTCTCCCTTGGTAGTTTTTCTTCTCCTATCTTTCAACTATGTTTTTTGTAATTGTATGCAAAAGAGGCCAAAAATTGCGTAGCTTGTAATACGATAGTCGTACAAACATTCTTAATTCGCGCGATTCCCACTATTATTATTATTTTTTTTTATAATTGTAGTCTTTGGTTTGTTGAAATTTTTGTTCTATCTATTATAAAATGTATATTACTACGAGCTTGCAAAATTCGAGGCCGACCGTAAAGTTTACGTTACTTTGAAATTAGTGTCTCACTTGGTTTTACAGTAACATGCGAATTACCCTAATTACCTAAAAGTTCATAAGAATTACTTGATTCGTCGAGACGCATCGTTCAAATTACGGTGTTTTATATCTTTGAATACGGGTTCACCCCCGGATTTACGCTACTGAAAAAATTGTAGTCTATTAATTTTTTTCCATCAATACGTACTTATGCATGAATCAATATCAATAGTTGAGTTTTAGAATATAAATATTCCTTTCGTTTCGATTCATCTTCATTTCGTATTATTATATAATTGAGGCATCAAATTTTTTGCTACATTCCCGTATTTTTCTGTTTCATACGAAAAAAATCACACATACACATACATTTCTATCATACGAACATTGAAAAACACACAGGAGATATTTGATATTTCAATGATTTCACGGCACATTTTACACGATTAATTAATTAATTTTTTTTCTTTATTTATACATTGTAGTGTAGATAAAATTGCACGTTTGCGATCACCCGATGCGCATATATGTAATGCTTTTTATTTTGTTTACATGTAATAATATTTTTTTTTCTTTATTTACGTGATATTTATTCAAAACGCTCTTGACTCTTGAATTAATATTTTATAACTATTATTATAAGTATCATACTTAACATTATATTAATATTATCATTTATTATTAATTATTTTCATTCGGTAATAATATTTATTATCGTATACCTAATAACAAACGTTAGAAAAAACTCACTAGTTTCACGTAATATAATGTACAAAGCAGGAACGAAAGAAACATCTTGTATCCTCATTCGATTTATCATTAATGTCATTAAAAATTTGTTTTCGATCGCCACTCGCGTGGCCTATAATTTTATTTACAAATTATAATACTCGTCCGTTGTACGAGGTACGAAAAAACGGCACCCATGCGTTCAATCGTCAGACGCGATGAATTTCATCGATGTATACAAGTATATGATACACAAAACAATCGATGACATATCTACAGCTATGTATAAATAAACGATTTTTAAAAAAAAAAGTGAACGAAGAAGAAAAGAGTCTGTACACGCTATGTATAGTAATTTTTTTTCTCCCGTAGTGTGTAGAGTCGGTACCGATGATTCAGCACGCGTCTCTCGTCTCGATACATAATGTATCGCAATAATCAAGGACGACGTTCGTGAACACGACGTTATTTCTTTCTTTTTTTTTTGTCGATCGATGTGGATTTAGCGGCGGCGGCGGCCCTGCTGCGAATTCAAAGCGATGCGCGATGGTCCCTCCGGTTCGCAGGGGGGTAATATATACGATATATTTTTATTTATATATAAGTTGAAGCCGTAGTCTTTTCGCCCGTGAAAAGACACGCGGAAAGTTTTTTTGGTTGTTCGTTCTTCTTTGGATTATTTTTTTATACAATGAATTGTTTTACATCCGTGTGTGTGGTTGGTTGGTTGGTTTTGTTGACTCAAAGCTGCGTGACTCTGTCGGAGCCACAGCTCTGCACTCAATCAACCGCGTCGGCTTCGTCGTAATGCGAGAACTTTAAAAAGACCTGCTCGAGCGTCGTCTGGCTGAAGCTGTACTCCTCGATGTCGAGCTCGATTTTGGCTACAGAGGCGAGGACGATACAAAAAAAAGCCAATAAACGTCTTGTCACGATAAACGTATCAATTTTCTTTTTTTTTTAAGCTTCTTACCTTTTTCGAGCTGCGTGAAGCATTCGGCCAGCGAATGCACCGAGTGCTGGGGCACGCCGAACACGAGCCTGTCGGCGAAGCTCTCCTCGAGGGTGGCGTCGTGAAACAGGCCCGTGACGAAGTCCTTGAGTAGCTCCACCCGATTGCCCGAGGGCGTGGTCGGGGTGCTGTCGCCGCCCAGCAGCTTCATCTCCAGCGTGTAGCCGGCCCCGTAGAGGTTCTTGAGGTGCTGGGTCGAGCCGATGCAGCGCAGCTCGCCCTTGACCATGATGCCGACGCGCGAGCACAGGGCGTCGGCCTCCTCCATCGAGTGCGTCGTCAGGATGGCCCCTCTGCCGCCCTGCAACGATAACATTAGCCATACTGTCGATCGATCGATGTGCAATCGTGATCTTACCTGAAAACTGGCGAGTATGGTGTCCCAGAGGAACCTCTTGGAGCGAGGATCCATGCCGGTACTGGGCTCGTCCATGAGCACGACCTTGGGGCCGCCTATCATGGCCATGGCGAAGCTCAGCTTCCTCCTCGTGCCCCCGGAGCACTCCTGCGCCTGCTTGTCCGCGTGCTCGTAGATCTGCAGGCCCGACAGGTAGAGATCGACGATGCGCCTGATCTCGCGCCAGGGCACCCCCCGGATGGCGGCGTAGCACTCGAGGTGCTCGCGCACCGTGATGTTCTTCCAGAGTGCGTCGTGCTGCGGACAGTAGCCGAGCTGCCTGAAGGCGTCCGACAGCGAGCTGTTGATGTTGTTGCCGCCGATCTGGACGCGGCCGCGGGTGGCCGCCTCCTCGGCGATGATGATCTTCATGGTGGTGGTCTTGCCGGCGCCGTTGTGGCCCAGCAGGCCGAGCACCTCCGCCGGCTCGACCGACAGCGAGAGATTGCGCACGGCGATCTTCTTCGTGGGCTGCGGCTGCTGCTCCTCCTCGCGCCTCGAGCAGCAGTTGCACTGTATCGACTCCTGCTGGCGGTACTCTTTGCGGAGGTTCTGGTTGTTTTTTATTTCGTTGTTGCGGGGAAGAAGAAGCGAGAAAGAAAAATTTATTGCTTGAGTTCTCGATGTGCACGAGGCACGAATGTAATGTTGAACGTATTTATATTGAAATTCATGTAAGAGAAGCGGAAGTTGCTTTCCAACACGAGGATATATTTACTTTCATGTAAAGCATTTAATTCATTTATGTGATGTTAAATTGAAATATTTTTACATTACCATTACCAAAAATTTACTCTTACTTATACAACTTATACAATTACTTTTACTTTGTCACTTGCAGATTTACAGATAAAGGTACTCGCCATCTACCGGCAAAAGCTAGCATTAATTGTGATTGAATTTTCATGACCTTTTTGAAGCAATTTTAATGTAAAAGTTTAAATTTGGGCATAGAATGAAATCTATCGACAGGGGCGCCACTGTCGCGATGCTCCGTATTGGGTTCCCTCCCTCTTTTCCGAATCCATTTTCACGACAACCATTTTCACGACAAGTATTCTTCCCGACGTCCATCATAAAGAATAATGACAATGGGGTTTGGAAAGTGAACTGTGGGCGGAGCCTCGTCAATGGCTGTTACATAACGCGTCAACTGACGAAACGGAGAGTGCACTGCTATACGTAAAGTATACGGCTCTGCAGCACTCTTAGATTAGTTCTACCGCTAGAGGACGTCCGGACGATTTCACTTCTCAATAACGTCGACACATATGTTGGTCGCGAGTAAGGAACTAAGGAGGCATCCCATTAGGAAGCCGCGTTGCTGGTTGCTGCTCGACCACTTGCCAGTACAGATACAACCGCAATAACGAGCGGAGCACGGAGCCACGAAATCCTTTCTTTTGCCACGTGTCGTTGCTCACAGTTATTTTTTTTCTCTTTTTTCAGTTATAGTCGAGCTTTAGTGCAGTAGTGATCTCGACCACCGTGCTGAGTGCTAGATTCAAAATTTTCTTTGAACAATTCAAGTCAAAATGAACGATGAGTACTACTCTCGTCCACAGGAATTAAAAACACATTTATCGGGCAGGACCAAGTCGAGATACGCATACCTTCAAGCGGATAGCGCATTACTTATCTATGTATAGAAAGTATAACTGTTATTTTAAACAAGAATGTCAAAGATTACCTACAAGAAATTTACGAGACGTTCAGACAAAGAGTACCAGCGGATATACGCATCCATGAGCCTCCTTCAATTCCCTTTTTTTAGAAGAGGTTTACTTATATTATGGAATACATAATGATGTATCGCTTGATCAACTTTGCAAAATGAGCTACAGTGAGGGTTATTCGATTTTAAAAAATCTAAAGAATTGTCGTGTCCCACCAATGGAGAAAATAATGTATACTCCCATGAACATTCACGGCAAAAAGACACGTTGCAAACATGTTAATAAGACCATATTTGGAATTGATAATATTCGATCTTTTCATGACAGATTATCGAAGATTGAATCTGCCGTATCTTGCTTGTCTCAAAGTGGCCGAAAACATGAGCGACGAGGATTTATTCCGTTTGTGTGAGCAGACAAACGAAGATAATCTAACACACCCGCTACCGATGCGACGTAGCAGTCTGGGAGAGGGCTACGTTCCATACGTACTCAAATAAAATTCAATAACGATCACATTCATTTCAATGTCTGAATCTTTACGCGAATCCCTCATAAAATGTAATGTTTTTTTTTACGGAGTAGATTAATTAGATGAAAACTTACCTGAACTAAAACAACGGGTGGCTCTTGCACCGTCGACGCACTCATTATGTTGAACACTTTCTGTCTCTCGTTTTTCACATCAACGTCCTCGTGATCGCCCACGTCGTTGTTCTCCATTATCTCTTCACCGATAGAGCCACCGTTGCGCTGCAGAGAAAAAGAAAAAACAATTTTCATCAATATAGCTCAAACTCAGCGATCATCTCAGTACGATTATGAACTCACGATGAAGTATTTGAAAAAGTCCTTGACGTTGCCGCCGTTCTTCTTGGTGTCGAGCAGGAGGAGAACGAGAAACAGCACGGGACAGTGCAGCACCACGCCCACGCCCATGACGATGATCTCGGTGGTCATGTAGCTCCAGATGGTGAGGTGATGGCAGGCGGCGTTGATCGAGCACATGAGGTGCACCCGATCGATGTAGTAGAGCGCGGCGTACGGCACGTACATCGTGTTGCAGAGCGAGAAGATGACGTGCAGAGTGAAGGCCGCGACACCGCCGACGCCGAGCATGTCGAGCGCCACCACCAGCAGAAAGGGTATGAGGCCGATGAAGGTGGCGATGTTGGGCAGGAAGCTCTGGGCCGAGTCCATCTTGTCGAACATGTAGGCCAGCGAGGTGGAGAACATGATCGAGGCCGGACAGTAGAGCATGATGAGGCCGCCGAAGGTGAGCAGCGCGGGCACCTCCTGCAGGGAGGGCACGTCGAACAGGAAGATGATGCCGAGTATGCCGAGGCAGATGAACGACATGAGGCCGATCAGCACGACGAAGTACGTGAAGAAGTACATGGTGAACGACAGCCCGTTGACTCGCAGTTGATTTTTCGCCTTGATCTGGGTTAAAAAATTGAATGATATAACGTCAGCTGCACTTTCGGGAAAAGTATATACGCCGCGGGGGTGTTCCGATACTCTACCTCGCGATCGTAAACCATGTCGACGGCGAGGGTTATGGGCACGAGCACGAGATCCATGCCGATGAACAGGGCCGAGCTGGCGATGCCGATGTTGAACTCCTGCGGCTGCGACATCTGCTGGAACGGATGGGTCTTGACTCGGATCGGGCTCACCTTGCTCGGGTTCAACAATCTGTTTCGAAAACGAAGAAATATTGGATATCCAATCAATATATATAAATTATGACATTATATGACTCATCGTCGTATACTCACTCGTAGAAGGCGTTGGTGAAGACGTTGAGCACGATGGGCAGCGAGTGCTGCATCGTGTCGTTGTACATGACGGTGAAGTTCATGCGCGACAGATTGTAATCGGTGAAGTTGAGCACGGCCATGTGGGGGGCGCGTTTGAGCAGCTCCGCGAAGGTCCCGTTGTACTCGGCCACGCGGCCCACGATGTTCGAGACCTGATTCACCACCGGGCTGATGTCGCGACCCGAGCTGTTGATGTACATGAGCCGAGTGTCGTCGCCGTAGCTGTCTGTGGGATCGAAATAAGTTTCCAACGTATAATACTTAATTCCAATGGAAGCAATGATGAGGGGGTGTATGTACTGACCGTCGTTGAGCTCGAGGCTGTGCATCTTCACCTCGACCGTCTGTATGCTGTTGAGATAGAGGCCGAGAAAGACGAGGGTGAGCGGCGCGACCACCGTGAAGTACAGCAGCTGTATGCTCCTCATGAGCCTGAGCACTCTGAGCTTCAGCATGGCGTAGAACGTCTGAAAGACGCGCGGCTGAATCTTGATCGGATCCAGGCCCAGGCCGAGTATCTGCGGATTCTTGTCCTGCGACGTGCCGTCCGGGCAGTCGCTCGTGCCCTTCAGCGCGTTGTCGTTCTGCACCACGTTGCCCTCGTTCTGCAGGCTCTGATACGAGGTGCTCTTGCTCTGCAGCGACAGCGATCGGCTCAACGCACGATTGCGCACCATCTTCTTGGACAGATTGTCCATGGTGGTGTCGGTCTCCTCGTCCTTCTCCAGATGCAGAAAGACCTCCTCGAGGGTCGTCATGGACACGCCGTAGCTGCTGATGCCGAGGCGCAGCGACTTGGTCCTGATCTCGTGCTCGATCGCCGAGAACAGGGGCGCGAAATTGTCCACCGAGTTGTGCGGCAGTATGAAGCTGAGCTCGCGGCCGTGGCGGCGCGCCTTCTCGGACTTGCTGACGTGCGACGAGACCAGCCGGGCTATGGCGTTCTCGCGCACGTTGCCCTCCAGTACCAGCCTGATGAAAATAATAGATTATTTTTACGCGGCTCGACGATAAAATTCATCGGTGCGTCAAGTGTATATATGTAAACTCACGTGAGATGATAACCGATGCCGAACTTGTTCTTGAGGAAGAGCGAGCTGCCGCAGCAGCGCAGCTTGCCCTTGCTGATCACCGCCTTGCGATCGGCCAGTATGTCGGCCTCGTCCATGAAGTGCGTCGTCAGCAGTATGACCTTGCCGTGGCGTCGCGACTGCAGAAACGACCACATCTGTCGACGCGAGTACGGATCCACGCCGGCGGTGGGCTCGTCCAGTATGATGATCTTGGGGTCGCCGATGATGGCGATGCCCACGGAGAGTTTGCGCTTCTGGCCACCGCTCAGGTACTTGGCGAAGGTGTCGGCCTTCTCCGTCAGGTCGATGTCCTTCAGGGTCTTCTTCACCTCGTGCTCGATCTGATTGCGCGGTATGCCGCGCACCGCCGCGAAGAACTCGAGATGCTCGCGGGGTGTGAGCAGATCGAACAGTATGTCGTGCTGCGGACAGACGCCCGTCATGCTGCGTATGGTGCGCATGTCGTTGGAGTCGCGCACGTCGTAGCCGAAGATGAGGGCGGTGCCCGTCGTGGGGGCCGTGAGGCCCGTCAGTATGTTGAACAGGGTCGTCTTGCCGGCGCCGTTGTGGCCGAGGATCGCAGTGATCTGGCCCTCGTAGATGGTGAGATTGATGCCGTTGACGGCCTTGACCTCGGCCCGGCGACACTTGCTGTAGGACTTGTAGAGGTCGACGATGCGTATGGCCTCGCGGCCCTTCATCTCGCGCACCACCGGCTCGACGTCGCGATTCGTCTCCTCGCCCGGTATGAAGGAATTCGATTCGCCGTTCACCGTGGCTGCCTGCGATCGAGAAAATAATAATCGTGTTACGAATGTCGAGTCGTTTTTGCGGGATACACATCGAGAGATGCGACTTACTCTTGGAGCTTTGGACTTTTTGCACCAGAATCTCGGCATGAAGCAGAACCAGGGTGGACGTTTGACGCCGTATTCCGCTGTAAACAATCGCAATACTATAAATAACGATCACTGCATACGAATTTTCGCGAAACTTACAGGGCAACACCGAGTCCAGGTAGTAGGCCAGCAACGCGTAGAGGAATATGTCGAGGGTCATCATGACGAGGCTACCGCCGAACGGTATACCCGGCCCCGACCACAGATTGTCGAAGTTCACTCCCTCGCCCTGGAGATCGAGCACCAGCGCCTTGTCCATGGCCAGGGCGACGCCCGTCGGCGAGAGCAGCGAGACCAGCCAGAACGACACCGAGCTCGAGTCGTCCACGAACACTTGTATGAAGTACATGAGGCTGAGAATCGTCACCGCGAAGTTGCCCAGTACGCCGGCCGTCTGTGCGATAAGAGTATATCGTTGAGGAAACGAATGATGATTTTAATTTATTTTAGCGAGATGGTTGCGTTTGGCTGACCTGTGATTTGTCGAAGAAGGGCGTGATCATGAAGGCGAACATGATCACGGAGAAGCTGTAGAGTACGACCAGCAGGAATATCGGTAGGAAGTGAGTGTGCTGGAACATCTGCAGAGTGAACAGCAGTACCACCGCCACCGCCGACAGGATCAGTACGAAAATAGCGTAAATGATGAACCAAGACAGCCTGTGGAAAACGATGTAATTAAGATATGCTCTTACTCGCTAGAATAAAGGTATATGTATATGCTCTTACCAGAATACCGAATCCTTCAGGCCCATTATTGTCATGCCCTCCTTGATCTTCTTCTCCTTCTCGCCCACGATCAATATCAGCAGATACGTGATGAACTGCGACAGGGCGATCACCATGTAGAGCGGTATGACCACGCGGAAGGCGAGCATCCAGTCGGCGGTGAAGGCCTCCTTCGGGAACAGCTCGAGCCTGATGTCGGGTATCATGATCTCGCTGATGCCCGTGTCCAGGCGGATCTTGGTGAAGTCCATCATGAGCTGGAGCGCCATGAAGCCCGACAGGAAGTAATTGTTGACTGGGCAGGAGCCGCCCGTCTCGATGGACAGCATGCCGCCCATCCAGTTGGTCTCCTTGCGACAGGTGACGCCCGAGGAGAACATCTCGGTGGGCGAGGGTGGCGCCGTGTACACGGGATTCGTTCGTATCTCGTATCTGCATCGATTGTCGTTAGTTAAAATTTTGTTTTTTTTTTAATAGAACGTAAACTCGACTTGAAAGGAATTCAAGGAACTCACAATAAATTACTAGAAATTGGCTTCGGATCCTCGAATATCACTGCGAGGGGTATGCTGTAGGGCTCCTTCCAGTAGGCGGCCTGCAGCTCGTCCTTCGTATCGAATACGATGAAGTTCAAATTATACCTAGCTGGACGATCCCACATGGACATCCACAACACGTTCATATTGTTTAAAAAAGTCTGCGAAAAAAACGAAAACAAGGTCATTAGCCAAGATATAAAATTTTTTGCTCCAATGTATATAATCTCGCATCGACGACACTCACAAGGGTCTCTGTTGTATTCGGCACAACGGCAATGGTGTTATTCTTGTAACCATTGAAGAACTCGAAGATGTCGCCCTCCTGCCTCTGGGCGACGATGGCGGGATAATTTGGATTCGGTATCAAAACTTTCACCACGATCAGTATGCCGAGGATGTACAGCGGCAAGAAAATTTCCTGCGAAACAGAGAGACGAGAAATCATTAATTTTTTTTTTTTTTCATTTCAGGGCGATTGCGCTGTATCTATTCGAGCGTTCGGAGCTTTTTCATTCTTGCTCGCGGAACAAGTTAATAAAAGTACCATCTACTACTCCCTCTTGTTTCTCTTTCTCTATCCTCGTGCTTTTCGGTCGGTTCATCGTGTGCGATACAATTGTGTGTGTATGTGCGATAGTGTATGCCTATAGAAAAGCGCGCCCCGACAACGGAGAGAGCCGCGGTTACCATGGCTGCCCGAGCAAACTTTATACATTGCTCTGTGCTTTGTGGCAGAGGCCAACAAATCCATCGTACGTATACACAGAGCTTGCAACGGGCCGGGCGCGCACAGTAGTAGTAACAGCCGCGAAAACCACTCTCAAAATTTTTTCTTTATTTTTTTTTCGATACACCAATCAATCTTATCGCCTCGTGCATTCAAAAATCATCATCATCATCGTCGTCATGTCGTTCTTCGTGGACGTGGTGAGCGAGGACTCGTTCTACGAGAATCTCACGCTGGGCGCGACCAAGCTGCTCGAGGCGAATCCGTGCGTGAAGAACGTCCAGCTGGAGCGACGCGGCGCCTGCGACCGCCTGGCGCTGTCGAGCTGGGAGCAGAAGCACTGCTGCCTGCTCACGGAGGACCTGCGCAACTTTTACACGTCGACGGACGGCTTCCTGCTCACCTGGAGCCTGGAGATAGCCGGCGAGGAGTTTCCCATCGGCCGGATGGAGATCAAGGATCTGGCGAGTCTGAAGCGCCACACGGGTATACCGATCGGCAAGGAGCAACAGCAGAAACAACAACAACATGCCGAGAGTGGCAGCGGAAGCGGCGGCGATTCCAGCGCCGAAGCGAGCTCGTCGTCGGGAAGCATCGTCAGCAGCAGCAACAAGTCGGAGAGCCACAAAAAGAGTTGTCCGCCCTTGGTCGAGCCGAGTTTTTTCGGCGGCTCGCGCTGCAAACTGTTCGAGCTCGCCGAGTGCGGCCAGGACTGTCGAGTGCTGCTGGCCTATCAGCTGCAGCCGGACCAGGACGAGCCCTCGGTCTGGCTGTATCGAGGCGGCGGTGGCGATTCCAGCGTGACCGGTAGGCGCTGGTACCGACTGGCCGACAGCTTCTGCAGGTACTTTCGCATGATGCTGGTGCATCTCGGGCTGCCCCAGTGGCAGATCTGCGCCGCCGGCCTACAGCTGCCCACCTGGCTCGAGCAGGTAAGTGTATTACCGATCCGCGCACCGATCGATCGTTTTTTCGGCTCATCGTGCGCGCGATGATTCGCAGGTTTATCTGCTGATCGGGCCGCATCTGCTGCCGGAAGTGGCGCCCGCGAGTCAGTCCGACACGACGGAGACGAGCTTGTGGAACGACGGCCCGACCAACCTCCTCGACCCGGCCATATTCCGAGGCAAAGAGTCGGCCGGTCCGGCAGCGGCTCGCAATGCTACCACTGCTGCGGCTACTTCCTCTTCTGGATGCAGCGGCAGCAACCCGACGAAGACATCGTCCAAGACGTCGTCGCAAACTACGACAACACCGGCTAGCAAGAAAAAAGCTTCGGCCACCACCGCAGCCACCGCTTCGACGTCCCATTGAAAAGCGACTGTGCCTCGAGTATAGTCCTTGGCCTAATTGGCACGCACGCGATTTTACGCGCAGAGAAGAGGAAATAGAGAAAAAAAAAACAAACTAACCAGCACGTAAATGCGTGTGTATGTGTATAGGGGCTTGCCAGCTCGTGGCATCATCTACACACGTGTCCTCTGTGTGCGAGATAGTCATAGTTTACTGCGCGAAACAATTTCGAAATACACCGAGAGTTGAGAATCGATTTTTCAAATGTGTATATTGGGACAATGCTGGTCGAGTGCAAGAGCACCCGGTGACAGAGAGACAGAGAACCGTTTACACGTGTACGTGTGTACGTGTGTACGTGTGTGTTTATGTGTGTGGGTAGCAAAAGAAAAAAAAAGGGAAAAAGGCGCATCGCGTGACTGTACTACTACTGCCAAGCGTGTCTAATGAAACGTATACCTTGCGATTCTCGTTCGTTTCGTTTTCTTTTTCCTTTTTTTTCTATATCTCAAGGCTACGCTTACTTTCTCGCACACAATTACAGCAAAATATCGCGAGAGAGAGAGAGTAAAGGTTATAAACGTGGGAGAAAATTGACGATATTGTGCAGCGCAGCATCAATTTATAATATATAACGGATGGATGGGATGGATTTATATACGATATACGTACCACGATCGTTTTTCTTTTTTCTCGCTTCTTGAGCAGCAGATTCCTAACGAGCATGGCTCGCAGCTGAGACAGGTACACCCCGCAGGAACTCATTCTGAGCTCGTCAGACGCCGTCAGTATCTGCAAAAAAAAGGAAAGCGATATTTCAGCCATTAGATACGAAAGCGGTATATAGTGGTGAGAGAGCTGCCTTCAAGCAGACGTCGTGTAAATATATATAGTCGTAATAACGATAATAATATAATTTTATAATGTAACATCTTTCTGTATCTCCATCTCAAAAAAGTCTTTTTCAATAAAACGTCTGATGAAGCACACTCGACCGACTCGATATTGGATTACATTGAATTAATCACGCCTCGTTCCGTTTGACAATGAGCGCGACGCGATTTTTTTCATTCCTTCTTTCACTACTCGATAAAAAATAACGCAACGAGCGAAAGCGACGATGGTGGGGGAGAGAGCCGCGTCGCGTATCAGTTTACCCAAGTATCGGTCTATAAATTAAAGCTCGTAATAAACTAGCCGTTGAGCTCGTAATTCACTTTTCTGTTACACGTAAATTTTCGTCTTTCTCTCTCTCTGTCTCTGTCTATGTCCAAAGCTCTATGTACATTCGTTAGAGTATTATGAGCCACTGTACACAGAGATAGATAGATATAGAGAGAGGCCTTTTTGTCGCTGTCGACAAAGAGAGAGAGAGAGATGAGCTTGGCCTGTGTGCAACAATCGATATCTTACCCTTTGATCATTTATACCTCCAGCGATGCAATATATCTATGTAAGCTCAACTTGCCTGTGTACACGACAAAATGCATAGTACAGGTACGGGTTCGTTTGCAGGCGAAAATCGTCTATATATATA
The DNA here is from genome assembly GCF_000599845.2 of Trichogramma pretiosum. Taxonomy (NCBI): domain Eukaryota; kingdom Metazoa; phylum Arthropoda; class Insecta; order Hymenoptera; family Trichogrammatidae; genus Trichogramma; species Trichogramma pretiosum. Next base: position 706,858 of record NW_019641677.1, read on the forward strand.
AAAAGAAAACGAGTCGGCCCTGCGCATTATATATTGCCTTTGCGAATTTAACCTGTACAGAGAGAAAGAGCGAGTGGTTGCTGCCTTTGCACCTTGCGATGATGCACCACACCACGACTCGAGTCACATAGAGCTTTTTACGAGCGAAGACAAAAATTGCGCGAATTATCGCCGGGGGGAACTTGATAATGCGCATAGCGATCGTGTCAGGTGGAAAAGAGGAAAAGAGGGAATATATTACAGAGAAATTCGCGATGAACCTGCACATAATACCTCATAAATATGCGTTCATTATAGCCGCGAATTCCTCGCCCGTTCGTTATTATTGTTTCATCGTTTGTGCCTCGGCGCTTGATAATATCGGTTCGATGGTATTGTTGTGCAGTGCTCGACGCGGCAATCGAGTTGCGCAGCTAATTTTATACTCCTTTATACATCGTACATAGAGAAATAAGCTCTCGTGTTCGCCTGCATACATTTACAGCGATGCATTTGCACGCTGCCGTGTTACATCGCTATATTATAAGCACATTGGTGCACAAAGTGTGCCGCGCAGCTTTCGACGCGATATATTTTACGACGCGTGTAACGACGATTGATTTACACCTTTTCGCCAGCGCACGTCGTAAATAGATTCGAGGGGCTTTCGACGCGTGTTCGAGAGATGAAAAGAGATTGGCGCTCTTTTTCCTCTTCGCGCGTGTAATATCCGGCAGAAATAGTAGAAACACACGCGCACCGCGTGGTTTTTCCATTTTCCGGCCTTCGCCTAGGATCGACGAAATATCCGTCGTCGATAGGTAATGCCGAGGAAAAATAAAGGAGGAGAGAAAAAGTCGAAGCGTCAACATCTGATGCACACGCACACACAAACACACTTACCGATGTGCATATTTATCGTTTTGGAGAGTGCCTTAGCTCTCGCGAGCAAACCATGAGATAAGGACGGCACGCGCCCGATGAAAAAATAAAGAAGTAGGAGGCGCACGAGGCACACGTAGCGTAACACACCCACTGCTTACGAACACACTCGTATACCGTATATGCACTTGTGTATATACAGACGATCATCGACACCTGCAGCGGCAGCAGAAGAGAAACGAGCCTCGATGTTCACGTGTATTGTACACAGTACGAGATGCTCGCGATGTTGTATATATTATTGTGTCACGTAGACAATATACGGATCGCGTACAATATGTATTTAATATAAAATGTATACATCGCCTCGCGCTGTACAGCTCGAAATGTATATACAACTGACAATGTGTACAATATGATATACGTCTGTATGCGTGTAAGTGTATATATATGCGCGCCTCATTCGCCAAAAGGAGTGTACAGCAGCAGCAGCAGCTATGCGAGCGGCATGAATATGCAAGCGAGAGAGAGAGAGAAACAGACAGAGGCTAGCCGGGCCACCCCCCAAGCAGCAGCAGCGCAAAAGGGTGCCAGGTATATACTCCGCTTTTCGCTCTCTCTCTATATGTATTCGTGTGTGCGTGCGTGACTGTATATATGCACGAGTATCGACCGGCTCGTGGTGCGGTGCGGTGCGCGCGCGCCGCCACCGCCGCCGTTGCCGCTCCGAATTAAATACGCGTGTGCTGCTGCTGGCACATACACGCGAGCTTTGCCTTATATATACGCGTGCATGTGCACAATGGTGCATGGTGTGGTGTGTGTGTGTTCAAAAAGCAACGACGGCGGCGGCGGCGGTGGCGGACAAGCCCGGCATCGGCGCAAGCGCATGGGGACTCCCTTTTCTCTATCTCTATCTCTCTTTCTCGCTCGGCTGCTCGGCTGCTCTCTATCTCTTTCTGGTGTCTTTTTCACGGCGCCAAGCCAACTGGCAAGTGCACGCGGCTATATCTGTATAGTTGCACGCCGAGCCCACGTGAGAGAGAGCTATAGGCTATGTATATGCTGCTGCTGCTGCTGCACGCACGCACACGAGAGAAGATGTAGCCGAGCGGCGGCAGCAACTTTATTTCATTTCTTGCACTTTTATATCTGTGTGGGTGTAGGTGAGCTTGAGCTTTCATGGCTAAGAATTTATCACGCGATGTATCTCGCGTATACAGCTTTCTCTCCGCTGCTGCTGCTGCTGCTGGCCGAGCTTGCGAACTCTTCGCCTCATTCACTTTCATCCGACTCGCGCGTATCGTCGAGAGAAATGAGAGTTTCTTTTTGGTACAAAGTTTTTGCGCTGTGTATGTAGGTGCGGTGCGCGATGCGACGCGAGACTTTCAATCAAGAGAAACAAGTTGAGAGTTGCGACGTTCGCGAGAATCGAGATAATAATTTTCGTGTCCGCTTACGATGTGCTATATTCAATTGAATTGTACTCAGGGCGATTCGTAAGACGCTTCATCGTTTAGGAAATTTTTGTAAATAAAATAAGTGACAACAATCAAGCTCGAATCACCTCGTACTCGCTTTACATCGTTACGACGCGTTGCGCGAATATCGCCGGGTAAACACAGCTGTTTTCAAGCCCATCAACGCGTATAAAACACGCGTATACGTAATGGGTAAGCTCCGCTCTGCGCTGCTACTACGAGCAGAAAGCAAAAAAAAAAATTTCCAGACAGCCTCGCGTCGAATACACACTGTACGTATATGCGTACGGTCTCGTGACGCGCGCGCGCTCGCCGTATCTATATACATATTCGTCAATAATACCTCTCTCGGAGAACTGCACGTATAACGTATATCCAATGGAATAAAAGGTGGTGTGGTTATACGGGGGACAGCTCGCTCGCGCGTAATCACATTTCACCGTCCCTCGCGGTAATTTACTTTCTTTCTTTTTTTTTTGTGCGCTAAAAGCAAAGCGCGGGGTATAATAGAGGAACGAGGCAAAAAAAAAGAGTTAGCCACCCTCGCTCGCTATCGAGGCAAAAGTTCATCGCACACACGTATATACATAGGATAGTAGAGAGAGAGAGAGAGCCTGGCCACGCGCGCGCGTGCGTTTTCCCGTAGGCCTTTTTGTCATACGGCATACAACACGCGCGTGAATATATAACGAAACGCACACAATCTCACGCGCGTTATACACACGTACGTCACAGTGAGCCTAGCACATAGAGCTTTTAAATATATAACGTATATAGCGCGCGTGTGTATGCATAGAGCCGAGAGGGGACGACAAAAGCCAAGTTGGTCGCGGGCCGATCGATCTCTCTCTCTCTCTCTCTCCTCGTCTACTCTGTCTTTCTCTTCTACTGCTACTCTCTCTCTCTCTCTCTCTCTATACTCGCTACCGACGTTGGGTTTGCGCTCGCGAGCGGCAGGGGCGCGAAGGACGCCATCGATCGTCCAGCAGCAGTGGCATACACACTCGCAGCAGCAGCGCGTTTATACATAATATACCAGCAGCAGCAGCAGTAGAACATACCAAAAACGATCGAGCTCCGAGCCCGAGAGCTTTCGCGAGCTTCCTACTTTTTTTTTCATCGTTATTATTTTATTTATTTTCGATGTCTACGCGCGCGGTCTACGTGACGCGGGCGGAAAATTTCACCACGACTACTGCGTAGTGTGTAGCAGCGTACACAGCACACCCCCTTTTTCGACGCGCGAAGCTCTCGCTGTTAGGGAGGAGAACCCACGGCAGACGGCGGCCGCGTGCAAGCATTCGTTCATCGTTACACAACCTGCCTTTTGTAAAAATCAAATCCTTCTCTCTGCGTGTTTATAGGCTGCCCCGTTCGTTATAGGTCGCAGCTCGCTCGCTTTTGTCGACGATACCTTTGTCTTAGCCTCGGCGCTTGGCCTCTCCGCAAAGATATCCATTGGGTGCCGCCAACGCGATGACGCCCGGCTGATGCTCTCTCGCTCTTCCTCTTGTCTCGCGCACTTCCTTTTGTCTCGTTGTGTCGCATTCACTGGAGATATTTAAATGGATCGCTCGCAGGCTGAACCTGTGTGTGTGTGTGCTTGCGCTACACTAAATGGCAGCAGCGATATCGGACATGATCGTCGTCGTCGTCGTCGTCGACGTCGTTGTAGAGAGCTTAAATGCCACTGAATATCACATCGTGCACAACGGGAGGAGACGTTGTCTCTGATCGTCCTCGTCGTCCTCTTGATCCTGCTCGTCGCCAGATCCGCTGCTCATGCACAGGATCGCCGCGCACTTGACGTACGGCCGACTTTTCATTGCTTTCTTCTTGTCACTCGTTGTTATTTCGTTTTTTATTTATGGATGCACGTAAGAGAGTGTGAGCGACGAGAGAGCAAGAGGTGGGGCTCTCGTGTATTATATCGTTTCCCAATTAACTGTTGATTATGACAACCGATCGAGCGTCACACACATTATTTTTTCTCGTATTCTTATTCAACAACACAACACACGCACTGACATCACATTATTATATATTATGCTCACTCTTGCTCACTAGCACACTACACTTTAGCATCAGCAGCATCAGCAGCAGCAGCGGTGCAGCAGCGGCAGCAGCAGTCGCGAGATGGGGTTATTGGGTTGCGTGCAGCGTTTCACGAGTATACGTGCTATTCGTCGACTCGTATACATAGTATAAGTAGTCCCCGCGTCCCCGACTTTTTGGGGTATACCAGAGCTTGAAAAAGATCTCCACACACGGCAGCGCGCACACTTTTGACAATAATAATGATAATAAAGACGATTCGCGACGCGCAACTGGGCCGCGTGCAGCTTTTCACACACACACACAGTCGACACACACTCACACGCGCGCGCACAATTTTATAATCTAGCAGCAGTAGAGCATACAGCAACGGTAGCGGTATAGCAGTAGCAACGATATAATCGGGCAACGTCGTCGACCAGCGACGCCAGACTGCAGCGGAGTAGCGCTGGTAGCCGCTCGGAACGAGCGAATACTGCTTAAGCTAGCCTAGCCTAGCCTCTGCTACCGCCTTCGCGGAGCTCCTCTATACATATAGCTCTCTCTCTCTCTCTCTCTCTCTCTCTCTCTCTCTCGCTCTGGTGTATATCCCTATATACGTATCGCGCGCCGACTTCAACGCTCGTCGTGTGTGCAGTTCAACTGTAGTACAGGCAGCTACTGCGTCTGCGCGCCATACTACGATATATATATGTAATCCGTCGACGACGACGACGAGCCGCTATATATCCCTGTGTATTATATAGCCGAGAGCTTTAGCGATTATACGTATGCCATATGCAGCTCTGTATCATAGCGCGTGGATATGTGCAATGACGACGACGATGCGTATGTATACGTGTAACAACGATGACGATCCGCGGCAAATGAGATATATAATGACCGCGACGAGCTGATAATAGACACTGCAACAACGACGACAACGATGATGACGATGATGACGATGACGACGACGATGATGAGCTTGCGAGCTTTTATATATATCTATCCTATATAAAGTACGTATATAATACGCCCGCGACTATCGAGCTTCGTCGAGCGTAATGATAAGCTCGCAAGCTCTCTCTCTCTCTCTGCGGGCTTATTATGTTCCCTACCTACCTCTATATACGTGTGGCTTATACAGTGTGCGTGAGAGTTGTGTGCGCGGGTTGCTGCGTGGGCGGGGGGGAGAGGTGAACTCCGTCGAGCTTGCGGCCCGATTATACGTATATATATATGCTGAGCTCAAATTGCGGATTGATGAACTCTTGGGCTAGATGAGAGAGAGAGAGACAGAGAGAGAAATGGACCATTACCCTGGCTAATGTATGATTTATATCGTTCTGGGTTAGGGTCAATGTATCGCTTCACATGATTCTCTCTTTTGTTTACAGTCTCTGTCTCGACAAGTAAGCAGCGGCAGCAGTAGCTGCTAACAGGCCGAACTAGGCAGCACTATAATAAATCCGAAATGTACACATCGATTAGATAATAATTATAGACAACGACACGCGCCGTAACGAGAGTGAATTCTTCTTATCGCACAGCGCCGAGGCGCAAATGTATAGAAGCCGCGGGGGGACCCCGAGAGAACCGATCGGTTCGATAACGCGTCGTCGTCGTCGTCGTCGTCCAAGTACAATGGCTGAAAAATGTGTCAAATCGCTTAGCGCCGTAGTGTAACTCGAACGGCCGCTCCGTGCTGCTATAGAGAAAAAAGAGTGTATATGCGCTGCTGCTGCTGCATATATAACGCTCCGTCGCCGCTTCGCATCATTAATTCAATTGATTTTCAACCGCTTCCAGGAAACCAACGAGGACAGAATGCACACGACGACGTCAAACCTAATTGGAACTCTGACCCGCGTGCATTATGATACTTTTGATTCGGCGGAGAAAATAGAAGCTGCGACACGTGTGCAGCAGTCGTCGTTCTATATAGATCTTCATTATGTAGCGCAACGACTCCGAAGACGACGATGACTATTGCAGCGCAGCGCGAAATTTGCCGAATCCAGATCGCGCGCGAAACCAGATGTGCAGCGCAGAAACGTGGAGAGAGGGCAACGCGTGGAACATATACGTTCTTTGCCCTTTTTTTTCTTATATACCATTATAAGCGTGCAAACTTCTGAGAAATTTTTAGGCTTCCCTCGAGAGCCTAGAGTCGCTATTTGTAAAAAAAAAAAAAAAAAAAAAGATAAAAGAAAAAAAAAGGAGTACACGGAAAATAAATGTCTATGTATTAAGGGGATTTATCATCGCGCGACGCGCTTGTAATATATATATGCACGCGCTGCACATCGGACTAAAATCCCCCGGCCGGCGGAGAAGCCCCGCGCGTACACGTGCACGTTATATCGCGCAGCGATGCTTCGCCGCTGCTGCCACTGCTGCTATAGTATAGCTGCACTAGCTGGCTGACTATATAAGATGTTATTTTATTTGCATAATTCTCGAGCTGCGAGCGCGAGCGACGTTTATATACGTTCGCGCGCCAGAGTCGAATGACACTCTTTTCCTTCCTCGTATTTTTGCACTCGCGTATTTATAATTGTTTTTTTTTTTTCCACGAGCTCGAAACGAGTGACGCGCGTGTGCGCCTGTTGAAGGGATCGCTCGAATCGGAGTGCGATGAACCGCGCGAAAAATTCTCATTGTTTTCTCGTTTAATTTTTCACTCTATTTTTACTCGAAAATTCGCGTACGCATACACCAGCTGCACACGCGTACGTCTCGTGACGCGATCGGGATGAAACGAGTACGAAAAAAAAAAGATAGAGAAAGAAAAGAATCGCTGAGCAGACACCCACGCACAAGCCCCCATTGTATAAGCTTGACAAATTGAAAATTGCAGCAGCAGCAGCGCGGCACGCAACCTTCGATAAATAGTGCCAGTTTTTCGCGCGCCACATATGCTTTTCTCTCGAAATATGTATAATATTTCCCGCTCTCGTGTGCCACTATACGCGCGCGTGACACTTTCGGTCTGCGTCGTGTGGGTATATACATATATTTTTCACCTGCATTTTTCCGCGGTCTCTCGCTACGGTCGCTATTATGTATACGCTAGATACGCTTTGGTTCTCGCCCCCTCTCGAGTGCGCCAGGCCATAAATATAGAAAGATAGAGAGAGAGAGAGAAAAGTCGGGGGCCGCCGCGCACGAATACACGAATATTTGACATTTTTTTCTCTACCGCTGGGGGTATTACGGGGTCAATCCCGCAATTTCCGTCCTCGTCCTAATAAGCTTTAATGTGAGGTTCTATGACTCTATTTACGCTCGTGTTCGATCGAGCTTTTTCTCGATATTATATTGAATGTAAGTGCAAAATAAACATATTTTCCGATCTATTACTGGGATTTTATGGACTTGTGTACTTTTGGTGCCCGAAATAGCTAGGGAGAAGTTGATACTGAATTAATTATTGATCGCGTAATGATATTTCGATTGTTCGTTCGTTCGATTGTGGTAATTTATAAACGATCGTAAAATTTTCAAAACTACTACAGCAGCTGATACCTCTCTCTTTATAAATAAAAAATTGATAGCCTGAAACGTGTTTTGTAGATTAAATGGCCAGCGAGATTATAATTTGAGATGATATTAAAATAAAGCAGCACTTGTAGCAAATACAACAACTGTCGAACATCATAATGCACACGTGCGTTCAAAATTTATTAAAGTTAATAAAAATATCGATTCCCTATAAATCTTTACTTTATGAGATTTCAACTTTAATCTCTTTGAAAACTTATGATAAAAGCGGCGTCATAAGAAATTGACATTAATCGAATTATTAAAAAGTTCCATTAACTGTTTCTTGCTCTACTTAGGCCCTCGTGTATAGTAAAAGTAAATTGCTTCATTTTACGGTTTACGTCATTCTAAGAAAACCTTTAAGATAATATTGATGAGTTTATAACAGGGTTTCTTTAAGTACGCTTTTCATGTAATTCTCAAAAGTATTATAATCGGTTTAATTTTATAATCTCCATTATTTTGAAATCTGATGAATTTTTTAAAATAATTCGACTACGTATCATTTATTTTTACAAAACTTAGGAAAAACGCAATTCAGGAAAAATTGCACGCTTACGTGATTATAAAAACACTCCAAAAATTCTGGAGGCTTTTAAAGTATGTACAAGCATTAAACTGTCTCTGTAGGTAATAATTTTAATTGCTCAGTTGGTACAGTGGTAAACTGTTGAAAAAAATTTCAACAGCATGAGAAATCATAAACAAATTTTTTCGTAAAACAGGGTCTTTAAAATTATTCATGAGGGCATATATTAAGGATATTTACCATTTGTATGATTTTTATCTAAATGAATTCTGTTTTACAGTTTATGTTTAGTTTAACTGTCTACTTTTCCACTAAATTTCATGTATCGAAGAAATTTTGTGTCAATTAAAAATCGGGTCTATGCTTAAATAACGAAAGATATCAGTTTTGAATTAATAGATATTACTTGATATAAATGGATGATAGAATATGTTATTGGAGTTATATATCTCTGCTTTTAGGAAGTAATCTAAAAGTAAAATATTGTGATGTGATATATCCTCAAATCAAATTCTCTGATCCCAAATCATTGTAATTTAAATTTTTAAATCCTTAATGAATTAAAAGATCGTATGATATTATCCAGATACGTCATAATTATTCGTAATATTATTACAATTTCCAATACAAAATTATATTTGCCTGAATCATTTAGTATATTTTCATTTTTCTAACTAAAAATGAATCAAAATGTCTCCAAGAGACTAAATAGAAAAACGTCTCTGTAATGAACCACTGACGAAATTGATGTCATTAAAAAATAGAAATATTTTTTTACTTAAATATAAAAAAAATCACAGTTATGTTAAGGATCAATCTGAAACCAGACATGCTAACAAAAACAATGGTACAATTTGAAATTTCCCAGATCATGCTTTCAGCCCGCATAGTCTAGATAGTATTACAAAGAAGAATCTGAAACTTGTTGATGATTCATCTTCTGAAAAATCAAGTCTTGAGGGAATGGCAAGAATCATGAAAAACAAAGAAGGTGAAGATTGTTATAATTTTGAGTTCTTTTAACAATTTTTGCAAAAATAAAAGAATTTTAATTCTAATACTAGAAATTTTAAAAAGTGATATTTGTCAACAGAAATATAAATTTAATTTTAATGTTAAAAAAAATACTTTCAATAATTGATTATTTAAATAAATTGATGAGCAAATTAATTTTTTTAATTTTTAACACGACAATTAACGTTGAAACAAAATTACTTTCAAAACAAAAACAAATTATAATTGAATATATTAGTAATTATTAAAATGAATATGTAACTGAAAAAGTTTGTAACAATTGAAATGATTTAAAGTATTGAAATGAAAGGAAACTCATCATCCGAGTATGTAGATGCATCATTTTAACGTTAATATGAGGTTTTAGGTTAATTGTAATTATTACGAATCATACTTTACACTTACTTACAATAACTTGAAGTTTTTTCGTTGAACTCGTGATTGTTGCCTTATTATTTAACAAACTGATGATTAAAATGGTCATAGAGACGCTAGAAATAAACTTGCATCTGCTTCAAGTAGAGTAAAATTTCACTTCCCGACATATCCCTTCGATAGCTCAGTTGGTAGAGCGGTGGACTGTAGTTGGTTGATTCAAAGATAGAAATCCATAGGTCGCTGGTTCAAATCCGGCTCGAAGGAGAAACCTCTTTTTTGCATTTTTTTTCACTAAATCTTTACGACGCGCAATAACAATATTTTGATTTCGAACGTATTTGAATATTTATTAATAAAATTACTGTAAATGTAAATGTGAAAATTCATATTTTAAAAATAATGCATATTAATTGATGGTTAATATTAAATCAAACTAAATATTTCACTGGAATTAATTTTCTCTTCAAAATTGCGTTCTGTTTTTAGTATATTAGTTATAAAATACACGTTTTAGCTACGTTGCAATTAGCAAAGTTTCATGTGATGAATAAGCAGTATCTTAATTAAAAGTAGTATAGCGACAAAATTAACTCAAACTAACTAATCTTACACTTGTAGTGAATATTATGCTGACAAATATAACTTGTTATCGTTAAAGTATAAAAATATTTATCAACTGTATTGTGAAGAGTTATTATAAAAAACCAATTTTGCTATTTTTAAAGTTATAAAGATCGATTGAGTGATGATCCACATAACAAGTTGAATACGTCACACAAATCAAAGACTAGTGAGGTTTGCTAAATTCTCAATTATTATAAATAATGGCAAAAAGATTGTTCGACCGTGACAGGACTCGAACCTGCAATCTTCGGATCCGAAGTCCGACGCCTTATCCATTAGGCCACACGGTCTTATGACTACGAGGGAAATCTATTAAATCACAGGTTTCATAACACTGTACGTAATACGTGAATTAATTATCAAAGCTTAATTTATACGTTATCTATAAAAAAATATTTATCAAACTCACAGATTACATGACATTTTTTAGGTATTGTGTTTGATGCTGTAATAGCTACGTTTTATAGCTAGCTTATTAGAGTCTCATGGTACTTGTAATTTAGATTCCTACTTTACCGGCCCTCGATTCAACTATCAACTATTAACATCGTTCCCTAGGTTATCTATAACAAAATTTTATTCATGTTCAATCGATTTAAAATTTTAACCATAAAGAAAGGAAAATTTGTTGTGCCTTTATAGATGCCTACAAAAAAATTAGTAACAGTATTTTTCAAGGCTCTGACATCTCATACATTTATAGAATTACAAATGTTTACCATAGTCAAGTAATAAAAGGTATATACGCAGTACCATAATCATGCAAATTGAGTTATTGATTTTATGCAAATGCGTAAGAAACTACCTTACTCCTATTTTGGGTATAAATGCGACAATCTCAAGGAATTCTGCATCCAGTACCTAGTATTCCATCGGAGAGCACTTCATGGAAATGTGTCGCGATATTCGAGGCTCAATTCGAAGCGCCTGTATCACTGCAATATTACTGACACTCCCGAAACGTCTCTGGATACCACTACGATTAATAATTAGATTCTCGAACTTGAATTTAAATAAAAAAAGCCGATACAAGAAAACGTGACTAGGATAAAGGGACTATTCAGAGAAAACTAAATTTATTTTCGTGTCATTAGTTAATGCTTAAACGCATACCGCTCAACTTAAAACAACTTAAAGCAACTGGAAGAAAAAATTCAGCAACAACGCTTTGTACTATATATATGAAACATATTCCTCGACTTGACATCTTAATTATGCACCTCATTTAAAACTACAACAAGCCTTTAATACCGGGAGCGTATTGTTTCATAGATTAGTTTCACAAGACATAAGAATATAGAAAGAGGAGAGGAGATTTATCCCTATAAAAAGCTTTTAATACCAGAATTAGATACGAACAAATATATAGTATACATTGCATTGCTCTTACTTATATAATTATCTCTATAGGCCACCACTTGCAGGATTACACGTAATGGTCCACTCGCCATCTGGCGGTGAAAATCGACTTTAATTATGTGTGTGCTTTATATTATTTACTTTATTGGTCTCTGTATTCATAAGGTATATTTTACTGCGATAAAAAAGACCAAGACAGTGACCCAGCAGCAAGACTGACTTCTAAGCCTTTCTAGAGTTTACCAGCAAACACGTATATTTTTTAATGGCTTTTTTAGGGGATGCTAATTTTTCTAGGCCTCTTTTCAAGATATTGCGTAGAACTGAATATCTACTTTTAAAAGTAAGCTTCTTTATACGTTGTAATCATTTTTTTTCCAAGCGGAAATAATCTTTTGCTACTGTAATAATTAAATTTAAAATTGAGCTAATTGCTTAGAATTATCTGTAATAGCTCTTACTTCGACTGAATTGGTCTACGACAATATCTTTTTAGTCTTTAAACATAATTCGCTCAACTTTATTCCATTCTTAAATGTAGTGAAATGAAACGTATGTCGACTTAGAGTCATGAAAGGACTCAAGACGTTTTCCTGCAGCCTGAATACTGAACTCCTGAAAGACTGAATACTTTTGTGCTGATTTTCCTAAAAATAAATCGCGCCTATACTTTCATCAACATGATAGAAGTTTTTCAAGGATCCTCGCTTTCAGGTCCTTACAGTAAACGCTAAGGACTAATTGACAAAGGCAAAAAATATTTAATTTTATTTTTAAAGTGACATCGATCCTTATCCATAGCTGTAAAAAATTTCTCAGTGTAAAATAAGGTTCATTACGAATAAAGAAAAATACGATGAAAACTCCTACTATTTTTTAGTAAATAAAACGATCGAAACAGCCAACTGCGATACACAATCACTCCATATGCACACTAGAGCTCTTCTCAATGTCCCGAGACAGAGAGAGGCAAAAAAGACAATGTAATTTTGTCTTTGACAATTGCCCACCTGCACATTCAAGCTGCGATTCATACGACTCAATTATACGAGAAACACGGCGCACGTCGCTGTTTTTCTTTTTCATCTCTCGAAGCTCCACTACAGCTATACTACTACTACTATAAGTAAGAGAGCTAGGCTACGTCGTGGAAAGGGTTACTGAGACACATTCTCGTTTCTCCGTTTTCTCTAGGTATAGTAGCTATAGCTAGCTCGCAGCAGCAGACACCTTTGAAGTGCATAAGCACATGCGCGCGCGCGGAGCTGTTCTTTGTTTCCCAAAAGATGCGCTAATAGCACTTCCCTTTGTCTGCGCCTGCCCCGCGCGCGGTACACGACGACGCAGGGGCATGATCACGGGCACGAGGCTCTCGGTACACACTATATACGCCGCGTGAGAATCTTCAAATGAAAAGGGATCTATTCTGCATATTATTTCGTTATGCATATTCATTAAAAAATTACGATGTTTTTCAGGGCCTGCGTGTAGCACAATGGGCCGTAACAAAAGATCTCGCAGTTCGAGAGACTCAATGACTCCTTTAATTTTTTCCGTTTTTACAGTAATTGCTCGCGATTGGCTTTTCTAACTGTCGATTATTCTTACGTCGAGTACAACTTCATAACAAAAGAAAAAATCTGTAGATACACAGCCCCGTAACTTTTAACGTTTCGGATGCACGTCGGTCGGGGGGGGGGGGGNGGGGGGGGGGGGGGGGGGAGGGGGGCCAATCATCCGATCCACCGAGCACGAGTTATCCGGCAGAGTAAACGCGTTATAATAATATACAAATAACATACATTCGCGCGTTCCATACAGGCTCTATAAGCTCTTAAAAATACACATAAACGCGCTCGAACGATCGAGCTAATGATCGCACACTGCCGCATTCCTCGCTATATCTATCGGCTTTTGCTACATGCAACATTTATATATTTTATAAGCGGCGAATTTCAAATAGAATTCATGGCGTGCATATATACAACGCAGCGGAGACATTCTCGCTCATCGAGTCTCGGGTGCCCGCGTCATGTGGAGTATGTGCACTGCACGCATAGCCGCTGCAAGAGAGAGAGAAGAAACTGCACTGCGTAACATGTGTCCGTGACTTCCACCCGCATATGCATGTAACTGCATATATATGTATAATACACGCGGCGCAGACGTATCGGCGCAAGTGCCTCGCACCGCACATGCAACACTGTACAGTATAGACAGAAGCTGTAGCTGTACACGTATAATAATAACAATGTACAGAAGCGCAGTGGCAATAGCGGCGGCGGCGGCGGCGGCGGCTTGAAAAGGGGGTTGCCGGCATTGCCCTTCCACCATGGGTATAATGTACAAACTTCGGCGTCGTCGTCAGTCAGTCGCACGCGGAGCGTCGCCATGGCCGCCTGCTCGGCGGTACCCAACGTCGCCAACAACGTCAACGATTGCGCGAGTCGAAATAACAAACAGCAACAACAGCAACTGATGGATCTCAACGGCAAGAGCAACAACGGTGGTGGTGCACCTTCACTGAGCCAGAACAAGGTAGCCTGGCAGCAGCGTCTGCTGGGCAAGCAGCTATGCCGCTGCGCCAAGCCCGGCCTCAAATCGTCCACCCTCGAGCTCTTGGTCAACCAGTGCGAGGTGCTGGGCCTGTACTTCAGCTTCGTCGATCCGGCGGCGAGCTGCGACGACTTCACCCGGCATCTCGCTCAGCTCTACGAGGCTCTCAACAACAGTGGTAGTGGTAATAATGTCAAGAAGAAGCTGGAGGTGGTGCACGTGCTGCTGTGGAGCGGCGCCGCGGCCCAGGAGGTGCTCGACGTCGAGGCCAGCTTTCGCGAGCACGTGTCCGATCTGCCCTGGCTGGCCGTCGCCTGCGACGATTACGAGCGCAAGGTAAGCTTATTTTGTGATCTTCGTGGGGGTTTTTTTTTTTTCATCGCTAATCGGCTGATACCTTAAATACGAGATATCGCGTCGCTACTGTTTGCATTTCACACGCGGGGCTCGCTCGAACAAAGCGACGCCGATATATAGAGAGAACGGGAAGCACCGCCGCATGCAAAAACGAAATTGGTGCGATGCTATCTCTCTCTCTCTCTCTCTCCGAACACGAATGAATTTGTACTACGCGCACACCGTGCGGTGAATGCAAATTCGTACTTACGTATATATAGTAAGCTCGACAGTGTAAAACATAACGAGTACGTGTTTCTTCGCATATAAATGCAATTAACGTCTTGTCGAAAATTCGAGTACCGCTGCGGTGGTGGTGCGGTACTCTGCGCGCAAATCGCGGAACAAAATATAATTGAACGCGTGTATTAAATAACGTATGTATACTTTATATTCCGACAAGCTCTCGGAATCAAGTGCGCAAAATTTATGTGTTAAAGTCGCGCGTTAAAGCGCCAGTTTTTCGCGGCAAAGGTATAAAATTTATGTATTCGTGTACTTCTCGTTATACCTCGAGGTATATTTTTTGCCCCCTCCCATTCGTTCGTATTTAAATGCCATTCTCGCTCGCGTTTCGTTTCCTGGAGCAATGAACCAACTATGAGCTATATAGTGCGTAGCTCGTTTCGCTCGATAAGATTCGCGGGATCGAGAAAAAAATCATCATCGTCGACGATCGATGCGCAAAAACAAGAAGAAGACGGAGAGGTATTTAGATGGTAAAAAGTCGCTCGCGCTCCATCGAGTCGAACTCGGTTCAATCAAGCGTGAAATAAAAAAACGTGAACAGGTGCACGAGTACTCCGCGCGTATCAAGCTCGATTATATTGTTTTTTCGTTAGATACGTTTAAATAAAAGACGCCGAGCACGCACAACGATATAATAACGTTAATGGCCCGAGACGTCGTCGTCGAGACGCTGCACAGACGCTCGAAAACTTGGTAATATAAATCATCGAGTAAGTAGTTGGCGAAACAAAGTTGCCTCGCGCGCATTTCTGTATATTCGAGTCCGGAGGAAAACTCGGCTCGATTCGCTCCTCGTGTCTTATATACAGTTTTCCCAACTCTCGAAGAAAAGTCTCTCTGTCGTCGGTGGCTGCTGCTGTCTTACGCGCGGGCTTATGCGATTCCCAATCCGCCAAGACAGAAGAAGAAGAAGAGAAAGAAAAAAGGAGCAAAGAAAAAGGAAGCGAGCAATATTTTCGTTTGCCCGCTATACGGCATCGACAAACAACGAGGAATTATTATTATTGTAATATATGCTGCTATATGGGATATACGTGCGCGTGTGTTTGTGCCGCACTCGACGTATAAACAATATAATATAATATATATATATGTGCAATAAAATGACGCCGCGAAGCGTGATACTCGCTTTCCGGTCGATATAAACCGCGTGTGTATAAAAAAAAAAAAGGAAGAAAAAAGAAAGAAAGAAAAAAAGTCGAACGTTTGTGTGCGTATACATACATTTATACATTGACTTTTCCCCTTGCTGTATGCTACGCTCCCTTCTTCTTCTTCTTCTTCTTCTTTTTTTTTATGCGCAAAACGTTTTTAGCCTACGCACATAGCGTACGCGTATACCTTGCAGCACGTGTAATTCCAGCGGCACACCAGGGTGGGTGGTATACAGCGAGAAGAGAGAGTGAATTTACGACCATAGAGGGGGAGAGAGAGAGAGAGAGCAGCGAACTTGGCAGAGCTAGATAAGGAGAGAATTAAAGGGACGGCTGCTGCTGCTGCTACTGCTGCTCCGCATCAAGCCACTATATAACTATGTAGACGCACAGAAAGTCAGCAGTTTACGGGAAAATTCGATTTAGCGCAGGGGGGTACACGCCGTTTTCGTGTCTATATATATCTATCTACGAAATTGCGTGTGTATTTGCATGATAAAAAAAAATCAGGCGCCTCTCGAAGCGTAATATTATAATATTTTTCCTCCTGTGCGCGCGCAATTTTCTTCCTCTCTTTTTTTTCCGAATATTTTCGCGTTTCTATTAGCCCATTGTGTATTATACGGAGAGAGACGTTTATTTCAGAAATGAGTAAAATGAAATGAAGGCTCGTTTGACGAGTCGTCGTTTTTGTACTATGTACAGATATACTAATGTAAAGCTCGCTGTGAAATCGAATTACGCGAGAAAAAGTCGTTGTCGTCGTCGTCGTCGAGTAAGATTAAGCCATTATACGATCGTGCACGGAAAAGGACATAAGCTGCCATTATTTCAGGATATCGTCGTCGACTGCTAATCGAGCTCCGCCGTTCCCTCCGTCTATATGTATACGTTACACAAAAAGCTCGCGCACGACTATTATTATCCATTTTCATTGAATTTCTCGGTCTCTCTTTATTCAATCCGATCTCCGCGTGCCCGGCTAAACTGATCGCGCGTGGCTGCAAGCTGCAAGCTGCAGATTATAAACACTCCGCGCGTTTATGTGTGTATCGGGTCTTTGACCCTTTTTTTTGCATCGATATATCGCGTGGTGAGCTTGCAAAGCACGAGCGAAAAAGAGACTATTTCGGTCATTGAGATTATTACTGCGCGCGGCGAGCGAATCATACGTTTTAAACGACTGTATAACGATTATCCGACTACCAAATACTCCCGGGGGGTAAGCTCTGCTCTTTTTCGCGACTACGTCTGCCTATTTCGCTCGTTTAACGTAAATACTGACCCACATTTTTTTCGCTGTATATACAAGTGTGGGGCTTAGATTCCTCGACTCTGTACATGTGTGTGTATATAAGTATCAAGTACCGGCGTCGGTGGCATGTTCTCTGTGCACCGTCGAGACGCGCATTCGACTTTCCATCAAAGCTTTGAGCTCGAGATCTCTCTCCCTCGTCGCTCTCTTTTCTCTCTTTCTCTCTCTCTCTCTTTAGCTTCAACCTTGATGCAAGCTCGGCGAGAAACTCGTCTATATAAGGTCTTTCATACAGCAGGCATATTTCGCTCGGGTAAAATATCAGACGCTCGGAGCAAAGAAACGCGTGTATATACGCCGAGATCCTCGAAATCTGCGAGTTTCTCTCTCTTTTACTCTCACTCTTTGGGAGCTGCTCTTTGGGGGGCGGTAAATGCAAGTAGGCTATTCGCTATATATACACGTAAATAATACTTTAAGCGACGTTTGCTAGACTGTAAAAACGTCGTCGTCGTCGTCGTCTCTATAACCAGCTGATGTTTGCCTTTCATTAATACTTGAATCGACGCCCGCGCCTAGTTCCTGCGTACCTTTAACACGCATAGAAAAGAAAAAATTAGCAGCGACGATACATAGCGATTGAATCCTCCTCCTCCGTACCGGCTCGCTTTTGAATGAAAACACACCCGCACACACATCGCACCCGCGACTCCGCCATATATATCGCTCTTTTGTCATTCGCACTTGCGTCGAGCGTCATGTGTATGCACCTATTGCAGTATGTGCAGCAGCACATGTAGCTCACACGACGACGACGACGACACTTGTGCATGCTATACTTGCTGCTCGCTGGGGAGTGAAACTCCACGAGGCAGCTCCATATTTATGTCACCAACCTTTCCCCCCCAAGCTCGCGCGCACAATAAAAAATTCGTCGTCTTTCTCTTTTTTCGAGAAGAAAAAAAAAGCAAGTTTTTTCAACGAGTTCGCCGCTTTCATTGATTCGCAGGTGATGGTACGCACACGTGTGCGGAGCGCGAGTAGTCGTGTTTGCTTTTCGCCCCCCGCCCCGCGAGTGCCTGCTATGATCAGTTGAAGAGTTAATTTCGTTCGACGATTTGTAACGATGTGTAGGCGTGTGTGTGTATGTAACGTGTAAACATACGAGTCGAAAAAAAAATCCTCTCTGTCTCTCTTTTTTTTCATTATCTCGATTCGCGTATATACGTTTTCGTTCCCCGATAACCGATATTGTTCTTTCCGAGCTTCTCTTCAATGGTGCAACGACGACGATGATGATTACACGTACATATACGATACGAAAAAACATTACGATAATAATAACGGTGATCATCCCCACGTGTATTACGAAAAAAACACCGTCTGCAGCCAAGTATCGCTCTCGTGTAAAAGTTCGCGTAATGTATCCTACAACTGAGAAGCAAAAAAAAAACATCAACCCGCTATTACTATTGTGAAGATTAAAAATTCTGGCTGGCTGCGAGAAGAAAAAAGAAGAGATGCAGACTACTAAAAAATGAGTCACATTCATCGTCGTCGTCTACATCGCGACTCGCTCCGCCGTGTTTTTATCCGTCGCGCACACGTGTTGTTGTATGTGTCATAGCTTTACTTGGCGTTCGCGCGCGCGTCTACCCGCGCACACGTATGTACAGAACTCCTTACGTTCGTTTCAAGTGCACCAATCTTGGCAATGACTATTTTTTGCTTCCTCTTCTTTTTTATCTCGTCGCACGCGCATATAGGTGTAAGTACTACATACACACCCACACATTCACTTTTTACGAACGAATCGCGCGAAATTTATGAACTGCTCGCTCTGTCTGTATAAGTGTGTAAGTGCAGTCGAGGAGAGCCGAATGCATATAAATGTACGCGCGGGTCGCATTATTTTCCCCGGGTGCGCGTTATTTTACACGTAAATATACAGGAAGATAGCTCTGATAGCGGCCGGCTGCGGTCGGTATACGCATCCATTCGTTCTCTGCTGGCTGCATGTGGGGACTCATCGATCAAACGGAGGAAAATCCGGCGTGTATATAGTACACATAGTTGAAAACTAGCCACATCGAAATCAATATAAGGCAACTCTATATAAGGTACCACACACAGTCCACAATGTATCCGTGTGCGAGTACACACAGACACAAGTTATGTACCGGCTCGACGCGGCGCAATACAACGAGTTAACGCCGCCGCGTGTACGGGATTATACTTCGTCTATATACTTGTGCTGCATGTGTATACGTGTATTTTATGCTCACCCACACACATACATACTTACAGCCACACAGTCAGCAGAAGGGGGGAGACGATGTTTCGCCGGCGCAGACGGGGTTTTCTCTCGAACACGTGTAGCGCACGGGGGGTATATAATACAGTATAGGCCCCCTCCCTCCCCTTCATTTTTCGTGCTCGCACACACGCGAGTCCTCGAGAGTCGTCTCTAGTGCTCGGGCTGCTGCTGCTGCGGGGGTGTGTTGTAACCATGGGGCATGCGTGCACCCCCCTGCTGCACACACACGTACATAACATGTCCCTGTGCGATGTCGTCGTCGTCGTCGCCGCCGACGTCAACTTGGCGGAAAAGGAAAAACTCGGCCTGTGCGTCTCCCCCCGCGGGGGCGACGTTTCATTCAGCTTCTTATTCAGCGAATCTCGTTTTTTTTTTCGTCCGATTGCGCGCGTTGAAAAATATATAATATCGGTATCGCGTTTGCGTCTCCATAGTCGTCGTAGGAGCTCCCAAAAATATTTTGCCTATTATTATGTTACCGCGATATTTTTATAAGGAAAATTGAAGAGTCGAGTACTTATACGCCGCTGTTACGAGGGGCCTCTCGTATAATCACAAATTATATATACGTCGTTTATACCCGACGAAACCTCGTGTACATTCAAGAGAGACACTAGTCGTACAACAGTAAGCCAGTGCGGCAGCTATTTAGCGAGTATTTGGCAATTTCGCGGGGCTGAACGAGGACGACGGCGGCCCACTCGACGCATTATTACGAGTGGCTTGTCGGTGCGCTGCTCAGTTTCGGGGCTATATATATATATAGGGCCTATTCACGCTTTTATATACGTTCCGCCGCGATACGATCGTCATGAATAAAATTGACGAAAGAGGCATTAACAAGAGCCGCATAAAGGAAAAGACTCTCGAGGTTCGTGTACAGTCGAAATTTTCCTTTCGGATGAATTTCACTACTGCGCGTGTCGCTATACAGTGCGTAGTATGGCATTATTGCGTTTGTAGAAGATGATAATGGTTCGCGAGCGGTGGAATCATTTTTTATAACTCGATCGAAGACTGGAAGCTTCCGCTTTCCAACCTTCGGGAAATCTTTCATCCCGAAGAGATCGAGTGTCTTCTCGCGGAGATTCTCTGAATTACTGCGGCTGGCGGTAATAATCCAGCCGGAGAAAAAAGGGCGCAAAAATTCATCGGGTACGTGGCCAAGACCGGCTACAAGAACGAACCCAAAATCGATGAAAACGGCAAGCCGCAGCTGCGTCGCCGCGTGGCCAGACGCCAGCAGCGGTGCCCCAACAACCGAGACATCGTCCTCGAGCTCTCGAAGATATACGACTCGAATTACGTCGACGAGTCGGGTTTTGGGCATTTCCATGTGGCCTGCATGTACGGTACGAGAGGACAGGGATCTGATCATGGCGATGCTGAGAAAGGGCGGTGATCCTAATCTGGCCGACGAGGAGGAACTGACTCCTCTGCACTGCGTCTGCTCGGCTATCAGACGCTGCGGAACATCGACGCCCGGGACGCGCAGGGTCGGACCACGCTGCAGCTAGCCGCTGCGAATTTCATGCCGCTGACCTTTTGTTTTACATATTCCTTGTAAGCACCTTCATTCAACTTTCACGGCGACGTTTCATTCAACTTCTTATTCAGCGACTCTGGTTTTTTTTCGTCCGATTGGGCGCGTTGAAAAATATATGATATCGGTATCGCGTTTGCATCTCCATAGTCGTCGGAGCCCAAAAATATTTTGCTTATTACGATATTATCGCGTATTTATAAGGAAATTTTCTTCTAAATTTCACTACTGTGCGTGTCGCTATATAGTAGTAGTGGCATTATTGCGTTTGTGTAAGATAATAATGATAGTTATTTCTCAGGGAGATTCGCGAACGCTAGAATCATTTCATTTGTCTTTCAATTTTCCGTACAAACGTATCGTTGATATAAATTGTTTACTAATTTCTTCGACGACGTAATTATAACTATCCTACCTTTGGATAACTTCGAAATTTCACAGCACAGAAAAACCAACAAAGAACACAGAACTGTGTACTTGTTCCGTTGTTTACGTCGTGCATGCGACCTCTCGGTGTGTTGCCCGCTATACATGTTTTGCCGTGCATACCAAATAGCTCTCAGTACTACAGAGAAGGGCCGCGCGGAGCTCATCGAGCTGATGATCTTCCGATTCGCACGCAGTTTTTGAAGATACAGCGAGCGCAGCACACGCATCTATTCTTCGATCTTATCTTTCGTGTTTAGTTTTTCGTTTGCCTTATATGGAAAATCATATTTGAGAGGTCAATCGTTTGTGAAATTCCATGTGACAATGATGGAATCCAGTGACGGACTCGATTGCGTTGTCAGGTAATTTTTATTGTTTGATAATGAAATCATAATAACGTCATAACCTAATACTCAAGTCTACCGGATTTATTTTAGAGTAAAAGAGGAGCCAAGCGATGTGTCGCTTAATGAAAATAATCAAGAAATGATTGACGAGAAACCCGACTTGAAAAACTTGCCACTCTTGCCATTAATTGAAGAAAATGCAGTAAGGATTCATATTTATATGTAACTCGTATTTTTCTTGTTATGAAAATTCTTACATAGCTTCGATTTTTCGACAGACCGTTACGCTTTCCAAATTTGAAGAAAATCGTGAATTCGATGACGAAGTGGAAATAGTCGTTGAATGTGAAGACGTCAAGCCCAACATTAATTCAATAAAAAGTAAGAAATTCGACGATGATAATCAAAATCCGTTGCAGAATATAAAAGATAGCAATGATTATAACACTCTGAACATAATAAAAGTGGAACCCAAAGAGAAAGCGAAACAGGAAGTTTTTATCGGCGCTACAGAAGACACAAATATAAATTTCGATACAAATTTAAATCTCTCAGCTAAGAATTATCTTAACCATCACGTCGATTCAGTGCATAATAAGACCACTCCCGCTTGTGATATGTGTAGCAAGACATTTTCGCGAAAAGATTATCTCAAAATCCACATGGATTCAGTGCATAATAATATCACTCACAAATGCGATACGCGTGGCAAAACATTCCCGCAAAAAAATACTCTCAGGGAACACGTGGAAGCGTCGCATGGCCATAATAAATCCATCTGCGATTTATGTAAAGAAAAATTTTCATATAAAAAAAGTCTCAAACGTCACGTGGATTCAGTGCATAATAATATCACTCACAAATGCGATACGTGTGGCAAAACATTTTCACGAAAAAATAATCTCAGGCAACACGTGGAAGCGTTGCATGGCCATAATTACTTCACCTGTGATTTATGTAAAAAGAAATTTTCATATAAAAGAAGTCTTAAACTTCACGTGGATTCAATGCATAATAATATCACTCCCGCTTGTGATTTATGCGGAAAGACATTCTCAAATAAGGGTAATCTCAATATCCACATGGATTCAGTACATAATAAGATAACTCACCCATGTGATATGTACGGCAAGACATTTTTTCGAAAGGATAAACTGAAAATTCACATGAATTCAATGCATAATAAAAACACTCACGCCTGCGATATATGCCACAAGACATTCACACAAAAATGTAATCTCAAAATCCACGTTGATGCGACGCATATTGGTGTTACTTATACATGTGACGATTGCGGAAAAAAATTCACAACTAAGGCCTCCCTCAAATATCACACGGATTCGTTGCATAAAGGCATCAATTACGGTTGCAATTTATGCGGAAAGAAATATACAAAGGAGAGCAAGCTCAAAGCCCACATCAATTCAAAGCATCGTTCGCGCATCACAACTTAATACATAAAAATTTTGGTTTATATTAAACCCCATGAGTTTCTCTAATATCATCTCTTTACTTAAAAACAATGTTCAATTTAGAAAATAAATATAAATAAATTTTGGAAAAAATGAGTCACACAAATTGCAAGCTTTTTTCGCTACCTACTCACGTCCATGGTAAATGAATCCCTTCAAAACTCCTCACACTATTCAGAACAGCGATTTTTTACAATCGAAAATATACAAACCTACCTCACGCTCCGATACCCGAGGCACTAATTGAAAGTGTCTGAATTTGCATAGATTACGCCTATCTATATACACGTGCTCCGTGTGACCATGCGTATGATGAGACGCTCGCGCGATTAACCCTCGCGTGACGCGTCTATAAATAACGTATTCTGCGTTCCGTTGCGCATTTGGTTGGAAATTCGCGCATTATAAATACGTAAGTACCTAAGCGGTATGTATACGAGGGGCTAATAATCGAACGAGATGATCCTGGCAAATATTGGATGAAGGTGTTCCCGATTTATAAATAGCCTGGCATACGCGATATTATATTATTCTCCCCCTTTTGCGTTTCGCGATACGCTCGCGGCAACGACAACGACGACGTCGACGTCGACGTCGAGAGGTGATTCGATCAGTCGTCTGTGCGAAATCGAATATGATAAAGGGAGGCGAGACGGGCGCGGGGGGCAATTTCGATTTTCTAAAAATGCCGCCGCTGCAGTAATTCGCTTCGTGGAGCTTATATCATAGAAATAATATAATAGTGGTAGTACGCTTAATCTATATTTATGCGCCGAGTGTCACCTACACGACGAATTTCCAATTCATAATGTCATATAGATGTATACGAGGTGGGGAGCTGTGCTTTTTCCCTCCTCGCCTCGTTACGCGCGCCTCGGCACGGAGAATCTGCAGCCCGAGGGGGGGGGGGGCACATATACATACATACAGCCTAGCGAATGTTTGCCAGCTGACATATGCTTTTTCGCTTACGTCCGCGCGACGATCGTTTGTTTTGCCGATTGTATACTACGGCACACGCGCGTATTACACGTCTGTTTTTTTGTCGCTGTTATTATTCCATTTGCCGGTCTCGGGGCGCGCGAAAGCGCATTTTACACTCGCGGAGATACAAAAAAAAAAAAGAAGCATCCGATAAACGGTCCACGCGCTTTGTCGCGCGCGTGTCCCGGGGAATGGCATATTTCATAACGTGTTTTTTTTATCATGCCCTCTCTCTCTCTCTTTCAGTTCAAGTTCCATTTTCCGTTTTCTCTTGCTCGTTGCTTTTTTTTCCTCATCTCTCTCTCGCTCTCTTTTACCTTGGGGCTTGC
Source organism: Trichogramma pretiosum (assembly GCF_000599845.2). Taxonomy (NCBI): domain Eukaryota; kingdom Metazoa; phylum Arthropoda; class Insecta; order Hymenoptera; family Trichogrammatidae; genus Trichogramma; species Trichogramma pretiosum. Next base: position 731,715 of record NW_019641677.1, read on the forward strand.
TTCTTCGTGTATGTATATGCTATCTTATACTGAATGACTTGGGAGACTGTACTGCTTGGCTCCGCGCTTACTCTCTATATGTATGTTTCTCTGCCGCGCGCACTCGAGGTGAAACTCTCGCCGAGGGACCCGACGTCGCTCGACCAACCCTTCGTAATCTCTCTCTCTCTCTCTCTTTATATATAGCGAGGGTATCACGTACCAAACCGAGGGGTGTGAATACTGGAGACTCTCGCCATGTCTGCTCGTATACAACATGTACACGCCGGGATATATATATTCTTGCGCTCGCTGCACGAGAGCTTTATTATTGTGTTGGCCTCGGAGTCTCGTGATGTGTATGTGTGTGCATAAAAAAAACACATACGAACGCCAGAGACAGAGAGAGAGAAAGCTCGAGAATGGATTTGCCTCGTTTTCCTCTAATCATAATTAGCTGCTATTTGCGCGACGAGCCTCAGCTCTCTCTCTCTCTGTCTGTCGAGCTCGATTATATTAAATGAATGCCTCTCCCCGGGACTCGGCTGCCGCTTGTCGGAGTCTAGGATCGGAGTCGCTCGAGAGCCATTCAATTCGTCGACGTGCACATGCTGCGCGACTCGAGCGCGCGAGCTTTTTTTTTCTTGTGTTTTGCGGCGGTGGCGTGACGTGACGTGACTCCGCATTGAAAAGCATATATCCCTGAATTGTCCGAGAGGGTGCGAAAATTTCGCGCGTGAATTTTCCCCGTATTTTAAATGCCCCGAAAAACCGCATATATTCATCTCGAGCGAGATGAACGGCTGACTTCGTGCAATATGTCACGCGCTGTTTTCGCGCGCCGACGCGTATATGAGACATTTATACTTTATAATACGAAATACCGGCGTATCTCTCGTCGTTCGAGATTTTTCGTGCGTATGATTCGCTGCAAGCGATAAGGGCTTTACGTTATATTGTATACGTCGTATATAATCCAAACCGAGACCGAGTCGAGAGATTATATACAGATCGATTGAGGTGGTATGTAAAGCTTGCAGCTGAATACCTCAAGAATTGTGTCGAAGCTCAATGAACGCGTAATGACACGACAAGATTTTTCTAACTCTTTACCCCTATTTTTTTTTCTTTTTAACAGACACGACTGACGCGCCGCTACCGCATCAAGGCCGGCGTGCCGACCCTCGTGCTGCTGGACAACGCCACGGGCCAGGTGATCACGCGGGGCGGCGTCGAGCGCGCCCTGGCCGATCCCCAGGCGGTGGGCTTCCCCTGGCGGCCGGCCCATCCCAAGCAGGCCCTCGAGGACGGCCCGCTGCTGCCGTGCGCCGGACGCGACAGCAACGAGCCGATGCTGCACGAGGAGCTTAGACACTGCTACAAGGCCGTCTACTTCAGTGCCCACTGGGTTCGTATTGCACTTCCTGTTTTTTCATGAACGAATTACAAGGCGAATCGTGAGTTCGCGTGAGAGACAGATCCGAGATTGTAATTTTTTTTTTTCATCTTTTTGCAGTGTCCGCCTTGCAAGGCTTTCACGCCGCAGCTCGTCGAGACGTATCAGCGCATAAGGGAGCGCGGTCACGACTTCGAAGTGATTTTCGTTAGCTCGGACAGGTGAGATATCGACAGAATATCATAATAGCTTTTTGCTTCGACTTTTCCTCGTCGATTATTCATTTATAGACTACGTAATGAGAATGAGATTGACAGGAATAGAGGGAGCGGATTCGTTCGGGGGATGCACGACAAAGCTTCGTTTTTTGTTAAAAAATTAAAATTCATCTATTAAATTAATAAAAAAAAATTTTTTTTTTTCGTTTTACTATTTACAATACTCGTCAACGAGTATGTATGAGGTAGGATTCCGTTTAGGATTCCATGGGGGCGGCGGCGGCCACCTGGGCGGCTTCCTCGCGGATGCGGTCCTTCTTGAGTTGACCCATGAAGGCTGCCTTGTCGGCGGCGGTCTGGAAGCGACCGTGACCGAACTTGGAGCTGGTGTCGATGAACTTGAGGTTGATCTTCTCGAGAGCGGCGCGCTTGGTGTGGACGAGGAGCGACTGTAATTAAAAGAGGCATAAGATTAGTATCGTTGCAAGGGGAAATTACAGATATGAATTTGATTCTAGTATTTGCTTCAGTCCTATCATTCAGAATCATGGAAATTTTTTTCATAATCCTTTTGGCTCTAGGTATACTCATCATGGTAAAAAAAAAAGAGTAGTAGCTAATGATATCTTTCAAAAACTCTTTACACACCTTTCTCAGAGTGATGACACGCTTCTTGGTTCCCATGCAGCAACCCTTGATCATGATGAAGTCATTGTTGACCTCACCGTAGTGGGGGAAGCCACCCATGGGGGTGATGGTTTTCTCAGTGAGATCGTAGGCGGTGGAAGCGTTATCCTTGACAACCTAATAAAATAAACGTACATAATTAATAAAGAATTCGTTGAAAATTAAGTATTTGGAGGAATGAGTTTTTAAATGAATGAAAATGTAGCTTGATTGGGAATCTCCCAAGTGATAAAAGCACAAGAGAGAACTATGACACAGCTCAGATTTGCTCTAGCCTCAACTAACTAGGGTACTCGACCCAAGGCACAAAGTCCAAGTTCGAGTTTTTAGAGGCAGATAGTCGGATGTAATTGAAAGTAAAATTTACCTTTCCGTCCTTGGTGTGTACACCATCTCCGATGCGGTAGATCTTCTTGTTCATCTCAGTACGGTGATGGTATCCCTTCTGACCGGCGCGAGCGACGGTGAAGGATACTCTGCTTGGATGCCAAGCACCGATACAAGCGACCTTCCTCAGACCCTTGTGCGTCTTGCGGGGCAGCTTCTTTGTGTGCCAACGGGAAGTAACACCTTTGAGAAAAAAAATAATACGTTAGAAACATGTCAAATGAAATATTCATCAAGTACTTGACGAACTCAATAACTTCAGTAGGAAGGCAGCATGAGTGTTTCACCAGAATAGTCTGATTAGGCAATCATGTTTTTTCATCATGGTAATTGAATCAGCTCGAACATCTCCATAAAAATAACAATAAACAAAGCGATATCTTACCCTTGAATCCCTTTCCTTTGGTGACACCGATGACATCGATCATCTCATCTTTAGCAAAGACATTCTTGATGGGGATGGATTTTTCCAAGTGTTCCTTGGCCCATGCAACTTTGTCGGCGATAGATCCACCGTTAAGTTGGATTTCCATGATGTGGGCTTTCTTTTGCCTTTGGTTCATGAGCTTCATTTGGGTGTGGGCAATGACGCGTACAACCTTGCAGTACTTCACGATTTTCTTGAAGTTTGATTCAATGTTAGATTTTCCAGCCTCATCGGACCATTTCTTGGAAGCCTTGGTAAAGGCCTTCTTTTGGCTCTTGTACCTATGAAAAATTGAATATCCTTTCTGAAGTTGTTTCTGAGGTTGTCCTTATTCTGTGGAACTGGAAAATGTGAGGATCTCATCGGTGGATCACATTGTGAAAACCACGAGTGAGAGGAGATCTCAACACCTTCTTACTAGTTGAGCCTTTTCAAGAATCATTATAGAATTCTTTTTGAGATTAGTTTCTCAATGGTTCAAACTAGCGGCTCCGGTTAAATATTGCATGGCATATTTCTTTTTGATAGTAATGAAGTATAAAAAAGATATGCTCAAAAGGTACTGTAAAAAAACTTACCAGTTCTTGTAGAAACGTCTTCTGCATTCCTCTCCAAGATGCTCGGCCCACACAGTAGTGAGAGCACGGAGACCATGGGGAGTTTCGATGTATCCAACAACACCGACAACAACCATTGGTGGGGTTTCGAGGATGGTGACAGCCTCAACAATTTCTTTCTTGTTGACCTCTGTTAAGATAAATTTACATGTTAGAAGTGTTCTAGTTTTTCAGTAACTAAAAGTAACATTATATTATAAGACTGTGTTCAGTATGGTTTGTCTCTCTGTCTTGGCCCAACGGGCTACATCAAGATTATGGAATATACCGAACTTATGCTCACACCTACAAGTAGGGGGCAAGTTCTCTATTCGCCTTGCAGTCTGGAGAACATACCGTACAGACGGCTCTCGTACTGCCATCAATTTCAAAGAAAGTGATCCCCAGGCGTTCAAAAATTATTTTAGCATTACGAGGTAGCAGATTGAAATGAGCCAACTTACTTGATCCAGGACGATCAGCCTCACGGACGACGTGGGTCATACCGGCCTTGTAGGCGATGAAGGCCGTCAAGTGGACGGGTTTGGTTGGGTCATCCTTGGGGAAGGCCTTTACCTTACCACGATGACGCTGGGACCTCTTCTTGGGGTAGAATCCCATAGACCCGTGACGGGGTGCACTGAATTTTCTGTGAGACTGAAAGAATGAAGAAATAGCACAAAATTAATCATACTGCCGGAGACACGAGGTCGGGTATTTTTGAGTGTTAGGTTAATGCTCAGACCGCCCTAGAATAATATCTTCATGGTTTATCAGTTTTAACCATAAACAAAGAATTATCTAAATCATCATGTAAAATGTGTGTAGAAGAGAAGAAAACTGATTGTTATACCATATTTAAGGAAAGATAGCTCGGATATAAAATTGTTGGTGGTGAATAAATTTTTTCAATACGATTGCTTGAAATATCGCCGAAAAATTCGTACTAATTTAATTAATAGAAACTTTTCTCGTTGTTAGTGTTAAGTTAAATGTTTTACAGAGAATTATTAGAATAATTGCAAGATGGCTAAAAAAAAACTAACCAAACATGTTACACGTGTAAGAATTTATAGCCGGCACACATGGCTTTTTCACAGCACTTTTATAACCGAAAATCAGCTTTATAAATAAAAAATATTTAATCAATGCAGTAAACCAACCATTTTAAAAGAAGTTTAAGTTAGAATTAATAGAGATGCAAAGTAGATGCAATTAATAAAAAAAAGATTCGGAGAGCCGATGTCTTACCATGATGACCCGACGTACAAAAAGGAATAGAGAGAATTCTAGATCGAAGCGAGAGACTTCGCAAGCAACGTCGTGGCGCCGCCTGGGAGAGTAAATTTCCGCGCAGTCTCCAATAAAGCGCGCTCGAGGCGCGCCAATAATTCTGTCGGGTGACGGTCAATGCATTTATTTATTTATTTTTTTTTTCTATCGAATAAATACGAACATTAGCCAGGAAACAAAATTGGAAATAAAAATATGTATAAAAAGGTTTTGATATAGATTAATTCTAATGGCGTCGTAAACAGTGAAAAAAATTTTATAAATAGTTATCAGTCAATCAACCAAATTGTCGGCTGAAATTTATACTTTTTATTTTATTGAAAAAAATATGAACTATAGCTGAAATTGTCAAAATAACGCTGCAGGAAAAAATAACAAAATGTATAATTTTCTACAAAAATTGCATACAAAGTAGATCGTATAAAATTACACGAATTCCATTACCGCAGCTCGATCGGCACAATAATACCGGCACCTTTGCCAGCTGTTGGAGAGTTTGTCAAATTCTTTGTCAACGAGAATGCGTTCAAACAATGAGTAATATTCATTATCGTGTATTAATTAACTGCGTGCATAGACTCGGCAGGGTGATTCCGATATAATACGCTAATAATTGGTATAATAGGTCACGAACCTCTCGAAAAAAATCCGCATCGTGCCCGATAGATAATACCAAACGAGATCTGAATGATAAAAGTAGGAAAAAAAGTACTTATGATACATAAAAGACTCCATGCAATGAACTCATGCATCGATGAACATTTAATTCTGTCTAAATAAATTATGCGATATAATTTTTTATAATTAAATCGTGAACTCTCTCTCATGTTTTCGCCTTCAACAGGAGCGAGGAATCGTACAAGACGTACACGGAAACGATGCCCTGGCTGAGGATACCCTTCGAGCAGGAGGACCGACGCCAGAGACTCGCCCGAGCCCTCGACGTCCAGGCCATACCCACCCTGGTCATACTCGATCCGAGGGACAACATAATCACCCTCGAGGGTCGCACGGAACTGCTCGAGGATCCCGAGGGTCTCGTAAGTATAAAAAAAAGTATTTGCACGTATTAAGATTGGAATCAAACACGTCGATCTTGCAATATGATTGCGTTTTTTATTACGAGCGAATCGTATTTTTTATTGCGAGAAAAATACGAGAAAAAAAGATTTTATAATTAAGAAAATTAAAGATTTGATTGTAATTTCTACAGTGAAATGTGAGTCGATCATATTTAGAAATAAAAAGCTTCAGAGGTCGTGTAAATTATCAGTCGAAGCAAAGCTGAGGTATATCGATACTTGAAATTCAATTAAAGTGACCTAGTTATTAAAATTAAATGGAATTAAGAGCTCATTGATGCTGGAAAAATGTTATTCAATTTTTGAAAAGTATTTTTATTCCCTTTTCCAAAGTAATTATACCTTATTTTTTTAAATTCCAAGGTGATTTTTTTTATTACTAAGATACAACCATTTCTTTGAGTCTTTTTCGTATATTTTGCGTGTTAAATTTTTTGCGTTCCTAGAGTTTTACGTTTTTCGAAGATGCACTTGCAAAAGTCGATCGATCATATGAGGCGTTTAATACCACAAGTATTCTATAGGCGTGGAGCAATTTCGCCTGAAATTGCTTAATTTCTAATTCGCCGAAAAACCCCCTGAACTCACTTAAAAAAATTATGTGACATATGGCTTCAATTGGAAATTTCCTCAGCTATTCAATAGTGGAGTGAAATTCCGAAAATTTTCCATTTTTTCCCGGAAAATTTTAAAAATGAACTTCAAACATTAAATATCTCAAAAAATGTATTTTTAAGATTTTGTGATATAGTTCGAAAGCTGAGGAGATTTCTAATCGTAATACATATTTTTCAGAGAGTACATGTTATTTCTATAAAAATTAAAAAACGTCGATAAACGTCTTAAAACATCCGATTTTGAACAACACGGGGTACTGCGCGACGAAACAGCTATTACGCGGGTCGAAATGTCACCGAAATTTCGAAAATCTGACTTCTTGGAAAGCTGAGGAAATAATTGTCTGTTTGTTCGTGAGTGCAGTTGCCATGTCTACGCGTGCACATGTGTACTAGACCGGGTCGTTTTTGCAAAAATTTTTTGTATCGCCTGGGCTCATGGCTGAGCTGAAAGTTCAAGGTTTCAGATGAAAAAAGCCGGGCTGCAGAAGTCAAAAAAGTGACCGGAACCGGTGTCGATAGGCTTTTGAAGTTTAAAAACGTGCTTCGGAAATTTAGCAAAATCGCGCAGAAAAATACATCTTTATCCCAAAAAACGACATTACGAAAAATTGAAAAATCGAAAAGTGTATTAGTTTCTTCCAGGAAATGGCTAAGTAGAATCAACTATGGAAAAAATTGCATGAAACTATCTGATAAATTCTGCTTCGCTGGTTTTTTAATGAATAGAGCTGGCTCAGAATTATTGAATTTTAAGCTAAAAAAATGCATCGTACGAAAATAGCTGTATCTCAGCGAATCTTGAGAATTTTTAACTTCTGAAACCGGCGTTGGGAAGGTGAGAAAAAAACCTATCAGATAGTTTCATGCAATTTTTTCCATAGTTGATTTTACTTAGCCATTTCCTGGAAGAAACTAATATACTTTTCGATTTTTCAACTTTTCGTAATGTCGTTTTTTGGGATAAAGATGTATTTTTCTGCATTAAAATAATTTCAAAGTGTATACTAATTTATACCATTGGATTCGTCATAAAAAATCCTAAACTTTAGCAGTGTCAAAAAATTTTCTAAATTTTTTCTGTTCATTTTTAAACGTTTACAAGACGATTTTTTGTTTTTCACGCAGAATAAAGATATCGAAAAAGTGCATTTTTTCAATTAAATCGTCCTCCTAGGTCAAAACTGACTACGAAATTCGATTCTACACACAAAAATACGTAAGAAAACGTTTTGTCGACATAAATTTTACCTTCTGAGCAATGTTAGCAATCTATTATATGATTGCCATTTTCAGAGCGATTTTGCTAAATTTCCGAAGCACGTTTTTAAACTTCAAAAGCCTATCGACACTGGTTCCGGTCACTTTTTTGACTTCTGCAGCCCGGCTTTTTTCATCTGAAACCTTGAACTTTCAGCTCAGCCATGAGCCCAGGCGATACAAAAAATTTTTGCAAAAACGACCCAGTCTAATGTGTACCCTTCGTAAATGATGTAGCCATAATTGTAAATGAAACTTTAGACATTTTATTATATTTTTAATGATGATTCAGTGCAAATAGTTTAAATAAATGGCGCAAAAATGTGGCATTAAACGGTGCGTTACACAACAAGGCATATTAATTCATTTTATTGTACAAATTTATATTTTTTTTTTCAATTTTCATAGAGTTATTGCAAATTGACGCATTTATTTAGAGTATTCACTTGAATGATTATTTCGATAAGCATTCCCCACTGAGGCCTCCAATTGAATGTAAAAAAAATATTTACCTTCAAGTGGTCGGAGTGTCACCTTTTGGGGTTGCTATAAGTTTATCACTAATCTTTTGAGATGAAAACCACGACTTTCTGGAGTATAATTATCATAAAATGATTTATTGCATGCATAAATTAACGAGAATGTATTCAATTCAATTCTGCTGAAGCAAATTTCACTGCATTTTCAAAGGCTACTTGTGATAAGCCTGTACATAAAGAGGCACCAGCGGCTTCGATTTCTTCGTCCGTAAAAGCTTTGACATCTTCTTTCGATGAGACTTCCTCTTTCTCCATTTCTTCTGATAGAGGAAAAAATGTAACATACATTTTATCACTATAGACTTCAATAATTTTTGCTGGCCAGAAATACGAATTAAACCTTTTCGCCAACACCACCTCATTGGGAGAGTAACGGGAAAGAAATCCCTGGTCTACCGGTATTGATACTACTGAAGGAGGGTCACTATGTTCCAATGGAATATCTACGATAGGTGGAAGGGTTTCCTCGTCATCGGTGGTCACATTTATTGGACTATCTTCGATTGGACTTATCGTAATTGTCCCTGGTTTATCAGCATAAAGAGCTTCATTACCTCTACTGAAAATTAAATTAAATATTTTAAGTATATAATTGTATTAATTTTAACATATTTACTCACATTAATTCAATCGACGCATTTTTTATATATTCGATCTCCTCAGAATCAATATCGATATTTTGTAAATATAATCGAATCGTTTCCACATTTTTATTTTTACACCGAAAAAAAGATCTAGCCGATTTAGCTAAGGCTTCATTGACTTTATTTTCTTTAGGAATACCACAGAGTTCTTTATATAATGCGGTGGCCTTAGAGTAATTGCTGTTATAAATCTTTCTATACTCTTCATAATCTAGTCCAGGAAAAAGAGCATATTCAATGCATACGATCGTTAATATCCCGGCATTCAATCGATAAAGATTAGTTACAGTTAAGTATTCGATTTTAAAATTAAGAATCGTTTTTTTAAACACTTCTAATTCTAATTTTATAGGTGCATAGGTGACAAATTTATTCAACCCCTTGCGTAGTATATCGATTAAAATTTTTTCGTTCTCTAAATCTTCTTCTTTCACTTCTTTTTTCTCCAAATAATTTACCAAATTAATGAGAACTTCTGCGCTTGCTTTTATTTGCAAATATTTTCGAGTTATATTATATCTTGGCAATGGAACAGTGCGAAAAGTTTTAAAAGTTTTCTTATTATTACTGGAAATTAAATTAAATTTTTTTAGACTATATAATTGTAGCAGGCATTTTCAATACATTGACTTACATAAATTGAATCGACGCATTCATTATGTAGTGCTTTTCTTCTGCATTAATGTCAACCGTTTTCAAATAAGATCTTACTGTTTGTAGGGATGTCTCTTTATTATAAAACAAGCTGTTCCTAAAAAAAAATCTACTTGATCTAACTATAATAGGATCAAGTTCATTTTCTGTTGTGAAACCACAAAGTTTACGCAGATTTTTATACATAACGGTTGCCTTATCATGTCTGCAGTTATATATTTTTCTATATTCTCTATGGTCTTTTCCGGGGTATAAGACATGTTCAACACAAGCGACGGCCAATATACCACGATTTATTCGATATAGATTAGTTTTCTTCAATTCATCAATGTTAAAAAAACGAAGAGTTTCTTTAAACGCATTAATATCTTTTGGCGGAAGGCGTTGTCTTACAGATTTACCCATTCCCTTACGTATTATATCATCCAAAATATCTTGATTATCTAAATGTTCTTGTGTAATTTTATTCTTATTCAAATAATCCACTAAAAGTATAATATGAACAGCAGCGGGTTTTTCACGAAAATATTCTTTAGTCATTAATGTTGGTGGCATTTTTTTTGTCAACTGCTCTTATACTGATGAAACTTTATTTTTAAAACTATTGGACGTTGAATGTTTATTATAAATATTTAATTTTGAACAGATTAATTAATATTACAATCTGATGTGTAAGACGTTCGATAATAATAGCTTTTGTGTCAATACCAACAGTCAAACGAATTTACGCTTTGCTCCACATCAATATTGTGTTTTCTAGCTCACATAGGATATAAATCGGTAGAAGAATAAATATACCAAAACATAATTTTCACGTTCTTCTTGTCATATTAATAATTTTTATGTATTAAGCAATTCAATTTATAACTACATTTTTGATTAGCTGTATCGCACCTCTGTTATTCACAGTCAAAATACAGCGGATTGGCATCCGTCGGACCCATTGATGCTAATTACATAATTCGGTCATCAAGATTGCATCCATTTCTTTAGGAAAGCAATAGTCTCTACTCTCTGCTCAACCACGAGTAAGGCGATCAGAGCCATAAATCAACTTGCACAAATACACAACGCAACAAAATTATCGCAACAAAAATTGTCATCGAAATTTGGTCAATTTTCAAATAATTCTATCTTTGTCTATTTTGATCGTATCGAGACATTTTTTTTTGATTTCTTGAAAATGTCTTTTTTAAATCCATATATATTACATATGGGTTCGGTCAATATTGAGTTACTGTAGTCCACATCATGTTTGAACAATCGATTTTTTTCAGAAATTTTTAGTGCTATGTTCAAATACTACTGGTAACTCGATATTGACTTAAACCCATATGTAATATATATGGATTTAAACAAGACATTTGCAAGAAATCAAAAAAAGTCTCGAAGCGATCAAAATAGATAAAGGTAGTCATTGAAAATTGAAAAAATTTCGATAAAATTTTTGTTGCGATAATTTTTTTTGAGTAAATTATGTGCATCTAGTCATGCCACTATATTCGATCAATAATTAATATGAACAACTTAATTGTACGTAAGAAAATTTTTTTTAATAATTGGCTGAATAAATCGAACATTTCAACAGAAATATATTATTCAAATTCAGATATCAAGTTTCAGTCCTATATAAAAAACGTGGATTTGTGCAAGGTGATTTATGGCTCCGATCGTCTCACTCGTGGTTGTGCCTAAAGTAGAGACTATTGCTTTCCTAATGAAATGTATACAATCTTGATGACGTAGTTTTAATTTTTCGCTTTGAAAGTTACGAGAAGTGAGGTGCATTTTTGAAAATATGTGTTCAAGTATTTATTCAAGGTGATTTATGACTGCGATCGCTTCAACTGTGGCTGTCATAGAGACCACTGATTTCTTGAAGAAATATACGCGATGTTGACGCAGTAACTTCAGGGGGTTGCTCTGAAAATTACGAGAAGTGACGTGCATTCTGCGCACTTGTAAATACACGCAAAAGAAGTAAATATTTAAATATTTAACACGCAAAGTTTCAGGAAAAGGCCCGCAGAAGTGGCTTGTGTCCCGCAGTAGAAAATAAAGGTATTAAATGTCAAACATGCTAGCGAACTCAATTTGATAAATACAATTTATTATGAAAATCAACAAACAGTAAAAATGAAATTTCAAGGTAATTTAAAAAAAAAGTTAAAATCCAAGCTAATCAATCTATTTTTAAAATAGAAAAATTGATGGAAAAAAATTAAACCGAATAGAAAAGTTGCTCCCAGTTAAACTTCCGATGCCTCAATTTTTTTCGTTTGCGTATTCACAAAACCGCGTAATACACTTCCACTACATCGAATAATGAAATTGCATTTTCCAGCGGGGGCGGGTAGGCTCTTGTAACGCGCCTCATGAATGTTTCATGGAAATACCGCGACGGCACGCGTAGCGGGGACCCAGTGTATAGTTATGGTACGAAATATCGCGCAACGTCGCGATACGTTATAAATCATCGCGTATAAATGAAGATTTATTAAACGTATTTGTTTGCCGCAGCGTTTCCGATCCAATTTTCTATCGTCGCTCGTATAGAATTTTTAATGCGCGTCATTCGCACGTATAATATCTATTTCGCACGAGGAATAAATTGTGCGCGAAAATGTCAAAGTGAGCAGCCCCGCCGACGTAGTCAACGCTTCCCCACCGCATGTATCATACATAAGAAGCCGTCGCGTCGCTTTTCTTCTTTCAGCTCGCCGCTCGCGCTCGAGTTTCCTTTGAACGCGTCCCTCGAGACGCTCGTGTGTCCGTCGATAATAATCTGCACGATGGGAGACGAACAAAATAAAATAAGAAAAAAACGCGTAAAATAATATTCCTAACGATCCTGTCTCATTTTCACGATTCACAGAACTTCCCGTGGACGAGTCGGCTGGTAAACATCCTCACGGAAAAATATGCGACGTCGCTCCACGACGCACCCGCCATCATTCTCTTTGTTGGTCAGTACAGCACTGTCTCATGCACGTATAGCAGTTTTTTTTTTGCAATCATAGATAAATTCATCTGATTCTTTTTTCTTTCGCAGAGGGCGACGACTGCGAGATACAGTTCGGCGAGAGCGTTCTGCTGCCCGCGGCGGAGTTGTACAGGCGCGAACGACCCGACTACGATCCCAACTTCGACGATCCCGACGATCAGTTGCAGTTCTACATTGCCCTCGACGTGAGTATACATAACAATTTCTAAATTTCAATTTTCTACGTGTAATGAACTAAAATTAAAATTAAAAAAAAAAAATTGCAGTGCGAGACGTCCGACATACTCCGGGAATTCGTCGGCCTCGAGGACGCGGTGCCGCTGCTCACCGCCGTGGACATACCACGGGGCCTCTACGCCGTGATGGAGGACGGCGCCGAGATCGGCGTCGAGTCGGTCCAGCAGTTCGTCGACTCGTATCGCGCCGGCAAGCTGCAGACCCACAAGATCACTGCGGTGCACAAGCAGAGCGGCGGCGGCGACCAGCAGCAACACCAGCCCGACGAGAGCCAAGAGTGAATGCGTTCAATCATTAAAATTTTTAATTTATAGAGAGAATACGCGACGATGCGTAACGAGAGAACTAATTATATCGTGTGTGTAAACTCGAGTAACCGAATATGTGATAATTGTAGATTTTCACGAAATTTTAGTTGACGATAGTATATAAGGTGCGCGACAGTATTTTAGCGATATTCCGTTAATTTTTTCCTGTGTCTTCTTTTTTTGTTTTTTAAGAGGCCCGCCCGATTAATAAACTGTATAATGAGTTTTAGTTGTAGGTATATAGTGTAGCACCGCTTAATAACAAAGTCTAAGCTTCTTTACATCGTGTCCAGATTGATAAATTCTATATATGGAAAATATATGAAACGGCGACAATTATAATCGTGATATTTTTGGAAGACGATTCAAACTTCGAAAAGATATATTTGTAAATTAATCAGAGTTCTTATTGTACTACTAGGAGAGAAAAAAAGCAAAGCTTCTTATTTGTATGCAAGCCAAAATGAAATTATATCATATAGCTATATGTGTGTAGAGGTATGTTTGCGGACTCAGTTGTTATAAAGAAAAAAAATGTTCGTTTCAATGCGAGAACCTCTTTATTGTGAATGTGAAACTATTTTATGATTTTGATTGAATAAAACGAATAAGTAAGCAATAACTACTGATATTGTATTCTTAATTATAATAAACTTTCGTTCGCCCACGACAACATTAAAAAAAAATTATAGTAATAAACTTGTATCCATCATGTCAACTACGCGTAATGATACACACTTGGATAAGTTTGCCTCCACTCGTTAAAAAAAAAGCAGCACGATCAATCGTCTTCTTAGTTTAGTCCGAACGCTGAAGGGGTTTCGCAGCGTCGCGTAAATGAAGATTTATTAAACGGATTTGTTTGCCGCAGCGTTTCCGATTCAATTTTCTATCGTCGCGCGTATAGAATATTTAATGCGCGCCATTTGTACGTATAATCTATTTCGCACGAGGAATAAATTGTACGCGAAAATGTCAAAGTGAGCAGCCCCGCCGACGCTTGAGGTCTATACGAACGAACAATGGTTTTTGACACGTTGAATTCGAGCATATGGTCATCAAGCACGTGTTTAGAGTACGTGCTAATAACGCGTACTCTGGAACTTATCTCTTTTTGTGGCCTATGGGCAGTAATGTACGCTATCCCACACTGACGCGTCTATTGTCAAAAATTTAAATCACGCGCGAATTTTGGAAAACACTCGTGCACGTGACGAGCTCCACCCACAGAAACAACTATTGGCTCTTTCTTTCCCCCCCTCTCTCTCTCAAATCGATGACATTCTGAGATACCTGAAAATTTCATTGGATAACGGAGCCAATCCGAATCAACCGGACTACCCGCAATCGACTTAGCTTCACGACTGTGTCTGTGCGAGTGCACTTCCGGCTCGAGGCTCTGCAGTTGGAGGCGGCCAGTTGCCGATCTGGTGAAAATGCTCGTCGATCGGGCAGCTCAACTCGAAGCACGAAATCGTCACGACGACACCTCCTCTGCAAGCGACTGCAGCTCGGCTGGATGTGGAGGCAACAACACGGAGCGGACTTGACCAATTTGAACGAGGATAAAATGTTCGAGCGCCAAATCCACACTAATCGAAATGAGGAACTATTACCTGACTTTGATGACCTGATCAAACCGGGAGTTCGAGATTTCTTGGGTCAAGGATGCGACGAATCAATACCTACCCGATTCCACGTCGGAAGCCTGGAATTCGAAGACCTTTGAATTTTGTTCACGATATTTCGATTATTTGTCGGAAGAAGTTGCCAAATGAGCTGTAGCGAGGCTCAGTCGCGATTGAAAAATACGAAGACTTGGCGCGTGTCTTCCGTATAGTGAAGGATATATCATGTAACAATACCAGTAACATCGTAAAAAGACACCTTGCGAATATATTCGTACAACTGTTGGACTTATTGCTCGCGACCGATATTCTCACATTCGACTTTTTGAAACTGCCGTACACCGTCTGCCGTCAAATTGTCGAATACAAGAGTCACGAGGATATATTAATTTTGTTCAAGTTTGATAAGCGAAGATAATAGCTCAGTTTAGTTCAGGGCATTTGGTGACTTTTCGAATTCGCGCGCCTGCCGCGGCCATCTTGCTTTCCGCGAATTCAGCAGGTGAGATCAGCGACGGGACAAGATAGTTCACATTTTACGAGCAGCCGACGCTTCTCGCCATCAGTGCAAGTCAGCAGAGCTGTCTGTTCTCACTCGCATTTTTGCACATCGAGCCGTTTCGTATTTTTCTTTTATAGCCGACGTTTTGCGATTAAAAAATCACAACGTTGACGCGTTAGCGATGTCCAAATCGAGTAGCGGAAGCCACTCGGAGCGTAATCTCGACCTGGCGAATGCCGATCGAGGAGTTTGGCTCGTCAAAGTTCCAAAGTACATAGCCGATAGATGGGAAAGGGCACCCGGCAGCATCGAAGTTGCCAAGCTCAAAATTTCAAAGTTAGTTAGTTAGTATTCGTATTGGTGAAGGTAATAGTGGGCGACAAATTGATTCGTAGGAAATATTAGTAATTGTAGCAGATTAGAACTCAAATACTTTAGTACTTTGTTAATTAATCAACGAGCATATTTTAGTTGTTAACCTATTTGCCAAAGATGTATCAAAGCCAATGTAAACATTATTTTTTATACGTGCTCTGAAATATCTAAATGATATTTTTTTAATTGACTTTTATTTTCTACAAGATTCAAAAAATTTTCTGTGAATAATAACTCTATTCTAAACTTTAATTCTACTTAAAATCTTTAACTCAGTTGTTGTATATTTTTTTTATCTAGCATTATTTGCATAAAGTACTATTTGTCAACTCCTGTTGTTTTGTTATTCAAGTAATTAAAATAAAATTTTCCTAGCTTTTGGAAACTACTCATTGTATTTGTCTGTATTATGTCTCATTTACTAGCTACTTGTACTGATTATTACTACTATTTTTCATTCAAACTATTACAGAAAAGTAGTAGTATAGTCAGCCTGACGCAGAAAAATATCTTATGAAATTTAGAAGCAGAAATCTGCCCTAGTCTTGTATTAATATGATGAAACTAAGGCATGTTTTCAACTCTACATTTCAAAAGATATGTATGAATTTGACGATATATATTTTTCCTACAATGATAATATTAGTTATTATAACAATTTAAATATTTTTAATGTTTTCCCACAGACATTATAAACAGAAAGCTGAAGTATCGCTCAAACTTTCTGAAGCTGCTTTAGCTTTGAAAGAGCCTGATGAACATGATATTCCCAAGGAGCATAAACTTGATGTTACTACAGTTGAACGCCAAACAATTGGAGTTTTTGCACAATTGAATTCATCAGAAGCTGAAGTAGCTGGAAACAAAATATATATGGAAGGCAAAATTGTTCAAAAATTGGAATGTAGACCATATGCGGATAAAACGTACATGCGTCTCAAAATGGAAGGTATAAGGAAGGCCTCAATTCCTAAAAGACAAGCTCAACAATTGTCGAGAGCTGTCCAGAATTTCAAACCTGTATCGGATCATAAACACAATGTGAGTAATGATGTATTAATATTACATCTTCAAACTATTCCAATACCTTTGCATAAGTTATAATTTATCCCAAAAAATTAGCTATTTTATTTTCAAAATAACAATACAAAATAACCATTTCTAATTTACAGATTGAGTATGCTGATAAGAAAAAGTCAGAAGGAAAGAAAATGCGTGATGACAAAGATTTTGTTTTGTCTAAACTATTTAAAGCTTTTGAAAAACATCAGTACTACAATATTAAGGACTTGGTTAAATTAACAAACCAACCAGTGGTATATTTAAAAGAAATTCTAAACGAAGTTTGCAACTACAATTTAAAAAACCCTCACAGAAATATGTGGGAACTCAAACCAGAATACAGGCATTATGCAGCTGATTAATCTAAGTAGGAAACATAAATACTTTAAAAGTGTAAATATGTTTAAGTAGTAATAAATATATTTTTATAATTCAAATTTTTGTTTTTAATTTCTTAAAAACATTAAATTTCATATTACATGTGACAAGAAGCTTTAGATGAGAATAGGAAATAAAATGACTTAAAATCATACAATCTTGTTGAGTCAAAAACTGGTGCTTGAATTGAAACTTTAAAAAATTCAAATTTATTTTATTGAATATTCTGACTTTACAAGATTCATTCAGAACTTCATTCAACTGAAAAATTCTACAATTATTGGTAATCTTTTGCTTTTTACCATGAAATAGAATTGAAAAGACTAGACACTTGTTGCTCTTCAAAGATTTGTTTTTTTTTATTATATGTTATTTTTTTGGTCTGTATTAAGAAGTAAAAATTTTACTGATCGTGAGCAATGTACCACTTCGACCACAGGTTGCGGGCGTAACCACTGATATCCTGAAGAACAACTAAATGATAATCTTTCAATAATAAGATACGAAAGACAGTTTATTTCGAATACATGAATTTCTAAAAAAAACCGGAAAAAAGATAATCAAAGTTTGAGATTGATGAGTTCTTGATGGACTTGATTGATGAATTCTTCATTTTTAAATAAGGAAAAGATCTACATATTAATCTTAAAAAATTTTGACGAGTCGCAAAATATAAACCACTTAAAGTGTGATAAAAGCCGATATTCTATTGATTCCTAGCCATGTTGCACTATATAATTCGTTATAATACAGGTGAACAGGTAAATGTGAATTGAGCCAAGACTTGACTGTAAAAAATTTGCATTTCCATACAACAGCCTCTTTATTGTGAATGTAAAATTATTTTATAATTTTGATTGAATAAAATTGATAATTAAGTAAAAACTAAGTTCTGACACAATAGATTCCTGATTAATAATATAATTTCAAAGTTCATTGTTGTAGATTAAAACAAAAAGACGACATGATTAGTATAATTACGACAAATTTTAATGTCTTTTTTTAACGCCTTACTATTCAACAACTTTTTTGAATAGTTGCTTCAACGCAGTAATTTTTTAAAAACTCACAGTATACAAAAACTAATGCATCGGCGTTTGTTTAGTATTTATTTAGTTATTCTATGAATTACTTATAAAAATAAAAACATCTTAAGCTTACGTGATATCATTGATTACCTTCAAGCGACTCGCGCCTGTTAATTTTATAATTAAATTAGTCCATCCATTAGTAAATTCATAAAATATTCATGATATACGGAAAGCAGGATAACTTCAGTTTGTTTTTTTTCCTTTTTCATTTCAATAAATATGGTCTCAATTGCGTCATTGTTATATGGGTAAAATTTCCTTTGATATCCGTCGCCTACTGTAATGAAATTAGAGACAAATATTCCTGACCTGCAGTATAAATCCAATATTTGTCTATCTTTTTATTGTAACAATGCCGATAAAGCATCAAAGAATTTCGGTCGATCTTCGGATTTTAATCTTGCCACTAAAAAAAAAGAAAAGAGATAATTATGCAAACAATGTAACAATATGAAGTTAAAAATGCAAATTAATTTCTTTAATTAACTTACTAGTTACGTCAAAATAGTCTTGATCAATAAAAGAATTAGTGTTTTCAGCTGCCTGGGAAAAGGCTTTGCCAAAGAAGCTGAAAAAAAAATTTTTATCAACTTAAGATTTTTACTCTTCAAAAATCAAGAGCAAATATATACCTTCTGGGTTGCTCTTCCAATACTGGTGGTACACCAACGATTAGGCATGTACCCTCTTCTTCGCTAAATGTTGCAGAAGCAACAAGAGGAAGAGTGGCAGTTTTTCTACTCCTTGTTGATTCTGCATAAGCCCTCAAAATGAATTGAGCCAACATAAGTAACATATGCGGATGAGCAAATAAATGATGGTGAAGCATTCCTTCAGAAATGACTACGTATAAAAAGTTTCCAGCATTTGTAACTTGTTTCAATTCCAACAAGCTCTGAGCAGCTTTGAAAACATATCCTAACATAATTTTAGCTTTTTCAATGCCTTTTTCAAGTATTTCTTTTTTCATGCGTGATAAACAGTCTGATGCCTCAAGAAAACAAAGTTGCGGAGGTCTGTCTCTGCCCTGTAAATATTTTGATCAAATTAATATAAATTCAATCTTGCATTTATTATTGCAAGAATTTTATATGATTTCAAACTTACAGTTGATTCTAATATAGCTAACATAGCGTAAACAATATCAGTAGCACAGTATTTAAATCTGTATCCATACTGCATTGTAAAATCTCCACTAACAATGCTTCTTATTTTGTACTTATCAGAGAGCTTTTCAATCATGTCTTTGAATTCATTTCGAAGAGTCAAATCCATGGACGAAAATTTTTGTTTTGATTGACACAGTGGGAGTCCCATCTCAGCTAGTAGTTCTCTCATTCTATGTTGTCCTTTAATTGACCACAATCGTAATGCAACAGCTGTTGGCAATGAGTGCTTCAAACTATCTTCGACAGTCCAATGACGGTATAAAGCCAATCGAAGACTGGAAAACAATAAAAATGTTAAAATGTAATATTTTTTTCATCTAATTGTTCAATTACTTTTCATGATTTCTCTACTTACTCTTTGTCATAAGTCACTTTAATTGCACTTAGTTGTTGTTTATCAATATTACCTCCTCTGGCATGAGTTAGTCTTGAAACATGACTTTGTAAGTTGCCACTTTCTAGAACACTAGTGCTAGATTCTACCTTATTTAAAATAGCTTGTTCAGTTGATCCAATGATAGCCCACCACACCATATCTAAATTATCTCTTGACATTTGCCATGACATTTCATAAGCTATAACAGCACTCTGAAATAAATTTTATAAAATAATAAAATATACTTACCAGATTTTTTTCTGATTCATAAAAAAAACTTACAGATTTGGCATAGTAGCTTAATTGTTCATAGTGAAATAATGCCTCTTCACGTTTTTCTTCCCATTCACGCCTCTTTATTTTCTTATTTATTCTAGCTTCATGCTGTCGGAGTCTTCTATTTTGTGCAGATTCTTCTTCATTATCCGAAAATTCTTCCTCATCTTCCTCGTCAGACTTACATTGAAAATAAAAATTCATCAATAAGTATACGTTGCAGAAAAAAAATTGACAGTTATCAAAAAGCTTACCGATTCATCATTGAACACAACATCGTATTCTGGAATTGCTTCCTCCAAAGTTGGATCGCCAAGAAGTTTAATCTGTTTTTCATTGTAAACATTTTTCAAATCATACGGTCTGTGACTATCTAGAATGAAAAATGTAACAGTCTCTTCCGGCTGGAGTATTTCAATCAAGTCAATGTTTCCACCACAATTGACCAGAACAACGTATTCGATCTTGAGTGAAACAATAAGAGATGTTAGATTTGTAGATACACGCCAGAACAAGTTTTTGTAATCAACGCTGCAGCAAACTTACATCCTCAGCGTTGTCGTCGTATGCACTTTTCAAGTCTTTGACACCCTGCACCGGTACCAGTGTGTAAACGACATTATCGTTCTTGAACAGGGACTGCAGTATCTTGGACGCACAGATGCCATCGACGTCGAAGTTCACCAGAATCAGGCATTGCTGCAACGTAAACAAAAAAATAATCGGATGATTTAAAGGGACACACTGGCTATTTAAACACACGCTTTTAATTTAAAGAACACAAACCTTGCCCGCGACGACCTGGTAGAAGTCCTTCGTCAAATCCTTCACGAACATCGTCGAACGGAGTTAAAGTGCAATATATATCAAGTAAACGAAAGATGAAGCTGCAGCAACCAACGACTCAAAAAATCAGAGGGTCATCAGATCCGTTAGAAAACGTGTATTAAATCGAGATTAACACCGCGAGAAAGAACGAGAAGAGAGAGAGAGAGACAGAGACAGAATTCGATTGCATCGAACGTATCTCTAGTGGACAAGTCGTTGAACGGTTTTGTACACACACTCGGGGGCACGACCGTCGACTATATACCACCAAACTGCGGGTCTGCGGGGGCCTAAGTCAGTTTATTTCTGCGTATATAACTGAGCGTCGTTTTGCCGCCAAAAAAGTCGCAATGGTGGACAGACGAGGCGCTCTCGTCGCGCGCGGCTCACATTATTACCGGTCGATTCGTGTTCTTTTTACATATATATTTTTAAACATTTCGAACGCTCGGTAAGAACGCGTCGAGCCTGTGTTGAGCGAGAGTCAGTAAGATGGCGCGAGCCTCGGTCCGAATTGCGCGCAAAACTTCGTTGGCGGGACGGTTCGAGTAAGGAGTAGCTAGAGTTTCGCCGAGTTTGAGAAGGAGAGACCGCGAGCCCACGACGACGACGACGACGACGATCTCCACTACCAGCGCGCAAAAAAGAAGTAGTAGTGGTGCAGAAAACACTACACGGTACTCGCGGGGCCGCGTGTGTGGGGCTAGCGCATACACACACACACACGTACGATATAGTATCCTCTCGTTCGCGCACGCCGCGCTGTATAGCACACGCGAAACCTCGGGGCAGCCGTAGCGTAGTAGTATACCTCCCGCAGAAAACGGCGTTATAACCCATAACGCACTCACCTGCCGGAGAGGAAAAAGGCCTCTACTACTCCGCGACTGCAGCAGCGGCGCGTGTACGTGTGTACATTACAAGCGTGTGTGCTGTGCCCGCTCTTGTGCCGTGTGTAGTGCACGTCGAGTCTCGGTCGGTCGGTCGATCGGTCGCGATCGTGTTTTATTATTTTACACACACACACATAATCGCACCGTTACACTTTTCTCTTTCTCTCTCTCTCTCTCTTTTCACTATCTATGTCTATCGCAAGTCGCGTTTTATTAATCTGTTTCGTACCCGTTGTTGCTGCAAAAGTCCGTTACGAGTGGTGTGCACGAGTTCGGTAGCGATCGTTGTTGTTGTTTTTTTTATTCAAAAAAAAAGGAGTGTTCGATTCGTTCGCTTGTTTTTTCTAAGTGCTCAAGTGCATTGTGCGTGTTGTAAAAGTAAAGAAAAAAACTAGTGACAGATCATCGATCGATTTTTAAAAATGTAATGAATCCGAGAGGAGGACGTTACTCGCGGGCCGTTGTGAGTTGCTCCGAAGCTTGCGCGCGAGTTGTGGAGGGCTCGTTCGTCGCTGTCATCGATTATCATCATCATCATCATGCAGCCGCTCGTCAGATCCTCCTCGGGCCTACTGTCCTCGGCGTTGTTGGTAATCGCGATAATCGCGATCAACGGCGTCGGACGGGTCGTCGACTGCAGCAGTGGCAAAAGTAATGATACCGTCGCGGATTACGCGTCGCCGCAACGTAAGCAGCAGCAGCAGCATCGAGTCGACGTCGAGGCGATCGCCGACGACGAGATCGACGACGACGATGAAGAGGCCGACATCGAAATGGTGTTCTTCGAGGCGATTCGCAACGGAGTGCAGGACTCGTCGACGCCGCTGCTCACAACAGGTCAGTTCATATTCGTTCGTTCGTGTACATACACCATAATACATATACGAATATATTTTTTAAAAATATACGTGAGACAGTTGAAAACAATATAATGTCTCGGGCGTTGCTCTCGCGCAGCGTATACATTTTTATACGTGCCGTGCGTGGAAAGAACAAACGACGGCACATTGCCGCTGCTGTTGCGAATTGATATTGCAAAAATCTTCGCACACAGACGTACATGCATATGTAGCTCTATATGTAGCTGCGTGCATACTACTTCAGGCATCCACGGCTTTTATTTATATGTTATATACCTATACACACATTATATTCGTGTCACGCCTAAATTCCCACGGCGAATCGAGGCCTTTATAAGCAGTAGCAGTGCGGCACAATGTGCTGCACTCGCTGCCGAGACGCATATATATATATATATATATCTGTTCTGCGAGTGCACGTGTGTGTGTTTGTGCGTCTATTGCTAATAGCCGCGAGCTGCAGTGCAATATCAACACACAAACACAAACTCAAGAATCACGGGATGCGAGAGGAATCAGCACGTTGTATATCGCGATATTTACTTTTCCACGTAAACGCGTGCTGCATCCGCTTTTCTTTAAATCTATATTGGTTTTTTCATCTCATTTTAGAATAGTAATGGTAAAACGAGAATACTAAAACGGGAAAAAAATTACGGATCTTTGCGCATTTGTAATCATGGCAGCGGCAATATTGCAGGTGGTTTTGGTGAAAAATTTGGCTGCATTCGTCGCTGCATCAAATGCAATACGCAAAATCCATATTAACTGCACGTTTAGACATACAGGCACAATTTGCACAGCTTAAGACGAGGAAGTTATTACGCTTGGCTTCTCTCTCTCTCTCTTTCACGTCATGTAGATGCATAAACGATTTCTCACATTCCTTTGCAACCTACCACTAAGTGGAGTCATGCACCAAATCAATTCTTTTTATCATTTATGTGATATAAATGTCAGTTTAATGTCAATCTACATTTTCAACATAAAATTTATATCTTAAAGTTCTAAAAAATGTGTATAAAAGTTGCAGAAGGTTTTGTGGATTTAAAAATAGTTTATTTTTGCTATACTAACATTTTCGCGTCAAACGCAGAGGGGTAACACAATGAACACAAATTAAATGAGTTAGTGGTAAAAATTTTTTTCTTTATTAATTTCATGACAACAATACTAATAGAACCTTGATAATTTTCATCATACATCTTGTAGCCTTTCTGGAGCTTTTTTAACTCCGTAGGTCTTTTATTAATACATTTTATTACATTTTTTATCAAATTTGTATTACTATTCTTTTGTCTTTTGTCTTTTTAGAGCTTTTTGAGCTTTTGGAGCTTTAGTCCTCTTAAGTTCTTTCTTAACACATTCTACTTCATTCGATTGTACCTTTTTCTTACCGTCCTCAAGACTTTTTAGTTCAGCTGCCAAGCAAATGTTATATAAATCTTGGTTTGTAAATGATTTATCGACGATCATTTCACAGCAGTCCATTGTTAGTCGATAGGGTATCAGCTCCCAGAAACATTCAAGTGCCCAGCTTCGGAAAAATTTTCTCGATAGTTTCTCGCACAGATGCAAAATACAAGCATTTTTAAGTCGTGGAGGCATGAGAGATATTACATCACAACTTGATAAGTCAAGGTATTTCTCATATGTGATTGTTTTTGCGGCCTCTTCAGGTTGTAAGAGCAACAAATCTTCCATAACCTTGAACATCGGACCATTCGGCGTCTCTTTTATTTCCTTCCTGAAATTCTCGAAATCAGACCAAGATTTTTCAAAATCTCCAGATTTCTCGAACAATTCATATTTAACAAATAGTTCCATAATCATTAGGGCTTCACTTCGGTATAATTCGTATCCTCTTTTCTTAAGCTGTTCGATGACGCCCACGGCCCTAGCAGCTAAATTCAATTCAAAAATAGGCTGAGATAAGATGACCATATGATTTCTATTTTTACCAAAGCAATTCAAAGTGGGGAAAACGAAGCTTGACAGATCAGCACCACGATTCAATAGTGTATCGACAGTTCGTGGCAAAAGACTCGCAACGGCCCATTGCAGCGGAGTCCAACCCAACTTGTCTCGGGCATCGACTTGTATCGTTTTATTTAGCTCGTCGCAGATTTTGAATAAAGTATCTATACACTCCAAGCCATTGTATACCTTGCAAAAATGATGCAGAGGCGTCGATCCGTCCTCGTTGGCCGAATTAGGATCGCTGCCATTTCTCAGCAGCAATTCAATCACCGTCCTTCTACTTGGCGACTCGTGTAGCATTGCATATGAGTTCAACGGTGTGTTACCTTTCTTGTCGAGGGTGCTGACCTGCAGTGGACGATATTTTTTTCTGCTTAACTTGAATAAATCTTCTGCTAACGCATGCGCTGTCATCATCTTGCAAGTCAAGTGCAAGGGTGTCAATCCCTCTGCATTCAGTAAATTTGGATTTGCGCCTTTTCTTAGCAGTAATTTGAACAAATTTCCGCTCCAGGGACGAATTGCCAAGTGTAGCAGTGTGTTACCTGACCCGTCAGGATCTCGAGTATCTACTTGCACCGGATGGTACTTTTTGTTGCTACAGTAGAATAACATCCTTGCTAAGTCATCTCTTATTTTGTTGGGGTCTTGCTTGATTATATTCTGCAGAGGTGTCAATCCTTCCTTGTTAAGCAAATTTGGATCCGCACCGTGATTCAATAGCAGTTTTACTACTTCTTTTCTTTTGTAAGTCAGAGCCAAATGCAGCGGTGGTTCAAGTGATTTTTGTGGCGGACGATTAGGGTCCTGGCCAAGTTCGAGGAAACTCTTGACAACCTCGTGACATCCTGACATGACGGCCACATAGAAATGCGACAGGCCGGACTCGTCAATGTAGTTTACATCAAACTTGTTGTATACCTTGAAGAGATTAGAGATGATATCAACAAAAAGCTTATCTTCGCGCGGATGCCCGTTTGTGGCTACGCGATGTATTACGGTGGTACGACGCAGCAGTGGCTCGCCGTTTTTGTCGACTTTTGACTCGTTATTGAA
This sequence comes from Trichogramma pretiosum, assembly GCF_000599845.2. Classification (NCBI taxonomy): domain Eukaryota; kingdom Metazoa; phylum Arthropoda; class Insecta; order Hymenoptera; family Trichogrammatidae; genus Trichogramma; species Trichogramma pretiosum. Next base: position 757,517 of record NW_019641677.1, read on the forward strand.
GTCGCACTGGGCCACGAACTCACAAATAAGTTTTCCTCTACTGTAAGATTTAGGCTTTAAGAATCCGCGTGCACAGTCCAAAGAATCCAAGAGAATGCACTCGATTTGTTCGGGCTGAAAATAATCTCGGAGATCTGGAAATACGCCCGTCCAATTTTTGATCGCCTTATGAAATTGGTTAAGAAAATTAAGTCGCTCTTTTTCGTTCTCCCAGTCGATTCTTTCTCGCAATTTCTTCAAACTTTCCAACTTTTGTTGGTTAAAGAAACTCAAACTGCACTTGACTTTTGACGTAGACATTTTGCTGCGCATTCACTCACAAACACAATGCACGATCACTTATAATTTGAAATATTGGTTATTTTTTACTGAATGCAATCAAGCGATCTTCGATTGCAGCTAACACTTCACTGTGACAACATAAACTAAATATTTTTATGCACAAAAATGTATATGCACAGAGAGAGAGAGAGAGAGAGAGAGAGAGAGAGAGAGCGAACACGTATTCGTAGCATCGATATTCTATTGACTGTATACGATCTGTGTAGTGTGTATAGAGTTTTTAGAATATGTGACAGAAGCTGTATGACGTAGAGCCAGCTGCGTGTACAATGACGAAGAAAGTGTATAGTCCAATGTATTAGATTCCACCAGTGTGTAGAACATATGAGGCAATAATCAAAATGGTACGTGACTAGCTACATAGACAACGCCCCTCCTTCACTTTCTGGTCGCTACTGACGTAAACAACTCCAACTGTATGACATACACGGCTGCGCGCATGCGCGATATATAAAAGGTCGACTATACTTAGCATCGACACTTGGAAACACACATGTCACACAAAAAATCTTTAAGGAGGTTTCCTTGCCTTACTATCAAGCAAAGAGACTTTCTCAATGATGAAATCACACTGAATCTCTTGGTAGTTTTTTTCGGGGGGTCAGCATGTAAAATCCGAAGATATTTCAATTCAAAGTTGTAAGGTTTTGTACTCTAGGATCATAGCCTCGTATGGCGTCGGGCGTCAATTTGATTTTCGATGTCTGATTTCTAACATAAAATGAAAAGTTACGTATATGAGACTATGACGGGTAAGCCAAAAAAATTGCTCACTTTCAACGAGAAGTTTCACCTTAGTAGAGGTTCGCGGGTTAAAAATGATATCGTGCGTGATTTTCTTGAACTTCCTTTTTTTGAATTATATTTATTTCATGACAATTGAAATGAAGAATTATTTTAAGAAGAACTATGAAGTGATCATGCCACTCAACCTTTTAATTGAAAAATGCTAAGTCCAATCGGAAGAGAAAAGGAAAGATAACGACGCTTTTTCCCCCATCTCATTCAAAAAATCAATCGTCCGGGAGCAAGCTACCTTTCCGCGGGACTTTTTTCTCGTTTTCAAACACTCATTATTCGATAAAATTGTATTTTAAAGAAAAATGACCAGAGACACTTTTTTCAAAATTTTTCATAATGCACTTTGATCTGCCTAAAAGGTAGTTCTCTCCCGGACTACAATTCATATTTCATTAAATAAAACTGCAGTGGTTATGCCAGCCGATCGAGAAAGGAAGAAGGAGAAACGAACTCCCGAATAATTCAACGCCGCAAGTATGTTATACACGTGCGTATAGTAAACCGCAGCAAGGATATTTCGACAATTTCGGCCGCATCCGGAATCACGATCGAGTAAAATCGCATCCTAATGCCGCCGCGGCTGCGCGCGATACACGCGCGCACGTATTAGGCTCTCGGAGGCGCGCTAAAAAGAGAAGGGTACAATCTAAGATCTATATATGTTTAAAGGTATACACATCTAAAGGATGTGAGGCGATGTTGCAGTGCTATAACGCGAGCTGTATCTATACACACACACACACACTCACGTACGGATTTTACCGGGCTTTTTTCGCGCGTGAAAGTCTCTCTGCGAGTCGTGCGCGCGTGGACTTTTCTCAGACGCGAGCAATAATACGCGTTAATGCACACCTTCACGGACGCGCACGTGCCCGCCACGCGGGAAAATCATTTTCATCGCTTATCGCCTCGCGCCTCTTCGTGCGTTATTATACACACCCGAGACATGCGTACGTGCCGAGTATTTTTTTACTTTCAAAAAAAAAAAAAAAAAAATCGAATCCACGCTCGCTCTGTGCTGTCGCTGTCGAGGAAAACAAAAGAAAAAGAGGAGGAAAAAAAAATGTTCGTCGACGCCGCGGATGATCCGGCGATGACGATGCAGCCGCGTGTAACAACACACGACGTGCACGCTCAACAACCATGATCTCAGCGATTTTACTCGCGATCAATTTCCAACGTTGTACACATCCATACTGACCCAAATATTTTTATCATCGAGGGCGAAAAACTCGCTCGCTCGCTCGCTCGAAAGACCGGACGATTTAACATTATTACGTGCCGTTTGTTAAACTGTCGCATAAATGAATATATATGAATAAAATAATACATATATACGACTTGTAACGCGCTCGAAATTCCTCGAGTCCAGCCGCCCGAATCGCGCGGCGAACCAGCTCGACCGGCAATTGCGCCCCGACCGACCGTTCATTGATTTAAACGAGGCGATTTTCGCACGGACTGATTGGATTCTTTTTTCCGTGTTTTTTTTTTCGCTCTCTTCGTAAAATATATATTTGCACTAGCCGGGCTCGACTTACCGCGCGTGCATTCGTGTGTGTGTGTGTGTGTGTGTGTGTGTGTGTGTGTGTGTGTGTGTACGCATAGACAAGCAGCTCTATTGGGAAAAAGGAAAGTGTGCGTAGTTTTGGCCGACGGCGGGTGCCACGGCGCGCAAAATTGCCTCGAGGCTGCTGCCCGACTGCCTGCCGACTGCTGCTGTGCGCACCAATTTCAAATGGCGTGCGTGTGTTTTACATGTCCTAAAAGTGCGGTGCTTTATACATGTGTTTACCGCGCACGCGCCAAAGTGGCCACGCGCGTATTTACGCGTATATTATAATACATATAAAATAAAACATGAATTATTTAAACTTCAAGGATCGGACACGTGAATACATTAAAATTCGAGCGTGCTCGAGAGTCCGCGGGAGGTTCGTTATTATTCATACGTATATTTTTATCGCGTTACACCGCAAACGTTTACTCGCGCGGTCTTTCAAAAACGAATCGTTTACGTATACGAGTCCTGCGCGTTAAATAGCGTTCGGTGGCAAAACAAAAATAAAAGACTCGAGGCGCTGGGCCATTATCATCCAGGAAAAATTAATTAAACTCGCGCAGTCGCGCGCGAGAGCTGTAAATGGGCGATTTTTAGTCAGTCGCTGCACGAGCGACGACGATCGTTACTCAACGCCCCGAGCTGCGCTATAAGCGTGATAAGTTGGCGTTCGTTAGACGACGTGACATTTTTCTCTCTCTCTCTCTACCCACTCCACACTTGACCGAAAATCCGCGTTAAATATTCTCTTTGACGACTCGGCGGAGAGCCTCGGTTAGGTACAGAACCCGTGGCACGGAAAGAAACGAGGAGGGCAAGAGCAACAAAAAAAAAAAGCAACGACGTTACGTTACTGCCTCCGACAACGTCGGTGGATATAATGATGATGATGACTTCGCGCAACTACATCGTAATCGCGTCGTCGTCGGCTATATGGGTGCCGCAATTACACTATATATACAGCGTATGCACACGTACAGACTACAGACACACGTGTACGCGACAGACGAACGCAGGAGGACACTGCATGGCTTAGAGAGAGAGAAGGGACTTTCTCCAAAAGCCATATAACGAGCTTCGATATACATTATTATGAGCCATTATTATTATATACACACACGCGCGCGCGTACACATTTTATTGTACCGCTGACTTTATAGATAATAGAAAGCCGGAAATTGTCATCTTAGCGCGAAAATGGACGTACTTACACGCATTGCCATTTCTTCTATTTTTTTTTCTCCTCCCGATCCCCCCGCCCGTCTCTGTTTTTTTTCGGCGGCGCGTATATATGCGCGATAAATAAATAAGGGAAGTGCGTGCCAGTGAGCAATATCGCGTACAGCAGTAGCTTTCCCGAATTGTTTATGCGCTCTTGTCTACGTGTGTGTGCGCGCGCGCGTGTGCGTATTATGATGCAGCTCCCTCATTGATTTGCCATATACCACGACTACCAGAGTGACTCAACCTCCCATTATAATGTTGAAGCGGTATTTCGAAAGTTTTACGTTTGCTCTCTTACGCTAGTTTTATGTGCACTGCGGCAAAAGTGCACGCGTGCGTGTGTCTGTCTGTCTCTGTCTGTCTATACGAGCGCAGCTACTTATATACTAATATACCTATGGGCCTACGACCGGCTCTCTGCGTTAAATCGAATGGCTGAAAATTGTTTGTTTAGCTGGCACGAAAAAAGATTGTTGTTTTTCACGTCGTGCGTGACTCCGAAATTTTATTCGAATTTTTAGAATCGACATATAGTTTGTACGCCCTCGCATTATGCTCTTGTATTGGTGCAAGCGTCCACCAAGTTTTCACCCGCGAGCTTGCGAAATTCGTACAAGTGTTTAATAGTACAAATATGTGTGTTTGTGTGTCACCGGAGGCACAAGTTGACGCGCTCGTAACACTAACTAATTTTAATCGGAAGTCTATTTATTTACACTTGTTCTTTACAAAACATCTGAACAACACCCATCCTCGACAGAAGCGTCGTGAGTTGAACGCCTCTTCTGTCGAATCGCACACGTTATGTGCTGTACCCTCGTTCGTGCCTCGCCGCGTGCTTTTGCCCATAGCGCGCGTGTCGCGAAACTCTCCTAAATAAGAGCCCGCTGTGTGGAAGTTGAAATCGCTGGCATTCCGCATTCCTTGGCACATTATACGGCTCGAATAGTATGCGCGACGACGACGACGACGAGCTACTTTACTCTTAATTACCGAGTGAGAACTACATTTTTCGAATCGAGCTACTCACGCGCGTACATTGACACCCTCGCTAAAGGATGGGAAATTTCAATGTTCCAAGCAACGTAATCGCAGCCGACAGCCGGTTAATTAATAATCGCAAAAGCTCGAGCTTTAAATTTCCGAATGCGAGAGAAAAGTACAAAGCGCAACAAAATTTATGCCATATTATACGGCGATTCCGGTGTGTTTACACAGCCGCTTACATCTCTCTGCAAATTCCAATAATAATACAATGTAAATACGCGATGCTCATTACGCGATAGATTATAGGCAAGCAAAAAAGTAAAATAAATAAATAAGTAAGTAAAGGCGAGACTAAGCGTCTAGCTAGATATGCTACGCTCGCCATGCGTGCGGTATATCTCTGCTGCTGCTGCCGTGCGCTCGTAATGTGTGCGCTGCACGCAGCGAGTTCGCGCGGCGAGAGTTACATAAATCGTGTACATGTGCATGCGTATGCGGTACGTCGGTATTCTCGCCAGAGAAGCTATACGGAGAGAAAAATTTCGTTGTAATGCCGATGATTTATTTCGCGCGTAGCAGCAGTAGTAAGTATTTTCGCGCAATTATATTATTTTCTCTATAAATAAATACGCGCTCCCGAGCGCGTGCTCAAAAGTCCATTGTAATTTTCTTTTTCTGTTTTTTTTTTTTTTTTTATATTTTATATAAAAGTTATGCGGACGGTGTACGTATGCGCACATTACGGACGTGCACACGTGCGCGCCGTATATCATCCGATCGGTATGACAAAGTAGAAGCGGCTCTCTGCACTCCTATGTTATGTTCTAACCCAAGACTTTCATGTAAGAAAACATGGTGAATTGACGAAAAAAAATTCTCTACACTAATGCGTTGGCAAAGAGCTTCTTCTTTTCAAGTGTGATTATTTCTTTTTTTTTTTATTTATAAATGCTAACCAAGCGAGATACATCGTCATGAATGGCAGATGACCCTAAATAGTCCGATGTATAAGGTATGTGTATGTGCGCTTACAGCTACATACTCGAGCTCTGAGAGCTATATATATACGCGTACACACATAGAAAAGTTGTGATGTACAAACAGACGTTTTTTTTTCCACACAATTGTCCAGGGTCGCGAGCGCGCGTATTACTTCATCGCGAGGCGCGTTACGCTCCGTGTATACGTGTAAGTGTGTGTATGTGTGTGCGCGCACCAAAAGAAGGACGCGCAATAGACGGTGCATCGTGCGATTTCAAGGTTTCAAACGTATATAACGTTGCTGCCTCTGCTGACGGTTGACTTCTTCTTACGTAGCTGCTCATGAAACATTGGCAGAATGGCTCGATGCGCTCGCAAAAGAGAGTCAACTAGTGACTCTACTTGCGTTATTATGATAGTCCAGTGTACAAATGCAAACCATATTTGTAGACGATACAATTTTACTTTATTCATTTTTATATAATAAATATACAATTACCTTTTTTTTTTAGAGTAAAATCGATCGAGTTATAAATTTACCTACCACATGATACCTATTATGTCCTTTTATATCTGCCAATTTATTAACCAAAATTGATTTAACCACTTTGAGGTTAGTAATGCGACATCTATCGCCAACAAGCTAACTATAAAATATATTGTTCGAGAGATTGCCAAAAATTTCAAGCTGCGCGCATACGCTTCGTCGTGCCACAATATATTTTCTTCTACTCGTGAGTTGAAACTAAGGGTTGAAACTATAGAAAAAAAAATTTTCTACACCTCCATGTAAACATAATTTCACGTAAAATTTCGCTGAACTAACGACGAGACCATTAAACATGTCATTTCATCTTTCCAATATTAATCGGAACTTCGAATTACATCCTTGCGCCGGCGCCTCTGTATATAGCGTTGATGAAAACGGACAGAAACGGCGCGAACTTTCCCCGCCAATGCGCAGCGCAGCGCGCTACGTACGTCGTGTATTATTATACACAAACTCACGAAATCCATCAAGTACGAAGACTTTCTCGATGGGAAGAGCCACACACACTCATAAACAGCGGCGTGGAAAGCAGTCACTGCACGCCAGACACCGTGAGCGCGCGCGCGCCGCACGCCCGACACTCCTCCGTATATAAATTAACCTTTTTCTTTATCAAATCGTACAAATGTACGTTTACTTGTCATGATTTTTTAGCTCGATTGTATTTTATACGTATATGGATTGGGTGTACGTATATAAAATACTGCGAATTTACTTCATTTTTTTTTCTTCAAATCATTACCGATTACCGTATGGGCGTGTGTATACACGCCACCATCGGAGTTTCGCAATGAGCCGGGGCCATTGTAATCCGCATCGCGGTTGTTCGCGTAAACTATTTTTTTACTCTGCTTCGGTGAATAATCGACGGTTTGTTATTCCAATTATTCATTCGCGGCTCTGCGTGTATGTATGGCTGTGTGTGCTCAACTAAACCAAATGCATTGGGCGAAAAATATGCAGAAAAAATGTTTCATTATTCGCTCGTAATTACTTTTTCACCAACTCACGAAAGAAACGTTATATATTGAAAATAACTCATATAGATACAAATGCATTGTAAGAGTTTACGATTTGATTGTATAGTAAAAAAAGGTTAGCCTGATTTATTATGCAAATTAAATGTATACGTATGCGATTTACAATATATAAACACTCAGATGTTCGACATAAAAATACTGTAAGAAATTATAATGTTTATTGCCATTGTCTCATTAATGAAAATTCCTCTACTGTGACGAAGTCGTGGCGTCGTCGTCGTCGTCGTCGTCGCTCTTTTTTTTCACTTTTCTTCGCTCGATTTTCGTGATCGACATTTTTTTCGCTGCTCGCAATCAAACGCGTGCTTACACGCACGAACGATCATTATACGCAATGAAGTATGAAACGATCCATTGACTACTAAAATACACATCATATTATAACTCGCTGTTATCTTCATACGAAAAAAACAATCTTTTAAGAGGATTTACAAGAAGAAAAGTCGGAAGGGTTCAAAGCTCCACGCGTGCAATCGCTTATGGGCAAAAACGAAAAACACACACGCCGAGATAGAGATTAATTGGCAATGGCGATTAAAGCTGACTCCACATAGATATTTCTCTCTTTTTTTCCACCGCCCATCGTCTATTCTTGCGCCGAGCTATAGATATAAATCCTCGTCGTCATTCCCATGAGAGTCGCTCCGAGTAATTTCACATCTGATGCGGCGTACGATTATTATATATACTGCGTATACGAATACACGAGGGAAAGTGTCTCTATGCATAGACGACGATCATCATCCATCAGAAAAGTTTGCACTGCACCGCTTCGTGCGCACATAATGTAATAATACATCTAGACATACCGGCGCTGAAAGAAAAAACAGCTAAGCAGCAGCTACAGCCCAAGAGAGTACGCGCAGCTCCACGCGGGGCTATAAATGTATTAATTGCTCGGAATTTTAAATACTTAACTTTTTTACTTTTTATTTATCTCAAAACTCCGATGTGTTTTATTGGAGATCGAATTGCAGTTCTCCGCTGCTGCTGTGCGCGCAGCGTACCTGATTTAATGCTAGAGATTGGATTAGCCGCGCGCGCGCGCGCGAGAGATCGTATACGAGAACACGAGCCCGATACTTTACCTTCCCTTCTTTTCTTACATTTTTTTTTTATTTTTCATTTTCCACTCGTCGCGGGTTACGTGCGTGTTTTGCCCCCGTACGCGCGCGCGCTATATGTGTGTATGTGGGTATGTGTTATTACGCCGATATAAGCCGTGCGCTGTGTTCCATATATTTACAAGCTATTACTTGCCTTTTATTTCCGTTTATTATGTATTTTCATTTCGCGACGCTGTATGAAATTACAACGCGCGTTCCATGGCGTGGGTTTGAATTTTTCTTCTCTTTTTAATCGACTAAGAAATGTCGAGAATTTCATCGAGTACTTGGCTTAACCGAGATAAGCAGAAAGCTCAAGTGTTGGTTGTTATAGATACACGGAGTCTCAAGGAAAAATTTTAGTACACTTCTAAATTTGATTAAATGTTTCTTAAAGTTGATTAATTTCATGCTGTGAATAATTTTGATATTATACAAAAGAGTAATAACATTTTGTCGGAAGGTGTTAAACGAATAAAGGAATCAAAAATGAAAATATTTTCAATTAAAATACTTTATTAAACACTACCAAAAAAGAGATAAATAACAAGATGCAAGGTTGAGCTATTTATCACATAGTAACGCGGTACGAGATTAAACATTAATTAACAACACTGATTAATGAATGCTCATTAATGTAATTTGTGAATAAACGAAACATACCAATCGGCGGCGTCAAGTACAGAAAATTGTTATGGTTTATACATGATACGCAAATCTCATTACGTCGATTACATTCATAATTATGCGGCATATGTAATGTACCTCAATATTATCCTCATGAACAATGGTATGCGCGTGAGATGCGTCAGCCATGTTCCCTCATTTTATAAAATATAAAAACAACAACAACAAAATTAATAATAATAAAAAAAACAACAACAACGTTTCGTGCGTATCGTACGTACGTGCCAGTGCGCGTTACAGCCTCCCCTTGCGCACGCGTGTAATACACGAATTGCACGAGCGAAATTCGCGTGTATTTTTTTCGTCGTAAAAGCCGAAAAAAAGTAGCAATCTCGCGCGAAAGTTCACCATTGGGTACAACCACGCGTACAAATACATTGTATGCATGCGCAAGTTTTGTTTTTCGGTATGCTCTGCTCTTGTAATGGACCTTGATGTATAAAATTTTACGGCCGTTAAGACCGCGAATATCTCAAAGTTATAACTTTTGCGCGGCAGCGGTAGCAGCAGCCTTGAGAAAGATGAGACTGACAGTACCGCGGCAATAGTAATTCACGTACGTACAGCAACTACAACGAAAAAAGAAAACAAAAAAATTTATAACAATAACCGACGCGTAAAATTACTTCATTCGACGCGCCGAAGAAAAAAAAAAGAAAACATTTCCTTTTTCTTATTTTTCGTCGTTATTGGAGTTTCGACGATACTCTTGGTTCCTTTCTCGAGAAAAAAGCCTACACCTCGTTGAATTCTATGGGAGAAAATTGTGACGAATAGCTCGACGTTTGATTTTCCTCACTCTCGAGGTCATTCAAGGCCGACGTCTCTTCGTTTTCTAAGGGAGTAAATTCTGACGAATAGCTGGATGTTTGATTTTCCTCACTCTCGAGGTTTTTGAAGTCGGATGCTTCGTTGGATTCTATGGTAGATAATTCTGATGAATAAGTAGACGTTTGATTCTCCTCACTCTCTAAGTCTTTCAAGGTCGATGTCTCTTCGTTTTCTAGGGGCGAAAATTCTGATGAATAGCTGGACGTTTTGTCATCCTCGAAGTCTTTCAAAACCGATGCCTCTTCGGTTTCTATGAGAGACAATTGTGACGAATAAGTGGAATTTTCCTCACTATCGACTTCTGTCGAGGCCGAATCCTCGTTGGTTTCGGTGGTAGACAATTGTGACGAATCGGTGGTAGTTTTCTCACTCTCAAGGGCTTTCAAGACGGATGCCTCTTCGGTTTCTATGGGAGAAAATTGTGACGAATAGCTGGACGTATAATTTTTCTCACTCTCGAGGTCTTTCAAGATCGACTCCTCGCTGGTTTCTGCGGGAGATAATTGTGATGGATTGGTGGAAGTTTCCTCACTCTCGAGGTCTTTCATAACCGATGCCTCTTGGGTTTCTATGGATGAATATTGTGACGAATATGTGAACGTGCGAATTTTCCGACTCTCTAGGTCTTTCAAGGCCGACGACAGGAACCTCAGATGCGTCGTAATTCTGGTGTACATAGTCGGTACATAAGCGTCGGTGCAGTTTTCTTGATTGGCCGACACCACACCGATGATCTTTGTGCCCTGGTACACGAGTGGCGAGCCGCTGTCACCCTGTGCAGTAGTAATACACGAAATACAAGTCAGTCTCAGCTCGTTTCCGAACAAAAAAGTTAATTTTTCCAACGATTTAATTATACGCACCGAGCAAACACCCTCGTCCTTGTTTTGGTCGCGCTGACGCATCTTGGCACAGATTACTCCCAACGGGGGACTCGGCTCCATTGCCGCCTCGTAAAGCTTCTTGCACATGCTGTTGGAGAAAATTTGAGTGACACCGTACCTCAATTTCTCATCCGAATAGCCGACCTCGTCGAAACCATCTTCAAGGGGTATCAATTCGATTTGATTGTAGCCGTATCCCGTCACTATAGCCTCTCTATTCGCAAGCTGTAGTTTTGCGTCAGCTGCCTTCAAGGCTGTTAAGTTTGGATTCGTGGCCAGGCCCAATGGCTTCTCCAACTGCAACAAACACATGAATTTGTATCGCTCGAGTCTGCATTATTCAATTTTATCCAACGAGTCGCTCCGATTTCGACGTACCCGAACCATGGCTATGTCGCTCAAATTAGTGTTATACATGTAGCGGGTGGGCACGTAAACTTTATCGATTCTGCGGATTACGGCTGACTCTCGTTTCTTCAAGTCAAAGAGACCCGCGACGACCTGGAGTCTCTGGTCTTGCCACTTGAAATCTCCATTTTTCACGAAACAGTGAGCGGCTGTCACGACGTGCCAATCGCTCACGATGGCTCCGCCGCAGAAATAGAATCTATCCCTCTCTCTTTCCAGAGCTACGTGATATTTGAATTGACCAGGCTCAGCTAAATCGCCACCGACTATTCTCAACTTGCCTACGGAAGTTAATTGAAAAAAAATTTTTTTTTTTTCATAGTATTAGTGAGTAATTTGGGATATATCTTGTAAAACTAACTTACCATGGCACGGATGCAAAAACAGGAGTAAACCTACGAGATTGAAGATTAATTTGTACTTTGTCTGTATCGACTGCATGATTGTTAAAAGCTTACGCGGCTACTTCGAAGCTTCGATTTTGTATCTGATAGTCCCGTCCCTCGAGACATTTTTATATGCGCTCGTAGTGACGAGCAAAATAACAACAATTTTCACCCGGAACGGAAACTTTTGTTTATCGGTTATAAACATTATAAAAATTTTCAACAAAGACTCATAAACTAATTTAGGTCAGTGCGTCGACGTATCAAATGCCACAACAAGCATCACTAAGTTTGCTATCTAGATAGTGTAATTTTGATTTAGTGGCGCCCGGTGACTTTTTGATACCCGACAAAAACAAGGAAAAAACAACAATCAATTAGTATGTTTGTATTCTATTGACGCGTCGTTAACTCCAATTATAATGTTAATAATTGGTTTAATTGACTGAAAAGGACGATTAGTTGCTACTAATGATGCAAACAAACTCGTAAACAACATCTTTTGGGTTTTTAGCTCACAAACATTCTAATAACTTCTAGAAAAACAATTGATTTTTAATCCATCTAAGATCAGCCAACATAGATCCTTTTTTAACAGTTTCATATTGAAGTTACATTTGCGTATTGAAGGTTTTGAATAATAATCAATTATAATAACAATAATAATTTGCATTTCTTCAAATTGACGCAATCACGCACATTTAGCACGTATTGTGAATCGATCGATCGATCGACATTATCCTATTTATACAAACTAATTGCCGCGTCGCGGGTAAAAGCCCATACACACGTAACGATACACGGTCGGTGGGCGCGCGCGCCGTACAATACTCGCGACTTCCTCGCCGAGCAATTACGGGCGAAAAAAAAAACAAAACAAAAAAAGAAAGAAAAAGAAAAAGAAAAGGATAACGAGGATGTGTCGGTGGTGTGACGCGGCGGCACGTCGTATTATACGTGTACAGACGCGGAGGCACATTTAAGTGACATTTCCTCTCTCTGTGTGTCCGATGCGCCCGTAAGAGCAAACTCACGCGATTCCTCTTGGATAAAATTAGAAAGTCCGGATCCTCGTGTTCGTTGCTTGTACCTGGATATAAAAGCATAATACTCTACTAGTAGACGAGCGCTTCGGGTCTATCACGCGGCGATCGTTTGTCGCGCGCGAGAATTCTGTGGTGTCTTCTGCCCGTGTACATACAACAATGAGCAATTTTTAGTCTATCTGGTCAACGCGCGCACATCCCATATCCATAATACACACGACTGTGTATACGAGCACCGAGCGACTTTTGCCTTCATTAAATGTGCACAATTTGCGCGCGCATCGCTGGGCTCCTCATTATTTTTTTTTCTCTCCTGCTCTCCAGGGTATATGGCACAGATTTCAATGGAACGATTCGAGTTTATGTTTATACGTTTATCGCGCAAAATAATAATCCAAGCATTCAATGGTAATAATAGGAAATAAAAAAATATCGCTCGCTGCGCCGCAGCGGTATCGCAATAACAACAACAACTGCAGCAGCAGCAGCAACAGCGATGGCTACAATAACAATAAGTTCTCGAGATATAAGAAGCCTCTAATCGATCTAAACAATTTATCCTTATGTAACGTCGCGCTTATATCTCGATTAATACGTACGGTCGTGTTCGCGAGGGGACTGAATAAAATGTGGCATCAACCGCAGCTGTGTGTATGTGTGTGTACTAATAGGCACTCTGTGACGTGCACACACACGTGCGACAACGATGAAAAATGTTAATTAGAAAACCATCTGAATTATTATCATACACATATTGTACAGATACGCGGGCTGCTGCAGCTGCTATACAGCACATCATTCCTGCCCGCAGTAACGAAAGAATTTCATTACGTGAACGGAGTTAGCTGCCGCTGCCGACTTTATATGCCTTTATAAATACAATACCATCTAAATTTATTCTCAATTAAAAAGAAATAATAAATAAATGAAACGAGGAATGAAAATGAATTCCGCGAGGATTATTGTATTACGCCACTGGATAGCCGTTTGGTGTGCTGCAGCGATCATTCGCGATATACTTTTTTTTTCATGCCGAACGAGAGCAAGATATCCAGCTGCGAGAGAGATGAGAGATCGAAATAGTTGTGTACTCCCTGTGTGTGCGCGCGCGCGGCTGATATACAGGCGTATAGAAGAAGAAAAGCAAAGCAAAAAAAATTCAAAATAAAATCATCTAGCGGATAAGACGCGAGACTATCTCTCTCGCGAGGGGAAGCAGGGCATGGAGAGCCGCGCGCGGCATGCAGTAGTAGTAAAATGTGCTTATTTGCGCAATATCGTCGATGCTCGCGCGCGAACCTCGCCATGTAAAATCGAATAAATACACTCGTTAATCTGATCATAGACACGTATACAGCATTCAATATTATATAGAGGCGCGTCGATAAAGATTTGACGCTCGACCAGTAGTATACAACAACAATAATAATCTTGATATTACGTTTGAATTTAATAACCACGTCGATGGTAGGTACTGCACTACTGCGTGCGATCGTTACGGCGAGTATATCATATAAAGGGCCGCAGCAGCAGCTCGGAGAGATTTCAATTGTCAGAGGATCGGAGAGTAGGTGTATATAGTTAACCCGGTGTGTAATGCGGTATGCTGCGAGGCACGAACTAAATAATAATCCCGCAGTTCTCTGCCGCTCCATCGGCATACGCGTCGCGAGTTTAACATTTTCTCGATATACGTTTATTCATTTTTTTTTTCAACGGTTCAGCCTGTACGCACGGCACGTATTATATTACCGATCTATTACGTACTTTATTACTATTATTATTATTATTATATCTTCGCGCGCGGCATATTGCATACACGAAAACCAGCCTCGAAAGGATACATTCCCTCCCTCTCCTCCCACGCGTGGTAATGAAAATAAAACGACAGCTCGTTGTTCCTCTCCAGCCGCACCGCAGTCGAATGCTGAAATTGACTCTTGCGCGGCCGCGAACACGAGTCGACGATTTATCAATTATTATCGTAGAAAACGCAGAGCGGTGCAATGTTCGTGCCGTTTTTTCCCTCCGCGCATAAATCGCAACGCGTCGATTCGTACCGATCTCGCGGCTAGTGTTTAATCGATCGCACGTATAGAACAATATTTTGCGCGTGAGGGGCTCGCAACGAAATATCTCGCGCGGGAACTCGTGATCTCGGCCGCGCGCGCATGTATACGAAACGTTTAACGTAGCACGTGTTCGACGTGGCTATATCGGAACTATCATCGTGACTTCGATCAATTGTTGCTCGCCGGGTACGTATATGTTTGCTCAGGTACCTTAACAGAAACTAATGGTCAGTTATTATGTGGCTTATCGCATCGTGTATGTTTGTATTATTCGGGACTTCGTTATTTCTTCTTCGTCCATAAGACTTATTCTGAAATATTTGTTCACTGGTATTTAAAACGCATTTTTTCGAAAATATGAAAAGTGTAAGTATATAAGTATGAAAACTTAATGTACTATTTCAACGCGTTTTTTGGATATGAAAATTTTGTGAAAAATTCACCTGCATCATTTTATTTTATCATTTTCTATACGTACTCGTAACTTTGAAAAAAAATATTCAATGGAAATTTCAAATACTGCGTGAAATTTTTCATCCTGGCCTGGTGGGTTGGTGTTACACTGCGACACTGCTTCCCGGTGCAGAGTCGTAGAGGGAAAATTTTCTTTTCCCATCTCGTGTGAAAGACCCTTTTCTTACTCCAACGGTCGTGGGCTTCACCTGCCGGGACAGGGGTCGTGTAATTGATCGGGAGAACCAATATACACGGAAAAACTTTTGACCATGTTTTACGATCGAATGCTGAAAACGAATCACACTCGAGTTCTACTGAGCTCGTTTCATAACCAGCACTGAGTGCGATTCACGCTCGAGCCCGAGCGTGTATCACGCTCGAGTTCGGCTGAGCTCGTTTCGTCATCAGCACTGAGCGCGATTGACGCTCGAGGCTGAGCGTAAATCACGCTCGAGTTCGGCTGAGTTTGTTTCAGCCGCGATTTACGCTCAGTCTTGAGCCACTCAGTCACAATTATTGAATAGATTTAACAAAAATGAATAAATATTGAATATAAGAAATTTATATGGGGTGGTGACTCTCGCAACATCCGTCCACAATGTAATACTTGGTCAATTTGACAATGAATTAAGTGTTATAGTCAAGTGAATTACTATGTAAAGACTGTCATTTTGGTTTTACAAACTGTTTTTTAAAATAAATCAATGCAAATATAAAACACAGTATATTAAGCCCCCTTCAGCAGGCTGTAGCGAAAATGAAAAAAATTTAGATGGAAGTGAAATTTTAACCAATGATAGTTTATTAAATGAAAAGATTATATAGATGTTATAGGAAATCTTATTCGCTTTCGAATGATATAATTATAAATGGGTGTTTTCAACCATTTTCAAAAGATATTAAGAATCCAAAATATTTCCCCTATGTTCTGTCATGCTAATTCTGTTTGCTGCGTTACGCATATAGACACATTAATCTTTCAAATTCATGATTCAGGATTAATTCGCTCGCATCGGCCGAACCCGAGAGCATTTTGTGCTCGGGTCTGAGCATGAACTGTGATCGACTTCGAGCGCGAATCTCTTTCCAGATTGAGTTAAGGGTAATATCCTGCTCAGCGTCGGTCATAATACGCACTCGACAGAACTCGAGGGCGTTTCGCGCTCGGGACTGAGCATGAATTGTGCTCGACTCAGAGCGTGAATGTATCTCTATGTATTCGAGCCTGAAACATGGTCAAAAGTTTTTCCGTGTATACGGCTAAAAACAACGACTATTTTATTTATTACAACGTTACAATATGAACTTTCTCTCTATATAGTCTTGGAGCCGAAGAGGGGTTGGATAGGCCACGTGAAAAAGATGGATGTTAACTATGTTATTCTTATGTATTTTTTCCCGCTAAAACCGAATATCACGTTGGGAAGTCGCTCAGACTGCCGAAAAATTTGTTATAAAGAAATATAGTGCAAAATGAAGAAAATTTAAATTTTTCTAAATTTTAAACCCATATTTGTGTTCTTTGGGCCATTTTAAGCAAAAAGTGTCTCTTGTAAAATTTTACCAAAAACAATAAGCTAAATAAATGAATTAAAAAAAATTCAAATCCTTAATTTGTATTTTGATTATTTCTTTTTTCTCACTTTTTCTGTGTGTAATATATGTTATTTAATTTATTAATTTGAAGAATTTTACAGAAACACGTAATTAGCAATTAGAATAGTTCGATTTTTTTATTTTAATAAACAATTGCAATTTTCGATAAAGCATTTTATTCCTTGTTTTCTTCAAATTTCCTTATTGACCTCTTCTCAAATCTTAACGGATGATCATTATGCAACCTTGTTTCTGGTGACCGTTATTTATGCATTCTTTTATCCTTGTACAGTATTGGAGCTAAAACATATAAATAAAATGACAATATAGCATACTAAAATATACTGATAAGAAATCCTTATAAAGTTAATTCGTTACAATTATTAAAATATCAAAATAACCATCGAAAATGTTTTTTTATATTTATGTTAGCTTATTTATCATAATGCATTACTTTTTTACATATACTACTCTCGGTTTTTCTTTGCCATATAACACTTTACGTCTCGCGCAAACAATTTTCGCACAAATTGATCGAGCGAGCGCAGAGCAGATTTTTCGTTTCTAGCCTCTCGGAGAGCCCAAAACCATTGGCTATATAGATCGAATATCAAAATGGGCATTAGCTGCTGCAGCAAGAGTATGTATAATAATACAGTCCGTGTCCTTCGAGAAGCTGCCCCCGAGCGTACGTATATGTACGCCGCTTTGGCTTATCGCGGCGCAGGTCGTTAGTCTTGGAAAATGGCCAATCCCACGTGCATTTATACAATAACTAACCTGGGTCAATTTAACAAACAACCCGAAGGAGTTGTGTAGGTGTGTGTTTGTTTGTGTGTGGCAGCAGCAGCAGCAGGGCCTGCAGCTCAGCTCGGCTCACGATGTTTCGCTTCGATTGGATCGTGGTCCTGCGCTTCCGTATATAACCGTCGTATCTGTATATTGTTACAGCAACGATGCACAAATGCACGTTACACGCGGCTACAACAACGGAGGAAGTAGCATCCTCTGCACGACTCGACGCGCGAGCTATCTCGTGGCTGCTTGTTTGTTTCTCTCTCTCTCGCTCTTTTATACTCTTTCTTTCTTTCTTTCTTTCTTCCTCGTGCATGCGCTCAAAGCTCTCTACAGCCGTACGCTCGAGCGAGCTTCTCGCGAGGGTCATGGGTTATAAGTCTAACTCTCTTGCATGAAAAAAAAAGGAAAGAGAAAAAAAATTCTAAAGCGATCTCCTCTGCACGTGCGGAAAGATCGCAGCTATCGCTCGCTTACGGCTCATTGTGTGTGTATGTGTATGTATTAAATTTCCAAGTCACGAATCGCGCTCTGGCTCTATAATATAAAAGCGCCTACATATATATATTTCTAAGCGCGCGATGATACGACGTGGCCTGCAGCCATACAATAATGTACCGAGACGAGCATATGTACGTGGATGTACGGCGATGAAAGTTCAAAAATGCGCTTGCGCTCGCCGGTGAAAGTGATTACGTTTATAATGCAGAAAACACTTGGCGCGCTTATTTTGGATGAGCTCGCGCGCGCGCGCAAATGTGAGTACGTGTAGGTACACGAGCGCTAGATGAATCGCCTCATTGTTTCGTACGAACGTTTATGACGAGTATATGCGTATACGCACATTAATCCGCGCGTTTATTACGTTATCTATCGCATAGAAGAGGCCGTGTTGTTTCGAGCTTTTACGCGCCTGGCCATCGTAAGAGTCGATTTTTCTCGATATAGCTGCAGGTCATCGCACGCGTAATATACACACGACGATCGTCGTACGGGCCTCCATTGTCTTAGATTCGCGGGCGCGATACATATTCATATAGGTGGGCGCGCGGTCTCTCTCCGCCGCACGACAGACTGCAAAATCATCGACGCGAGCGCGAAAATAAATTTTAAGATTATGTACCCATAGGTATATGGTACGTATATACCGATCGCGAGTAGTGCACGCCCATATTTATGTTTATCTCTGTGTGTGTGTTTGTATTTAATTAACAGATTATGCTTGCACTCGGGGGGTCGATAAAGCGCGCGCCCGGGGAATTGGAAATTTTTTTACGTAATCTCCGCTCTAGTCGCCGCTGATCGTTGCACCAGAGAGTGAGAGAGAGAGAGAGGGTATCGAACACAATGATTCCCTTCGAGAGAAGAGCGGCGCGGTATGCACGCCTGGACATTTTTATATGCGCGCGCCGTTCGATCGCTAGCTTAGAACACAATACGGAAGAAGCGTGTAGATATAAACACGCGGCTACTAATGCGATTTATCGCGCGGCGTTGGCTCTCTCTCGTAGGTAAAAAAAAAAGATATATGGACTTTTGATTCCTCGTTTATATAAATAAAAAAAAATTTTATTTACTGCGCGTGGATCGTTCTCTGCTTACATCGAACGTGTCTGTGTCTGTGTGTGTGTGTGTTTTTTTTATCTACAAAGTTACATGCGCGCAGCTCGATATATTAGTTGGATGCTGCCGTTGTTGCTTATAATACACATCGCGCTTTTATGTAACGAATTAGGAATTTTTTTCCCGTAACTTTTTTTTTCTTCTTCTGTAGCTTGGATTTTTTCGCATGTAACAGGTAGATTACGAGTCGAATGAGTTCTTTACGTGTATCGGGCCTCTATAAATACTCTCCGGCTGCTTAATAGACACATGATTGTTCGCGGCGCGAGTGAGAGAGAGAGAGAGGATCAGGACTCGCGAGTAATTGTCAAATTAAGTTTATTTTAGTCACGGAGAGAAAGAAAGAGAGAGAGAGATTACTGGCTTTTAAAGATTATAATTTCTTCTATAAATACCCGTTCGAAGCGTCCTGTAGTACAAGGCTTTTCTCTCTTTACAGCTTAATTTTAATGGCGAAAAAAATTACGTAATTTATCGCCGAGCATGGCTATTGGTCTTTAACGCTAACGAGCCTTTTTATCGAAATTATGATATTGTTATTGTCTCGTAACATTGCGAACCTAACGATAATCTGACTTTGTTTGCGTGTGTGCGTGAAAATCTCGAAAGTCCAGCCGAGCGTTCGCGTGCTCCGTGCCTCGTATAGCTCGATTTTCAACGCGAAAAATCGTAGGCGCGAAAAATTGTCAACCATAAATATATACGCGCGCTCTCCCCCGTCGGATCTCTATTTCTCACATAAACGAGATTTCAATCTCGAGCTCGACACAACGAGAGGTAGTAGGTGTAATAGAAAAAAAAAAGAATATAACGATCCAGTCATCGAAGAGACTATGTCGTCACTATTAAAGCGTTGCAGATCTGCAATTACGTCAACTGCGACGAGCTCAAAGCTCCGCGCACCGTGTACACGTTATATCTGTATTTATTGTGAGGTTGTATATTGCGATGTGCTCGAGGCCCCGGCGATGGATGTGACGCGAGAAGCAGCAGCAGCAGCGTCATTAGCATACCGCGTGCTACATAGCAGCTACTGTTCGACGATAAATAAACGGAATTTTTTCGCTGTTATTGTGTTATTGAATGTCCGCTGAGAGATAGACACTTCCGGGCGACATTTATTCATCGTTGAAGCGAAACATCTCGAGGCGGGTTGGGTGCGGAAAGTTAGCCCTTAAAAATCGAACGATCGATTTACGAAGAGCGAGCAGCATCATTTGGAATTGAAACTTCAAATGACTCTCAGTAATTAATTAAAAATTCAATAAATTTTAATATGCAAATGCAATTTTTAGATATATTATGAAGGGAATTATTGAAAAAATAAAACAAATTTTTTCAAGCAATCACTTATACGCATTAAAAATCAATAAACAGTTGTTTAAAATGAGCAGTTCGAAGTAAAACTTCCAACTAAACTAAAATATTTCGTTTGCGTTAGTAAAAGAGACAAGAGTAAGCAAAACCAAAAGTAATGGCGCCATTGTCAATGAATCGAGGAGATTTCAATGCCAGCAACGTACGGCCTATTCTCTTTGTAAAATTGTTAATATGAGCTCGCAGAGATGTAAGATTTTTCATCGGACCCGCCGCCTGATCCATTCAAAATATCGCGAAGATAAAAGTACATGCATTACCAGACTAGTTTCTCTAATTATGAGCTCATATCTTTTGCGTCTACACGAAAACCTGAGCTTTTCACTGCGCGATACATATTTTATCATTTCTACGATTCGTAGTTGCGCAGTTCGATATGTTCATGAATACACACCAGAAGCTCCGGGCCACGGGCTCGATACAACCGCGGTGAAAATCCATATCGAATAATTTACATTTCCCCTTGGTGTCTGCGAGTATCCGCGCACTCTCGACGTATCCTTTTCATCCGCGAAATATCGAGAGACGCCGTTATAACAAATAACAAACGTCTATTATATCGTGTTGTACACGTGAGGCGTATGTGTGGCACCGCACACGTGCGCCGATCACGCGTTACTACACAAACCAAAAAAAAAAAAAAACGAATAATAACCGTGAAATTTCACCCGATAGATAAAACCACTGCGCGTGCGTATATAAAGATTGCAGTATGGGCTCGCGCGTCGACTTTATAACCCATGCGTTATACTTTTACTCTCTTATTTTTCGATGTATCTAAGCGGCGAGCCGAGCGCGTATAATGGTCGTATCGTTCGCGAGCATCCGAAAGGAAACTCACTCGCAGCAGCAGCAGCAGCAGTTGGCAAATAAAACTAAAAAAATAAATGAAAAATAATAAAAAATGCAAAAAATAAATAACGCAAATAGCTAAGGGAACCGAAGCCTAGGCAGAGAACAAGCGGTATATAAGATACGGGCTCTCTCGGCAGTCTCGCAGTTTTATCGCGATTCAAAGTGGCCTGGAAATCGCGCAAGCGCGTTTCCTTTCTTTTGACGCGCCTTCGGTAGTAGCAAGTAGTATATAGCGGCTGCGGCGGCTCGCGGTGGCAGGAAAAATGCTTGCATTGTATTTTATAATACACATTAGGTGGAGTCTCTCTCTCTCTCTTTCTTACCTATATATATAAGCTCGCCGTCGATCTAATCGACGAGCGATTTTTCTCTCTTTCTCTCTCTTCATAGAAGCACACGGACTGATATAATTAATAGAACGTAAAGGGGAATTTTGCGATATTTCATTATAAGATGTTTGAAAAGAGCTCGAGTGGAGATTAGATGCCTTTTTTGTTGCTGCTGCTGCCGCGCGCTTGTTGTTTGTTAAAAAAGTTGAAGGAGAATAGAGATTCGTATTGAATCGCTGCTGCTGCTGCTGCTCTCTTGGCAATTCTCAATGGATCACCTTTGCCGAAGCCTGAACATGATCTTGTATGTATATGAGAGAGAGAGAGAGAGAGAATTAATTCTGCCTTTATTTAGATCGCACGTTTTTGCGCGTTATCGACGCAGTCTCAAGCAAGGATTGTCTTGTATATCTGTAACCTGTGTATATATATGAAGTGGTATGCATACACCGTACCACAGCCCCGCGTGTAAGATGATGAATTTTTCAAATATATTATACATAAGCTATTATATCGATTTGCCGCGTGCACGAGACTTATTGTTTGATTTTATCTATCGATTTCTTTTCTCCGTCTCTCTCTCTCTTTCTCGCATAGCTCTGGTATATGAACATATCGCTTTATAGTGATAAATAGCCTCTACGATCACTCGTGCGGATTTTTTCCTCGCTCTCTCGTGAGCTCTTTATCGGCTGCACACATACGGCACAGATTTTGACGAAGATGCAATTGTTTCTCGCTGTGGTTCTGACGGATCGATCTTGGTTATTTTTTTCCTTTTTCTTTTTGTTTATCATTGTGATTATTGTTAAATTCATATTTGACGGAGGAAAATATATTTCTGGTTGGATATACGCGTTTCGGTATCGACTTGAACGCGAAAAATGATCGCCCCGAATAAATTGCGAGTACTTCGTTACATTCGAGGCATTGCTATAAGTGAGCTTTACTACCTGCTATCTATCTATCCTTCGCAGCTGTGTGTGCGAGTTTCTAATAATGTTATTTACAAAAAAAATATCCTTTTACTCTCGCGCTCCCGTAGCTGCGATCGGATCTTTCGCTGTATCGAACTGCATACACTCACACACACACACATCCATAAAAGCTTTTTCTCTGGAATTATACAATTAAATATCTCCGACTGGTTTATACATTATATGTGTGTGCTAGAAATATCCTTCCCTGGAATCTTCTACTTCTTTCTCGAATACGTAGTAGCTCTTGCACGCTCAGAAAGAGAGAGAGAGAGAGCATGGATAGAGGAATCTAGACCTTTTAATGAGCTTAATTCATCCTCAGAGGCGAGAATCTCTCTGAACTCTTTGTGCAAGTGTAGTTGGTATGTTACTAATAAAAATAAAAAATTTTTCGTTTTTTTTTTTGCACATTCGACATTAAATTGAGCATTCCAGATATACAGTGTCCACATTTTAATTTTGTATCATATTAATATTCATTTCTTTTTTTCATTTCGAGTTCGACTCGATTCTGTCTAATTATTAATCTTGTTATTAAATCAATGCTATTTTAACTACTTTTCGATCGATAAAAAATGATCTATAAATTGTTTCTACTTCAATAAAACTGAAATAAAATAAAGAACGTTTCACATAAAAATTGCTTTATTATAATTTCAATAGCAGCAAAGTAAACAATTGATTTATTTATAACTAATTTCTCCCCAACATGAGCGATTTTCTAGTTAAAAAATTCGGATTCAATGAGTCAAAATATATTGAAGTACATTTTTTACACAAAATTCCCTCAGTGCTTAGACTAATGCCTTATGAAGGCGGAAAATTTTTAAATGAATATTTAAATTTTTTATCATAGTTTTCATTCACAATTTTTGATATGATATTCATCTCAATTTCACAAAAAGCTACTTTGAAGTATTTAATTTTAGAAGTCCACTGAATTTATCGGCAAGGTATCATTCGTACACATGAAACTTGTACACGGGCATTTCTGTGCACAAGTAAAATGTGTCCAATATTAGTATACATAATCGAACTTATTTTTAAATTCAAATAATTCAAAAAAATAACCGTAATCGTAATTTTTTGAATTTAAAAATAAGTTCGATTATGTGTACTGATATTGGACACATTTTACCTGTGTACAGAAATGCCCATGTACAATTTTCATGTGTACGAATGATACCTTGCCAATTTATCCGAAGAAATCTTGGACAAGTTTGCATTATAAATTGATTCAAATATTGTAAACAAAATGTATAAACAGTTAAATCAGAAAATAAACTGAAAACAATATAATCACAAATAATTTTGGAGTAGTACCTCTAATACTGATCGTATTTATAGTAAAAACAAATTAGTTTGAATGTTGTCTTTCTTGACGAAACAAGCCATAACATCAAAAGATTAGTTTTGCTCATTCGATTTCTGCGACACTAAATTGAAGGATTCATCGTTTTATTTATGCATTAAAATGGATAAAAGTGAAAAGAAAACCAAAATAGTTTTCTCGGAAAATAATTTGAGTAAACATGACATTGTTGTTTCCGACGACAAAAAATGTGTTTGTGATATTTGTCAGAAGGCATTTATACTGGAATCAAGCATGATGGCACACCGAGACAACATTCACAATGAACGGAAAGATTACTCATGCGACAAGTGCGAAAATACATTTGAGTTCCGAAGTCATTTGAGTAGGCACCAAATATCAGAACACAGAGTCCACAAAGATTTTGAATGCGACAGCTGCGAGAAAAGATTTAAGAAAAAATCGAGTTTGACAACGCACCAGAAATTGGTACACAAAGATCGTGAAGATTTCATGTGCCACAAGTGCGAGAGAAAATTTGAAAACAAATCAACTTTACTTAAACACAAAAAAATATTCCACGAAGTGTTCAAAGACTACTTGTGTGAAAGATGCGCGAAGAGATTCGGAAGTAAACATACTTTGCTCTTACATATAAGCAAAGTACACGAGGGTTGCAAGTATGAAGCATGCGACAAGTCCGGAAAAAAATCTGAAAAAAAATCGCATTTGCTCTTCCACCAAAGAATAGTGCATGGAGGTCAGAGAGATTTCCCATGTGACAAGTGTGAGAAGAAATTTGGACGCAAAAGGTATTTGCTTTTACATAAAAAGATTGTTCACGAAGAACGTAAAGATTACGCATGCGATAAATGCCAGAAGAAATTTGGACAAAAATGTCATTTGCTTTTTCACCAACGGGCAATACATGAAGGTCGCAAAGATTTCGCATGCGACAAGTGCGAAAGGAAATATGGAAGTAAATTAGATTTGTCGAGGCACCAAAAATCAGTCCACGAAGGTTGCAAAGATTACGGATGTGACAGGTGTGAAAAGAAATTTGGATTCAAATCAGCTTTGATAATGCACCAAAAAACAATCCACGAAGGTCGCAAAGATCACACATGCGACAAGTGCGAGAAGAAATTTACACGAAAACCGAGTTTACTCTATCATCAAAAGACAATCCACGAAGATCGCAAAGATTTCGAATGTGACAAGTGCGAAAGAAAATTTGGAAGTAAATCAGATTTGTCGAAGCACCAAAGAACAGTGCACGATGGTCGCCGAGATTACGCATGCAATAAGTGTGAGAAGAAATTTAGACAAAAACCGAGTTTACTCTACCACCAAAAGACAGCACACGAAGATCAGTAGGATTTCGCACGTGATAAATGGGTAAAGAAATCAAGTCTCATGCTTATGGAAAAATATGAGGTTCCTTCAGTATGAATAAGTAAATTCCAAAATACATTAACTCTTCAAACTACATCAAGATCAGAAAAGTTTTATTAGGCATATCATTTTTTACATAATTAGATTTTCTAGAAGTACAATGACTATATTTATCATGATAGTAACTTTTTTGTAATGATTTGCTGTGCGGTGTACTATAAAATACTTATATCGATATTATTTTGAAATTTCAATTAAAATCATGTCAGAACACAATTGGGTCTTACCTGAAACTCTTATTACGTCCTAGTATGACATTTTCTCATTTTCGAAAGTGCAGTGAATGAAAAGGAAACTAAGTTATAGTGGAAAATCTGTTATATTTCATTATCATAAATACACTTACTAATCTAAAATATCTACTGCTGTGTAGTTTTCGAAATTCGTAATTCGTAATATTCGATGACCTTAGCTAGTATCGAAAATCTAAATTCATCCTTCGCATAAACTGAAATGACTGTGTCGGCACAAATGATTAGCAAAATATTGTTCTATTTTTTCGATTACAAATGCTCACTATTCCAAAATCAGTTAAAGAGTAGTGACTTTATTTTCTAAAAAATTCTTTTACTGAAATCTAAAAGCAAAATTATATAATACTCTTAAACTACGTTTAAAATTAATTGAGAAAGTTTCTAAAATAAAACTAAATAATAAAAATGAAAAGAAATCGAATAATAAAAAATGCAAGTCAACCTATGAATGAGTTTTTTTCAAGTTTATTCATTTGAATAATGTAAAATATATTGAATAAGGATTTACTGAAACGATATTGCATGAAGTTATTTTTAATTATTTACTTTTAGTCAGACATAAGAAAATTCCTGGAAAAAATCGTCGTCAAATTAGAATTTTAAATTGTTTCAAATATTGTAAGCATAATGAACAAATAGATAAATCGATAATTCAATTGTAAACAATATAATCATAAATGATTTTGAATACATTAGTCATGTTTATAGTATGAACAAATTAGTTTGTATGTTGTCTTTCGTGATGAAACAAGACATAGTACCGTAAGATCAATTTTACTAATTGATTTTTCGTGGCACTTGATAGAATCCATCATTCAATTCAGGCACTACAATGGATAAAAGTGATGAAAAATCCGAAGAAATTGACTTGGAAAATAATTTCAGTGAACAAGACATTGATGTTTCAGACGACACAAAATACGTTTGTGATATTTGTCAGAAGGCATTTATACTGGAATCAAGCATGATGGCACACCGAGACACAATTCACAATGAACGGAAAGATTACTCATGTGACAAGTGCGAAAAAAAATTTGAGTTCCGAAGTCATTTGAGTAGGCACCAAATATCAGAACACAGAGTCCACAAAGATTTTGTATGCGACAGCTGCGAGAAAAGATTTAAGAAAAAATCGAGTTTGACTACGCACCAGAAATTGGTACACAAATATCGTGAAGATTTCATGTGCCACAAGTGCGAGAGAAAATTTGAAAATAAATCAACTTTACTGAAGCATAAAAAAATATTTCACGAAGTTTTCAATCATTTGTGTGAAATGTGCACGAAGAGATTTGATACTAAACATAGTTTGCTTTTGCACATAAAGATGGTACATGAAGGCCGCAAAGATTTTGCATGCAAACAATGTGAGAAAAAATTTGGAACAAAACATACTTTGTTTTTGCATCTAAAGATAGTTCACGAAGGTCGTAAAGATTACGCATGCGATAAGTGCGAGAAGAAATTTGGACACAAGTCGAATTTATACTTCCACCAAGCGACGGTCCATGAAGGTCGCAAAGATTACTCATGTGACAAGTGCGAACAAAAGTTCGTGCAAAAAAATCAGTTGCTTGTCCACCAAAGGACAGTACACGAAGGTCGCAAGGATTACTCATGTGACAAGTGCGAAAAAAAATACGGACAAAAAGTTCAGTTGCTCGTCCACCAAAGGACAATACATGAAGGTCGCAAAGATTTTGCATGCGACAAGTGCGAAAAGAAATTTGGACTGAAATCGCATTTGATTTCTCACCAAAACACGGTACATGAAGGTCGCAAAGATTTTGCTTGCAAAAATTGCGAAAAAAAATATAAAAGTAAATCAGATTTGTTAAAGCACCAAAAGATAGTACATGAAGGTCGGAAAGATTTCGCATGCGACAAATGCGAAAAGAAATTCGGACAAAAATCGCATTTTATTTTTCACCAAAAGACGATACATGAAGGTCACAAAAAGTTCACTTGTAACCATTGTGAGAAGCAATTTAAATATAAATCAGAGTTGTTGAGGCACCAAAAGACAGTACATGAAGTTAGGATGGGTTACGCATGCGACTATTGCGAAAAAACATTCGGATATAATTATGAATTGCTTTTGCATATAACAACAATTCACGAGGGTCACAAAAATTTCTTATGTGACAGGTGTGAAAAGAAGTTTGGGCGCAAGTCGCATTTGCTTTTCCATCAAAAGGTAGTACACGAAGGCCGTAGAGATCATGCATGCAACAGGTGTGAAAAAAAATTTGGACTAAAAACAGTTTTGTTGCGGCACCAAAATTCAGTTCACGATAGTCGCAAAGATTTCGCTTGTGACAAATGCGAAAAAAAATTTGCACAACGATGTAATTTGACTAGACACAAAAAAACAATCCATTAAGGTCAAAAAGAATTTGGTTTCGACAAATGCGAGAAAAAATGATAATTGACAATCGATATTCATACAGACGTTTTTCTAAAATTTCAATAATAATGCTGGAATGATTGTATGTTACGTAAACTTCACTTCAGCTATACAGTGTCATCCGATTTTTAATTTTGTATCATATCATATCAATATTCTTACAATTTTTCACTTCGAGTTCGACTCGAAACTTTTTCTATTTTCATAGAAATAAATTGTAAAAATTGTTTTCATGTATTTCCAATAGTTTAAGGTTAAATAATGGATTTATTCATAACAAATTTCTCCCCAACATGTGCCATTTTCTATTTCTAGAATAACAAAAAAATTCCCCGAATTAATCGTTGCCAAGTTTGATTTAAAAACTCATTCAAATATTGTAAACAAAATGTATGAACAGATAGATACATCGGTAAATTCTTTGTAAACAATATGATCATAAACAATTTTGAAATAGTACCTTGAACACTGATCATGTTTTATGTTTATAGTAAAATTAAATTAGTTTGAAAATCTGTCTATTATACCAAAAAAAATTTTACTCATTAATTCCGTGTCACTTAATACAAGGACCCATCGTTCATTTTAGGCCCTAAAATGGATAACAGAGATAGGAAATCCAAGGAAGTTGTTTTTGAAAATAATTCAAGCAAACACAACGTTGTTGTTTTAAACTACCATAAATACATTTGTAATATTTGTCAGGAGGCATTTACACTTGAATCAAGACTTATAACTCATCGAGACACAATTCACCATGATCAGAAATATTACGCATGCGAAAAGTGCGAAAAGAAATTCGAGTTTCGAAGTCATTTGAGTAAACATCAAATATCAGAACACAAAAGCCGAAAAGATTTTGCATGCGACCAGTGTGAGAAAAAATTTGTGAAAAAATCCAGTTTATTCACGCATCAAAAATTGGTACACAAAAATCGCGAAAATTTCACATGCAACAAGTGTGAGAAGAAATTTGAAAATAAATCAACTTTACTCAAGCACAAAAAAATATTCCACGAAGCTTTCAAAAATTATTTATGTGAAATGTGCGCCAAGAGATTTGATACCAAACAGAGTTTGCTTTTGCACATAAAGACGGTACATGACGGCCGCAAAGATTATGCATGCGACAAGTCTAAGAAGAAATTTGGAAATAAGTCGAATTTTTACTCCCATCAAAAGACTGTCCATGAAGGTCGCAAAGATTTTGCTTGTAACAATTGCGAAAAGAAATTTATACACAAATCGAGTTTAGTTCTGCACCAAAAGGCGATACACGAAGATCGCAAAGATTACTCATGTGACAATTGCGAACAAAAGTTCGTACAAAAAAATCAGTTGCTTGTCCACCAAAGGATAGTACACGAAGGTCGAAAAGATTTTGCATGTGACAAGTGCGAAAAGAAATTTGGACGAAAATCACATTTGATTTTTCACCAAAGGATGGTACATGCACGTAGTAAAGATTTTGCTTGCACAAATTGCGAAACAAAATTTGGATATAAATCAGATTTGTTAAAGCACCAAACGACAGTACACGAAGGTCGCAAGGATTACCCATGCGACAAGTGCGAAAAAAAATTCGGACGAAAAATTCAGTTGCTTGTCCACCAAAGGACAAAGCATGAAGGTCGTAAAGATTATTCATGCAGTGAATGCGAGAAGAAATTTGGACAAAAAAGTCATTTGATTAGACACCGAATGGTAGTACACGAAAATCGCAAAGATTACCCATGTAACGATTGTGAGCAGAAATTTGGAGAAAAAGCAAAATTAATCAGACACCAAAACACAGTCCATAAGGGTTACAAAGATTTTGCTTGCAACATTTGTGAAAAAAAATTTGGAAGTAAATCAGGTTTGTTGAAGCACCAAAGGACAATACACGAAGGTCGAAAAGATTTTTCATGCGACCATTGCGAGAAGGCATTTGGGACAAAATCGAACTTGTTTAAGCACATAAGTACAGTCCACGAACGTCGCAAAAATTATGCATGTAATAAATGCGAGAAGAAATTTGGATTTAAATCAGGGGTGTTGAGGCACCAGTGGACAGTACACGAAGGTCGGAAAGATTTTGCATGCGACAAATGCGAAAAAAATTTTGGAGAACGCATTACTCTGACGAGACACCAAAAAACAGTCCATGAAGGTCACAAAGAATTTGGTTTCGACAAATGCGAGATGAAATGATAATTGACAATTGTAAATATATGTGGATATTTATACACATGTTTTTCTAAAATTTAAATAATATAATTGTGCCGAAATAATTGTATTTTACTTAAACTTCCGCTAAGAGAAAAGTGATCAGTAATAACAAAGCATTCTTACCAGAAAAAACAAACTTGGAAACCATTTAATAATTTAATTTAAACCAAAACATTTTTTTACGTTTCTTCAAAATCATAAAAACCTTTTATGATTATTTTTTTCTTTTCTTAGTACTTTTATCAATCAACAGTATTATATTGAAGTTTTTTGAATTGCATGAGCGGCAAATGAAATTTTGCGTAGGGGCGTCTCTTGTTCTAATCCGCCTCTGCACGTACAATAACTGATTTATTTACTCGCTGCCAACACACATATCGATCGAAACAAAGGTATCCTTTTTAATTGAATTTATAATCGACTCGTCGCTGATGCTGCGCGCGAGCAACGAGTCGTACTCTCGCATATATGTGTACAGCACTCGGCTGCGGCAAATGGCAATAACGCACGGGCCTTTTAATTAAGTACACTTATTTAACGTCGATCATTAATCAAGGTAAATCTCGAACTGTTTGTTTCTGCGGAGTAATAATGCTCGTATTTAATACACTTCGCGTATATATGAACGCGCTGGTATGTACTACGGCTGTGTGTGTTGAGTACGGCTTGTCAATTGATTTCATTACAATATAATGACCAAGCGCATATCGGTATATACGTGTACATATAAATGCGATTATGCAAAGATTATCATCGCGAGAGAGCGAGAGAGAGACCATTGAAAGATCTCGCGTCGAACCCGCGTGTATCTCAGAGCTATTGCATACACACATACACGATATGGGTCCGTATTATAGCCGATAAATATTTTCAAACACGTGTCCGCGTTTATATGAATACATATTTGTATATCACCTGTAATCTTGAATTTATCAAGCGAGCAGTATTACACGATACGGATTCTCGTGCCGTTTATATTGTAAAGCGTCATCTTTTCTCGTACTGTGCGCTTGACCAGTAGGTTGAAGAGTAAATATAGCAAGCTAGATACATGGAAAAAGCTGCGGCACGATCTCCACGTGCCGATCTCTAAGTCGTCGCACACGTTCGTCGTGTATTTCCCCAGAACTCTTTTTTTTTGTACCTTCTATTTCTCGTTCTGCTCGACTGCACCGATCGCGACGTCGCAGTATAGTAAGAGAAAGAAACAGGTGTTCCTTGCTCTATTATTAATTCATCTCGCCGCCAAACGAGTCGAAAAAAGGAAAATACGAGTGAAAAAAAAAGAAGGGAAAAGCCTCGTCGATCGCTCGTTGAACTGGTTCTCGTCGTCGTCGGCGTGTGTCCAGAAATGCGCAAAACCTTGACACTGACATTGGCTCCTCGTTGACTTTTTTTTTTCGCGTAAAACACACGTACCCACGCGGCGCAAGTGTATCGAGGTTTTGTGCGCGCAGGTCAGGCGTGTGTCGATTTTTGAAATACTTTTTTTTTCACGCGCTTCTCTTTACTCATTCCCATTGCGTTTCGCACATAAATTCGCGTGCATGTGCGCGTTTACCGTTCGGAACATTGCGTATATATATAAGATATAATACAGACGTACGTACTCTTTGGTATGCACCGAGGTGTATACACACTGCGACGCGAAAGAGAAAGGATCCGAAAAAGTAAAAAGAGAGGAGAAAGAGAGTCACACAAGATGCACATACGGAAGTTGTCGCGACGATCGTTACGCGCCGCTTTACATATAATACATATAATACCTAACAGCACGAGCGGCTCGAGAGTAAAAGTATTATAATTCGTCGTCGGGGGATGGACGAAAAATGCGCGTATACATAATGCGCTATATAGCTTTATACGCGGAGGCCTATACGTAGCACACACGGGCGACCATAAGGAAAACCCTGGAGAGAAAATTTACGATTATACCAATCGCGCAGTTCCTAGACGCGCGCGGAGCCTCTATGGGTCTCGTTAATAATCCGCAATATATCAGCCGCGAGTGCTGCGTATGATCCCCGCGCACAAATATACACGTATACGTATACGCATGACGCGTACTATAGTAGTAAGCCTCATTTATATGTTTACGTTATATACGTATATGAAACGCATGAGTGAAGTATTAACGTTATCGCCGTCACGGCATCTTTTTGTTACAGGTAAATCTCGAACGAAATTATCCAAGTTGCGGCTAAGCCGTGTGCGCCACCAAGCAACACACTGCTATATGGGTACCGCACAAGCTCATACTGCAGATATCGTCCGTATATATTGTAGTGAGTACCTTCGGGTTAAGAATTTTTTTTTCCTATCTTTATACCTTCTCGAAGATTCGCGTATTTATTGCAACTACCCATGGCGCAGTGCGTTGCGTCATTTGCTGTATAAATATAGACAACCTATAGCTTATAACGGTATGTATACGTTTGTTATCGTGCGGAATGATCACTGGCCGCAAAACAGGCAACAAACACTCCTATATTGTCATTTTTTTTCTAATTACTCGAAATCGTAAATAATAATTACAAGTGCTTATAGATATGTACGCGAGTACGCGCGGGCGGTTAATTGTATAATCGAAGGCGTGCATGGGAGATAGATCGATCTGTAGTATACCAAAAAAATGTTCGATTTTCGCGCTGTGCGTTATAATATTATTATACAGACGCGAGAAATGCAGAAGACGATCTTTCACATCTGGATACTAATATATTACGCGCGCCGAGAGTATAAGGATTCGGCGCTGTATTATATATCATTAAAGCTCCCATGGCCCCCGCGGGCGCGAGTGTATATCCAGAACACGCTCGCGATATCTTGTTTTCTCTCGGTATCGCTGCGGCGTTATATGTATGCACGGCGATTTCCTCGATCTTTTATAACGCAGAAATAGAATCCTATATACTCTCTTTAGACTTTTCGTAAATTTATTAGCCTTTGCATACCTATAGTAAGAAAGAGAGAGAGGAGCCGCGAAATGTAAAGGCTACGTGGCGCGCATTCTGCAATACATAAATATACGCCGTCGTCGTCGTCGACTTGGTGTGCACCGAAAGCGAGAGCGAGAGATCGCGCGGATCGACGCCGAGAAGAAACGCGAAAGCTTCGCGCGCGCACGTGCTACTACCGGTCGAACGCGTCTATGATATAGCACGAATACATTTCTCTCTCTTCTTATTTTTTTGTTGCTCTATTCCGCGTTA
Source organism: Trichogramma pretiosum (assembly GCF_000599845.2). NCBI lineage: Eukaryota > Metazoa > Arthropoda > Insecta > Hymenoptera > Trichogrammatidae > Trichogramma > Trichogramma pretiosum. Next base: position 791,285 of record NW_019641677.1, read on the forward strand.
TTGTGAATTTTCCATCGTACATTATAAATACGCGCGAAGTGCGCAGCGCGACCGGTGGTGTCTATAACGTATATAAATATATCATATATAGCGCCGTGTTGCAGCCGCAATTCGACGCGACGCTGTCTTTTTTTGTTGTTGTTGCGCGTGCGTCGAGGCAAAGACACGACGTAATAATCGCGGCGACTGCAATATGCGTCTCTTCTTCTTTATTTACGTTTGATGTATAGCCCCCGTTGCCTTGTATACGCGCAGCAGCAGAGCTCGTTTACTTCGGTTTTCGGTAAATATGTTGGTAATATATGTTGTTATAATACGCACGACCGCGAGAGTGAGAGAGAGATTTTTTTTTTGTATTAAAAACGATCGGCCGATTCTCTCCGCGTAAATAATATACAATGAATTCGATGCTTAACCACTTTTGCGGTGGATGCTACTTTAAAAGGAGCTATTTCTCTCTCGCTTTTTTTTTCGTTATTTTTCCTTTTTTTGCGCACTTCGAGTATACACAAGCTATAAAATGTATATTCATGCAGTAAGCTACAGCTCTCGTGTTTGCCCAATCTCTACCGGGTAAAACGGGCAAAATTATTCTAATAACGCATCTAGCCGTGCCGCGCGTGCGTGAAAAAAAGTCCGACGAAAGATCTATTAACCGTAATTGTATTTCGCTACTTGTTGCCTGTTTTTTTGCCTTTTTTTCTACCGAACGAGCGAGAGGGAGAGAGATACATGAGCGTGTAGTCGTATAGAGTACAACGTAGTTTGCTCAATGTGATTTGGCACTCTGTGTATATATACTCTCGCGATGCCTGGAATCCGTGCGCGATTTCGACAGCTCGCGCGATTAGACGAAAAATTTCTCCCCGCGCGTGCGTTGGAAAAAAGGACGACGATGACGAAAAGTTAAGACAGACTAGAGAGAGAGAAAAGGAGGTGGAGATATACCCGTTCAATTTTGGGTTCGAAATTGCCGATCGCTCTTCGACGGGCTACGATGAACTTTTGCGAAAAGGAGGAGCACACAGCGAGGTATGGAAAAATAAAGTGACGTGCGCAATTTCTGCGAGCAATCGCGATGATTAGCCATTCACGAATCGCTGATGAAACGGAGAGCTGCTGCTGAAACGAGCTCCTGCTGCTGCTGCTCCTTCGCATTATATACGCAGCGAGCACACCATTTGTAACATTAGTTAACGGAAGAAAGTTTTCATCGCCTTGAATGAATCTACACGCGCGGCTTCGAAGATAGATAAAAAAAAATTTTCTCGATGTGCCAATCTATAATTAATGAATGTAATATAAGAATTTTTCATCTCTATTCGTACGGCCATTAAGCTCTCTAAAGTTGCATTCGCGCGTTCTCGCGCTCGATCGATCTTAATTTTTCACCGGGTAATTAAAATCGCGATTTCGTAATAATTATTTATACTTCTTGCGTCCGCGCGAGCAAAATTGCTAATTAAAGCTTTTTATTGTTGACGAAAATTTCCTGGCACAGATATGCATCTCTCTTTCTCTGCGCGTATATATCTGCAGTGCAGCTAATCGAGACAAATGCTTTATAATGTACACACAACACTGGCCCCGCGTGCAGTAGTACGGGAGTAATATAATACATGGTAATAATATACGTGTCACAACGTGATTTTTGACAGCGTGTGCGACTTTTTTTTTTTTTACTTTTCAGAGTCCGCGTGTCGCAATTGAACGCGCGGCGCTAAAACAAATTCTCTTCGAATACATGTGTGAGGCTTGTAACATACATAGTGTGCTCGGAGGAACGGCGCGTTGAAGACAACAACAAAAAAATGATAAATGTAATGTGTGCGTCTCACCTCGCGTCGCGACACTCGCAGTTGAGAAGTGTGCTCGCGCCTTTCGTCACGATGCGATAAGTAATGATTTCTCGACTCTCAACAAACTCCAAACAAAGAGAGCAGCAACAAAAAAGGATCGGAAAAAGGAAGGAACAAAAAATCGCGAAAATAAATGAGCGTAGAAGGAGGAAACGCGTATGTACAGCAGCGAGAAAACGATTTCATAAATTTACCCAGCTATAAGGCGCCAGGCGCGATATATACATATAATTCGTAATATACAATATCGTAGCACGTCTTTCTCTCCATTCATACAAATTTGCTTTTCGCGCTCGCGGCACGAATCCGATTACCATTTTCAACAATGATCATTCAAATCTAATATTTTTGCACCGCGCGATGTATATACACAGGCGTACGATTCGTCCGTACATTTATAATAGAAAGTATAATCTCTCGCTCACTCCCGGGCTTAAGCTCTTATATATACACACACGGGATGTGTGTATGGTACGGTGCTTGAAAAAAAACACATTCGGATGCATTAACGCGCGCGCGCGAAACTCCTCGTCCGCGTGTTTGTATTTACATAACGTTCATTTATCATATTGCCTGTATACGCGTAAGTTATCATCGCGGGGCCGATTGTGATTATTATATACGACCTATCTGTGTGTGTGTGTGTCTGTGTACGCGCGATGAAAAGCGCCTACACGCAAGCGTATTACATATAATGTACAATAATATAACGCGCAGCGTATTCACGGGGACTTGGGGCCTGTACACATACTGCGCGCTCGCGAACGAGCGAAGAGTGCCATTAGTCAAGGAAAAGGCGCACACGCAGCATTCGTACCTATATAGTCTCTTTCTCTCGGTTGTATTATATATAAGCGAGCAATATTGCAGACTTGTCTACGTTCGCTACTCGAAGATGACGATCGCTGCGCTTTTCGCGGGGCCCTGTTATACGTCGATCATATTTTGCCGATTGGGTTGCTTATGCTCGAGGCTTTTTTCATCCTTATACAATTATTTTCACTTTGCTACTTGCAGATTTACAAATAAAGCGACCCGCCCTCTAGCGGTCGAAGCTCAAAGTAGTATTATCGCATTAAAAGTGGTTGACACAGCGAGTCAAAATTATTATAAAGAATAAAATGGCCATAATCAAGTCATATAAAATTCGTTTAATATTTTTAATATAATTCCATCCGAAAAATCATTGGTCATTTTTTAAGTTACCAAGTCAATTATTACTGTTGACCATTTCTACCAGTGTATGGCGTTCTGGATTCTAAATTTTTAACGTTACTGTTGTTTGCGCGCGTACGCGCACACAATAATAATATTTACGATCGAGCGAGGCACGATTTGAGAAAAAAAGAAGAAAGATAAAGAAAGAGCATTTTGTTTCGGTCTACCGTCGCGCATCGTTATTATTACATTATACAAGATTTAATGCGTGACTTTATGATACTGACGTCCGCGCGGCTCGACACTCTCGAGTGTTATGTAAATTTACGGCACGCACGCCGCGCTAAATATCCTTTTCCCTTCTTTTTTTTTTTTACTCGTCGTTCTCGCTTTTTTTTCAGCGACAATTGCGCGTGGGCAACCGCGAGAGCGGCCAAAAACCACAAGGCGAAACCGAGAGAATCGGCGTTCGAATGCGTGCGCTGCAACAATAATAGCGAATCGTTTGTCGCCGGCTCGATTGGTCGTTCGTACATTATATCGAACTCGTGTTACTTTGTATTAAACGTTCGCCGAGGTTACTTGGGTTACTATCATCATGATCATTATGCTGTCGAATCGGTCCGTCTTCGGGGGGGCATAAAAAATGCAGAAATTTTTTCTCATTGTTCCGCACAGTCTGTGTGTTCTGTCATCGATCAACGAATACACGCGTACACGCGCGAATTTCGTCATATCGCATGTATACATTGTGATATTTCGGCGGCAGACACACAGGATGTGTGCTTATAAGAAATGCGCGTGTTTTATTGACGCACAGGCCGCCGCGCGCATTACATATTATGTACGCACGACGCCGTCATTGAGCAACGATTTTTGCACTTGTCCATGTGTGCTAAATTCGGAGCAGTGCTTTGCGCATCAATCACTGGGGTACATGTGTATGTGTGTGTGTATGTGTGTATGTAATATTATAACGTATATAATACAGCCGAGTGTAGTCGATGCTCTTGCCGGTGCGGCTGCTGCTGCTGCTGCTCCACACTCGTGTTTGTATTTTTCTTAACTCATCGATAAGTAATCATCTCGTGTAATGGGAGTCGCCCGCGCGCCTGTCTGCAAACAATCTCGATGACGTTTGCATTTATTACGGATTATGTATTAAAGAAAGGAAGGGAATGAAAAAAGATAATACAACGTAACCGACATATCTTCTTTTTTTTTCGTATATACACATCGAGATCGGTTGCGTAACGAGAGCCCCCCTGTGCACTTGCAGCTGTGCCCTATACACCAGCCGCGACGACGATGATGGCCAACATTTTTATGTTTCTCGAGCGGACGAAACGGTCTTCGTTACGTCGGATAAGAGGATAGTTGCAAAATTTATGAGTTGCTTGAGTAGCCGCAGCTGACTCGCAATTGTGCATGTAGTTTTATGTGTGTGTATGGGTTGTGTGTGTATGTGTGCAATTTAAATCGAATAACTCCCAAGAGCATGTGCGGACTTGAAAAAAAATTGACTCAATTTGAAATATATGCGCGGGGTCAAGAAGAGTACTCCAAATGAAACGAAGAGTTTATCGACTATTGCTTATACCTTTACAACGTCGCACGATGATTTTCTCACGCGTACAAACTTGTACACGCACACATTATCATCGGCATATCTCAGTCGAGAAAAAAAGAAATACGATAATAACTCTCGGCGATTACCCAGCGCGCATACAAAGCATCTATACATAGGCGCTATTACAAAGCTCGCGCGTATGAAAAAAATATCTTATTGTGCTGGTCAGTGTGGCGGCGGCGAGAGAGCAAGTTACATAGTACACACACACATCCACGCAACAATACGAAGCCGCGTAGTCGCAATGACAACCCGGCGGCGTCTTTTGGATTCCTTTTTTTTTCTTTTTTTGCTTCGTGCGCATCCCCCTCCACTCGTACGATATGCACATGCAAAAGTAGAATTGTATGGTAATGAAGGATCCTCTAAGCATCGAGAGCTGCAGTTGCATTACCGATCCGTTCTCTTTCTCGGCTCGATTGTAATGCGCCTGTCAACGATATTCCTCATTGTCTATTTAGCTTAAAATCGGCGCAAAAAATAGAGAAAAAAGGAGAGAAGAAGTTCAAGGTCGAGAGCGCGAGAGCCGCGAGAATTTATAATGCCGTGATGAGTCGAGGGTTTCGATTATTATATGCACTTGTGAGACTTTGTGCCTTGTGTATGTGTGTGCAGTGTTTGTGCGCGCGGCGATGCGGTGCAATGATTTTTATGCGCTTCTTTCTCGCGAGACCGACCGACCGCTCGCGCACCATTATTTTTTATGAAAAGTCTCTCTCTCTCTCTTACTCTTTTTAACGTCGAGAGCAGTGCGTTCGGTATTATTGTTCCCGGGAACGATGATTCTCGGAAATTTATTTATATACTTTGCCAATGTTTGAAATAAATGACTTGGAAGTTTCTCGCGAGTTGCTGCTGCTGCTGCTGCTGCTCGACGTTCTGTGCATCTGGTATACCTATACTTTTGTGAAAAACCTTTTGTCGAATTATGCGTATGGTACGCGCCGTAGCTGCTATATATCGAATTGTTTATTTTCGTCGTGGCATATTATTCTGTTGTTATTATTATCATTACAAAAATTATGAATGGCGCAGGCGTTTAGGATCGTTATTATATTTATGTCCGCTACGTGCGGATTGCGATCCTGTTCCTGCGCAAAAATAAAAAGCAAAAGTTTCCTCGGAGTACTTATATACGTATATAGCGACTCTCTTTCTGTCTCGAGCTTCAATTTTTTTTTTTTGCTTTTTTTTATCTTGAGACAATAATACATGACTTTGCATCGCATTGAAAGCGGCTGTGCGGCTCTATGATCCTGGTGAACCCCCGTTTATATAGTGTAGCCGCTCTCTCGACGCGCAACGAGAATAAAACGATGTCTTTTGATACGTCGACCACGTGGACATTTGACGCTGTCTACGCTTAAAGGCTGTCGGTACGAGAGAGAACTACGGATCATCGAACGAACGAGGCCGCGCAGAGATGTTATTTTTTCAACGAATAAATGTTCAGTATTTTATTTTATTTTTTCATTATAGAATCACCTGCGCCAGTATCATTATAGTGCGCACGCAATGCGTCTATAGACATCGCGTGTTCCGGCAATTCAAAACAGATTTGTACACGTGTCATCAAAAATGTCCCCTCTCTAATTGTTTTTTATCTCCTCCTTAATTCTCGTCGTTGAAGTAAATTAAAAAAAAATGATCCCGCAAAAGTAACACAAGATCGCGCATGAAAAGCTATAATAAAGTAATGCCAAGTTACTGACGATACCCCCGCACGCGACTTATCCCATGTTTACTTATGGTGTAGGTTTTTGTTACTCGATATTTGACTGCGTGTATATCGTTCTTCCGATAGTTGTGATTATGTCTTGTTAGTCAAGTATTTTCCACTCGATCTGTTTAGGCAATAAATTGATAACCGTAGAAAAAAATATTAAACACAGAAGTACACATGGGATAAGTCGTATGGGGTATGTTCGGTAGCTCGACATTATTTTATTATATTTCTTTTATCCCACGATCTTGTCTTAATTTTTCGTGATATATTTTTTTTTTAATTTACTTACTACTCGAGGTTTTTTAGCATTTCTGAATCGATGAGTATACGAGAGTAGAGCATCTCTTTGAAAAAAATTATGTTACGTCCTTGTCTTAGAATGTAATTTGACATCTGCGCGCCTTTGCGACGCGATGCGATTTACGATGCGATGTTATAATCTCGCCAGTCGAGAGCAAACGTATTTACTTCTTTGTTTCGTCTACCCTAAGCTCAAACCACATTTGTGTATTTTGTTTTTTCGTCGACGCAAAACCGCAAACGTACGGATCATATACAATGTAAGGCAAAATTAGATTGTTCCCATCACTTATGAAATATTTAACATTTTCATCAACGTTCGGATCGTTAAATTAAGACCACGCGTAAGCAAACACTATCTTATTTTTTTTTTAAGATAGAGAGAGCAACATGATATACATCTTACGTAAAAGCATGAAATCTGATTTATCTATCCGATTCGAAATAAATCCCATTGTTTACAGCGATAGTTAATTAATTAAAATCCTATGACCGTGCGCGTGAGCCGCCGCCGTCTGCTCTCTAGGCTTAGGTATAAGATATACGTTAGGCTCGAAGCTATTTTTGCGAAATTTTGCATATGCACCGCTTGCGTATATAATATGCACACACACTATTCTTAAATACGAGCCCGCGATATAAATTCCGATATATTATACGTTTAAAGCGATTATGAAATTTTCGCTGCAGCCCCTAGTTTGTCCGCGTTTATTATTAATGCATAATAATGCAGCAACAATGAGTGGGATTATATTCGAGAAAGGAGGTGAAAAAAAAATGAAGAACTGTCAAGTGGTCTCGAATACTTTCTAAGATGAATAAATTTTCGAGTAATAATTGGAAAACTTCGTAAAGCTCGTGTGATTGATGCACGTGTAAAAAAATTGAGAAGTGAAGAAGTTGAGAGACGCGTCAAGGGATTACATTATATATACAAAGTCCTCGATAATGATCAGCTGACAAGCGAGTTGAAAATCTTTCAACAGGTATTCATTATTAATGAAGTCGTCGTCAAAGTCCCTTCGGTCGAAAATAGACGCTGTAAGGTGCTCAGACCCTCGAGTGCAGTTCAATTATTTCGTTTACAAATCTCGCGTATTACATTCCTGCGCTCGACGATCGTATCGTGCGAATTTTCTCTCGCTCATTTTTCTTCGAGTGCATACGTACGATTATAATATATTAAAACAAAATATTGACAATAGCTCCACGCGCATTGCGCAACATTCCTGAGCGCCGACGAGTCGTTGCACGCGTGCGCCGTAATAATTACTCATCCTGCACGGATCTATAATAATATATTGTATGTATGTATACGCGGGTATTTAATGCCAAGGTAGCGGCGCGGCGGTGGCAACGGTGGTTTTTTTTTCTTTCTTTTCAAATGCTTCGGTAAATATGCCGTCGTGCGCGCGCGCGGCTCGGTAATGATGCGCGCAGCAGCTTTCACTGCTGGTCGTGGCAGCGAATTTTGCGAACTTATGCCGTTTCGGGCGAGTCTTTTTTTTCTTTAGTAATAAACGATCGATGAATTTTTCCGAACGGCCGCGCTGCCTAACGATCGCGCGAAAGTAGAGGGAGATGAGAAGGTAGCGCGTATTTTTTTTTACGCGCGTCATTACGCATTACATATCGTGTGAGCTTGTGTCTTTGACCTTTGCTGCGGCGCAGGTTGGATAATAATATGTACCGAACTAGGTAACGCTACCTGGGTTTAATAAATGTTTAAAAATACATGATATTTGATCAATAATGTGAAAAACAATAATCCAAAGTCCTTACAAAGTCCCTACAATTTAAAATATCACAATGCACATAAAACGCACAGAATAATGACACAAAATGATATTAAAAATTATTTAAGACTTGTAAACTTTGTGACATTTAAAGTGCTATAACTTTTATATTAATTTGACCTGTAATGATTAATTTCAAAATCATGGAAAGCGAAGCTCATCGGCTCATCAGTATGCTAAAAAATGGGCATGCTTTTTATTACTTATAACAGCTCGATAATAAACATAATTGAAAAGGATAAATACTCGTCAATTTGATGCTGAAAAAAAATCTCTACGAAAAAAATAGCGATATCCACGTCAAATCATAGCATCGTGGTATCAATCAATCATATGAATTATATCGATATATTTAAGAAAAAATATTCTTTTACATTTACGAACGAGAAGACGCACAATTGAATATCAAATCGCAGATTATATTCGATGAAAATAATTTGCCGATTTCCAGCTCTGATTTAAAACGATTAATTAATCTACTTATGCGTGTATGTAGAGTCAATTGCGTATGCAATCGCCGCAACTTGTAAATCAGCTGCTTATATTTTATACGCGTATAACGTTCGCGTGAAAGCTTTTTTCTTTCTCTCTTTCTCTCTCTCTCTCTCTTATACCGTACGCGCGTTATCTCTCGAGATTACGCGAGCTGCTGACACGAAGCTCGGTTTACAGGCGGAAAATAAAAATAAACGAGCAAGGAAAATGTGTATGTCCAAACGTGTTGTGTATCAATTGCGTTATGATTATAATCTCATGCATGAAAATGAGCAACGATTTATACGCGTCACAATCAGCCGCGTGTATAATGCACGTCGAAGCGCAATTTCATTGTTGCGGTGCATTATACGATTTATCTATTATATCATGGAAATAGGTGGGGGAGATGAAAATTTCAGCCTCGCGAAATCGGCGATCATCGATCACCTGTGGGTGTCAAAATGCCACACGCGTTATATGCAATAATAATAAGTATAAGCATAACGATAGACGCACGCGAGCTCGATTTAATTGAATTTTTGCCGCGGTCGTCGACCGAATTCTACACCGACATACATCACGCGGACCGATACGATTTTTTTTTCGCGCGATACAGCCCGATCGAAAATCCGATTTTTCACGCGCGCGCGCTCCGCTAACGGTGCGAGTGCGTCGAGCACAACGCTTAGCGTAAAAACGTTACGCGCCGCGTATAATAATGAATGTGATTCAATGCGAAATTCTCTCTTTCTGTTGAGGCCAACGCCTCGTAAGTATGCCGTTTGGCAAACGAGAGAGAAAGCTACCTCCGCCGCCGCCGCCACAGCCGCCGAGCATATAGCGGTAATATTACAGTCATTAAAAGTGCATTATACGCACGTCCGAGTTAATCTCTCGCTGACTCTTTTTTTCCTTCCTTTTCCTCCCGTCGGTGTGTTGCAGTTTCGAACTAGCGCGCGTGCGTACGCGATACACGCGGTATTTAACCAATCTGACACACGCTCTACAATAAGTGTACTGATTTTTGCGGTTAACCAGTTTGGGGGCTTGATGGGAGGCTACTAATTTGTCGTTGTTTTGTGCTGTCTCTGTTTTTTTTTTTCATCTTTTTTTCACGGTTGCGACAAACTCGACCGACTGCGTAGATATATTATAAGGTCGCCTAAAGTAGATCACGTCCGACTTGAGCAACATGTCGTACGCACAAAGAACATCAGCGATGTACGACCTTTAGTAAACAAGATAGAGATCGTACACGATGCTGTATAAAATTTATAGAAAAAATTACGACGGCGAGAATGGAAATACAGATCCGATTGATACACATCTGTTACACGCACGCAGACTCTTTCTAGCTGGTAAGTCTAACAATCGAAAAAAATTGTATCATTCAGAAATTAATTTCTCTATCTAATCGAGCGGAGATAAATAGCGCCGAGTAAAGCTGCAGTTGATACAGATGACGTAAACAAGCCTAATCGACACGAAAATTTCGTGATATTTCGTATCTCGTATTTTCGTAAATTTCGTATTTCGTTCGTATTACACACACTCACGCAGTACACGCGGCTTTCTTATTTACACAAAAATATGCTGATAATTTGATTAAAAAAACAAAATGACGGTGACTAAAATGGCGTAACGCTTATTTTTTTTTTTTCGTGCGAGATATCTCGCTTTATCAAAATGTGTTCGCGCACAGCTTTGACGGCGTCGCCTCTAGTCCGACAATTTAATTACCCACCGAGGCATTAGGCAAATAATTTATAATCCGATAAGCTCGTGTGTGCACTGTGTATACGCAGCCACGAGCCGATATATACAAGCTGTGCGGGGCTAGTAGCAGGAGTAGTAGTAGTAGTTGCTTAGTATGATATCGCGGCCCATACGACGACATAAGATCGACGCTTATCCGCGGCGTCATCCCCTCGCAAGTACGATATTTTAGTCACACATACACTTACTCGCGTTTATCCTCTATATTGCCTCCTACTACGGACGTTGTGTGGCAGCCGGTCTTTGCGACGAGCACCACACGCACACAACGTCGTCGTGTCGCTCGCGCGCGCCAATCGAGCTTTCATCTTCTCCTCCTTTTATATATTATCATACATACGCACTCGTATATGTTACAGCGGGTCGCGGTCCTCTTACTTACGTACTCTTGTGCCGCGCGCCAACATTACATGCTTATATGGTGTGCGTGTACACTTGCAATTTACAAGTGCCTCGCTCACTCTCGTATGAGTTATTTCGTCCAGAAAAAAGAAAATTATCACAAAAAGACGAAAAAAAAAAAAAAATAAATAAACACAGCTGATGCTCTCCGCTTTTATCTCGAGCTCTGCGTGCGTGTATAATGTTCCGCACGATCTGCACGACATTCACACTCGAGCGTGCGTATACGAGCTGGAGTAGTGTACTTGGTACATGTGTGTATACAGTGCGGCACAATGCGTTCGTGTACAGATACACACATGGAAGATAACGCGCGTAGTTTAACGCGAGCTTTACATCTATTCGCTCGATGGCCCCCCTTGAAAAGCACGAGGGTCGAATTACGAGATGCAGATATACTTATTTTAGAATGAAAATAAATAGTCATATAGTACGTGATACAATGTTTCGGCCGCAACGTAAATGCTCCATTTAAACGTGCGCACACATAAACGTCCATGAGGAGCGTCCAGTGCGTGGGCGTTGAAAGCTCTTAATGCATATTCAATCGCGTGCGCGCGCCTTAATGAGCTCGTTGCACTACTTTCGAAGCCTACGTTTACTCTCGATCGCCGCTCAACACATGCATATACACGCGCGTATTATATTTACGTGGATTTTTCGCACGTTGATGCTCACCCAGACGCGATTTGCAATGCAAATGTTCATCCGTATAATCCAATGCAGAGCGCAAAAATCTCTTGCCCCGGTGATTTGTGTCTTATTTTAATCGAGCGACGTTTGACGCGCCTCGATGCTGTTTGCTAATACCCGTGTGTGTATATGTGTAATGAATAAAAGGAGCACTACGCAGATAATAAATATACACGTGCGCACTAGCGCACACATACAATTAATGGACCTATTTATAGGCCCTAATCGCGAGCGCGCAGTGAAATATTCAGTCGATTTTTTCGATCGACCTCGTGGCTTATTTATCATCGCCAGCTTATCTCGATGCAAAGAAACAAAAAATTAGTGTGACCCGTTAGAGTTGCTCACGAGTATTATCTAGCACGCAGTGTGTCTATCACGTACCTTATGAGCATCGATCAGACCGAGACGTTGAAGATGCAGCCGCACTCCCAAGTGCTGGACAATCGTTGTCCTACATGATTTGTTTTTATCAAATATACATGACCAGCACGACACACAGACATGCTTCGGTTCATTCATATGAAGAAAAAAACGACGAAAATTGGTCATTTTATTTGTTCAGTGTAAGCGTGTAAACGAGAGACGTTACTCTCTTGTGGAAATTTATATAAGACGCAGCTCACGAATATTTAATTATCTGGCCCGGAATCGAAATCAAGTCGTACGATACGTGTATTTGTATATGTCGAGTATACTAACAGCGTTCGCAGGGCAGCAGCCGTAGGTTCAAGACCTCAACCGATCGTCCTGCGAGCACGCCGTGCGCTGCGAACAAATAACGTCTGTTAGTGTACATATCGGCATACGATCGATGAATCTTCCTCTCTCTCTTTCTTTTCTCTTGTTTTCGATCCACTGTATCGAGGCTTCGTTCCATGTGACTCGGATAGAACATTTCTTCTTCTTCGACTTTTTTCCTACCCTCCTCGTACTCTCTGCTCGGCTAACATCACTTATTTTATTTCTAAGAAAAGCTTCGCGAACGAGTGCAATATATGTACACGTACGAGTAAACCAGCTTGGGGCTCTACATACTTAGGACGATTTACCGATTACGACTTTCTTCCTTTTCTTTCGATGTTTCTCTCTCTCTCTTTTTCTCTCGATTCGAGCACGATTTAACCTCGTCCCTATATAATACTAGTACATACCCCAGTTGTGTACGTGTATTACATAGCACACTTATATCTACCTACTCAAAGTAGGCCGTAAGTACATATTCTCGTCGACCTATGTTAATACATTTCGTCCGATTTCTTTTCTTCTTCTTGTTCTTCGCTTTTCAAACGAAACATTTTCTATTGTGGATGCTCGTCCGCGATAAGGCGGTATCTCGAGATTGAAAATAATCAACCTCGGTCATCCCGCTCTGTTGCTGCTGCCGCGAGTGAACTTAAAATTTTTGTACGATAAAAAAAAATTACTCGACGCGAAAAAGTAAAACGCTGAAAGGCTCAAGGAGACGCGAAATTCAAACTTTAAAGAGCCAATAAATCACGATCATCATTATATACATTACGTACACTTTTGTTCCAAATCTCCCCATAAAACTCTTCGGAATGGCCCCCCAAAAATTGATTCTCATCTTACGTAAGCCCTGGCGAGCTTTTTTTATAATACATACCAATTGTTGTTGTATGTGTGTGCAACGACCGAGGAATAAAAAAAGGATGGTACGTATGTACAGAAAATCACGCAATAAGCGCGTGTAGTTCGAGCGTCCGCAGTTAATATCGATTTTCACTGACGTTGCTCCTTATGGGTTAGCGCAACATCTCTAAACGATCATTTTTCCACGTGCAAGTCGAAACATCAATACGGAATCTCTTTTTTGCTCAGAAAAACACAAAGCACTTCAAGGGAGAGAGAGAGAGAGAGAGAGAGAGAGAGAGAGAGAGAGAGAGTAAAAGATATCTGTTTGAATGGCTATTTGCAATAAACGTGCACTATGTGCTCTTCTGTTTATACTTATACCTTCTACACATATGTACACAAGTGCGCGCGCGCGCGCGCGGCGTGTCTTGTAATTCTCGGTGTGCAGTCTGCCGCTGCTGTTGTGGTTATCGCCAAGCTCGGATTTAGCCCGTGTATAGAGTTTCTCATTGTTTTTCTCCTTGTGCCGTGCGTCTGTGTCTATGTGTGTGTGTGTGTGTGTGTGTGCCTTGGGCCCGCAGCTCGAATAGCTCGATGACCCCAAGAATCGAGGATTGGCACACGTGTCGGCAATCTCTTGAATTATTCCTCTCCTTTAAGCATCATTAGTTATTTACACATCAAGGGCTGTATGCGGTGTGGATACAGTCGAGGTGTGAACACACAAACAAAACACACCTCGACTGTATCCACACCGCATACAGCCCTTGATGTGTAAATAACTAATACATACGTGCATGTAATACCAATAAAGCTCGTAAATTATTCGATCGTCGTCGTTTGAATTGTAAATCCTTGTTGAATTTTTTAATTCGCATCAATTCAAAGCCCTATAAGTTGTGTTATTCAATAATCGATTGTCCGAATAAGCGATAGAAAAAATTTTCAATAGAATGTAGAATCGCAGAAAATTAAGGAAAATATAAATACAAATTATACTTACATAATCCATATAAATATTCATATCTTCATTTGCAGAAAAAAGCTTCAAATCTAAGATAAGATAAGATAAGATAAGATAAGCTTAAATCTTTTTGAACGTCTGCGTAATGCTGCAGTTATGAACTGGGGGCGCCAGGAGTGGATTTTTAAAAACCGAATTTCACATGCGAAGTCGAGGCTCGCGCGACTGCAGAATTCAAAGGTTATTCTGTACCCACGAAGTAACTCGTGGAGTCCGAGCTCGGTGTGTGCCTATTTGTGGAAGTGTTTGTGGAAGTGCGTATAGATAGTGTGTGCTGCTTATCAAAATATTCATGCGTGCATATCGACAAGTGTGCGTTCGTCAATGTATTGGGCGTCCGCTAAGTGATGTGTTAGTTTGTAGTGCATCACAGCTGAAAATCCCAGTCGAGAAAACCAACCTTACATCGAGCTTGTATTCGGCCTGTTACTTTGTGCGCGAGATATATAATCATCAAATGCTGTAGCTTCTCGAGCATTTCAAACTCGCTCTAAAACATCGCCAGCATCGTCATGCTGAATGTTCAGGTTAAAGTGTCAACACCGTCCTGATACAGATATTATAGAGTCGGCGACCATCATCGGAAGCATGATCTTCGGTGGTTAGCAATCGTACGAAAGTAGTGTGCTAAGGTGTGGGCGGATATGAAAATGTCGAAAAAATCACAGTATCTCGCACGTTGAGAAAGCCGAGGTTTGACGAATTTTTTTGGCTCTACTCGGTAAGCCACATAATCGAGAAAATAAAGCGTTTAGAAGCTTTGTGAACAAAAGAGATGAAAAATTTCATCCGTGGATATTATGTTGCATATTGAACTCACAGTTTTGTCGATACGTGCCCACAGATAAACTCGCGCTTTTATTATACGCGCAATCGACATATTTCTTTTTCACGCGTAGTCGCACTTTTTTATGGTCATTGTACATTCGTCATTGTGCGCCTATAGTCGCAAGATCGTTGGATGGCACTTGCGACGGACAACAGTCTCGCGTCCGCTGTTGTTACAGTTGCAGCATAGCGCATTAATTATCGCGCCCCTCCGAGTATTACACGCCGTTGGCCGTTGCCGCCAATGCTTACGTTCTCGCTGTTGTCGTTGTTGTTGTTGTACGACGCGAGCACGTGCGCCTCCGTATCTGTGCCGCGGCTTGAGTAATACACGTCGTTTCATACACACGGTGCGCTACCATATACCTGCGTTGGTAAATTTATAAATGCGAACTAGCGCTAAAAAAACTCCTTTTTCGAACCAGAGGAGATGAGTCCGAGTCTCTTCTTTTTTTTCTACTCCTATCTCTCTTTTTACGGCCGAGTATAATACTTCCATGTACACATAAACGCGTACGTACGCGTATGTACGCAACGAGAAAAAGAGACCAGTGTCGTCTTCTCTTTCGATATTTTGCAATCGTTTCGTCCTGTGTAAATACACGCACACATAATGTGTGTCGCATAGGCTACCTATAAGCGCGCACACAGGTCAGCTGTCGCGCAACTCGTGACACGCTCATCCGAGGGAATGATAATTGTCACGATACATACGCGCGCACATGTGCGCTTACTGTTTCCCTCTTCTGCTTTTTTTTTGCCTCTTTTGACGCGGCTCGCTTACTTACTTACGGTCGTGCATCAAAGTGGAGTAGTTTAATTGGGATCTCTCATCTTGTGTATGTACAGCTCGCACGTGGACTAGTTCGACTCTTGCTCAATCGAACAAAGAGAAAAAAAGGCACACTTGCTGCGATAGGCTACGATGATCGTCGCTATAGATTTGTCGTTTAAGAAAAAAAAATGCGATATTCAGCTCGTGCAAGTAGTTTTGAGAGGATAAAGGAAGAAAAAAAAACTACACGATGCATATACAATTGCGGGCGATAATTGCGAAAACTGCGCTATCGTGATTCGATTATTACCGGTAAGGGGAAGAACAAAAGTTCTTATTGTGTACAGCGTGCCGCTGTCAAACGCGGATCATGATGGCAGCGGCACGAGAGAAAAAAAAAGAATAATCGAAAGCCATCGAGTCTAATTTGGCATACAAATCGAAAATTACGAGCTGCTGCCGCTGTCTTTTGCAGCGATCATTGTATAATGCCCGAGCATCTATCTATACGTACACCTCTGCGTGTCTCTACGTCATATATAGTATATGTACGTGCCCACTCGTTGTTGCTGTTGTTGCCGCCAGCTCGCGAGCCGCCGCTATAAAGAGAGAGAGAGAGTGTCGCAAGCTCACCAGGCACGAGCAATTAGACGTTTTATTTTGTATACCTGCAATCCTTCAATTTGAGCTAGCTCCTCCGAGTGTATATATCATGTGTACACTCGTTGCGCGCGCGTAAATCTCGCGCGCAGGTGCGGAAAGTGTTACTTACTTCTTCTTCTTCATTTTCTTCGGTCTTCTTCCTTAGCAAGAGAAAAGAACTAGGATTCCTCAAATTGTGTGTGTGTGTGTGTGTGTGTGTGTCGTTGCAGGCTCCGAAAATTACGAAATAACGTCGCTTTGGCGCGCGCGTCTCTTCGTTTTATCTATTTATTTTCGCGTCTACTTCGTCTTTTTTTCTCTGCCGTTTGTTAAGAAAAAGAACACTCGAGGTGTCAAGGTAAACGTCACCTGCTATTTCATACATTACATACACAAAAAGGCTCGTCGCTGCTCGCGCGTACTCGATGGGGGGGAAGCCACGCGCTAGATGCCCCCAATGCGCAATCTCGTTCCATATAGCCGAGACTCTGCCGTAACTATCGTTATATTAAGCTTCTGGATAGTTAATAGCCGGTCTTACACGAGCTGTACTCCATAAACCAGTGAAAGGCTAATTTTTGTTCCTTTTTTTTTTTCGCGAAAAGCAGCCGCTGCCGGTAATTAATTATTACGCGCGACACTCGAGCGCTCGAGATAGGCACCTATACCGTCTGTACATTCTCACTCGATTAAAAAAAAAAAATGGGAGAGATTAGCATCGCTCATGAGGTCGATGTACTTCCGCCGATGATGTTTTTATCTTCGTGCCTCTGTATTACTTTTTGCAAATTGACACATAACGCGTGGCGAGATTTAATTTCTATAACGTGCCCCGCTAGATGCACATTTCGATATCGCTTGATAATATAATAAGCCAAGGCGTGTGTATCGGTCTCGAGCATCGAATAAACGTATTATTAATTAGGTATCTACTGCACGTGCGCAATTAATTCAACTTTTTCTGTTGTTGTTGTTGTTGCTGCTGTTGCTTTTCTTTTTTTTGAACCGCGAATAAATCCGATCGACAAGTGATATCGCTTTACCGTGTGGAAGGTGGAAAAAAATAACAATGCAATTTACGCGCGAAGCGCAATATAAATATCAGATTTGAATTTTCACCGATTCTCGCGAGTGGGTAAGTGTGTGTGCGGAGCTCGAGTGTATATCGTATGCGCGCGAGTGCGTTTACCGAGCGGAAACTCGAAATCGGTTCAAGCACGCTTGTATATATCATACCGGATGTAAAGTGTTTTATTTCCAGCCAACTTTGTCTAATTTTTTTCTTCTCTCTCTCTCTTCCTCTATCTCCCGAAATTTCTCTTTTTCAATTATGAATTCGTACTTGATAAAGAGGTTTTTCGCCTGCGGGCTCGCGTATATACGGAGATCCCGCGGACAATGAGGGAGATATTGTTTTACGCACTCGAGGACTTTAATTAGGCTGCTTATTGTGAATTCTCGAGTATCCGTGAAATTTTCATTTCTCCGCCGACGAGCTTTGCTGCGGCGAAGAAAAAAATGGTCGAATCGCACGCGCGTGAGTCCGGCAGCGATGTCATCGTCACGCACACACGCGGCGCGCGCTAAAAGTCTCAAGTGGAGAATTAACTCCGTGTATATATACCTTTAATTCCGAAATTGCTCAATAAAAATCGTTGCCATCTTCTCTCCTCTGTACCCGCGCACTATTTACTTTATCCTAAGTGCTCCTTCTCGAACGATTTGTTTTTGTTGTTTTGTTCTTGTCCCCCTCTCCTTTTTGTTCTCTAGTGGTCGCCTACAACTTCGTGCGCATACACAACCGCAAAAGCGATTCGCCGCATTCTCAGCGATTTTACCTTCAACTCGTTCTCTAGGCTGTTTTACGAATCTCGCCAAAGAACATCTTTCGGATCGCGTGCGTCGCTGCCGCCGCACCGACAAACACATACACACAAACACACACACACGGAGGAACGATAGAACCGAGTATTTTTGCAAGCCTCGCGCAGCAATAAGTTAACACTTAGCCGTTTTCAAAGTGCCTGGCTGTTCTCCATATTGGCTCGGAGCCTGTATTATCTATATACTTTTACACGCTCGCGCAAACCCTTGAATTGCGATCGGCGAGTAAGAGAGAGAGAGGGAAACATCGACTCCGTTGGTAGCAGCAGTAACAACAGCGGAGACCAATACTTTATGGGATATACACGCGTGCAGATATACGCTGCATATACGTGCATAAGCCATTGGCTGGTAGCAGATACTATTTGCTCGTATGTATATCTCGTGAATATGTATCCAAGTGGCCGTGTGACCTGCGATCGCGCGCTTTTACCTTGTACATTATACACAGCGTAAACTTTTTTTTTTAATAATATACAAGCTTACGTTCACAGACACACACGTATAGACTTATTAATGGAATAAAATTCTCTTTTGCTGTTCGAGCTATTATTGTCGCTGCACCGCATAAACGTGTTCAGTTCACGTTTATATTGTTACACTGTTGCAGGGCTCGTAATGAAGGAAATATATGCAAATTCCCGTATTATACGTATGTATGCACGCGAAGCTCGTGCAATCATCGACTGCTGTTGCAAAGCATCGACGCAACCGTATGCCAATGTCAACAAAACACCAACGAGGTATGCCCTGCCTTGACGAAAAATTCAACATTGACCCGCTAAAATTGTACATTACGAGGTTGAGTAGCCTGTTATTGTCAGAAGGTGCATTTACGCTCTGATTTTTGCTTTTGCCGCATATATTCAGTCTTTTCGCTTGCAATCAATGCACTCTTTCTTGACTTTAAAGATGTACCTGCGGTACAGTCTAGTCAAAAACACAAGTGTTTTTAGAAAGAATCTGAAAAAATTCATACGCTTTTCTTGACAAAATCCAAGACTTTATTGTTCTTTTCAATTTTTTTGTTGAGTTCATAATTATTGAAGTAAAAAATCGCAAAGATTCATTGTTAAAAATGTTTTAAATTTGAATCTTTTTATCACGCAAACAATCTATTTTAGAGCAAAATTTTTAGAGTACTTTTTTGTTTAAAACACCTCCCAAAAACCTAATTAATGCTGAACGAAGCGAAGTCATTCTACCTGCACTTGGTATTTTTTAACAACTTTTTGTGTAAACGGGTGGGCCGATTGCATAAAATTTATTGGGATTTGTTTATTTTTGTCAGACGGAAAGCTGATTGTCTAATCAGTATCTGCATTGTCATCCCTTATTCACTTATATGCACTTTTAATGAAAGCTGCATTTTATTTCAATAACATTGAAAAAATTATTGTAGTTTTGGTGTGAGAATTTTTTAATTTCACAGAACTTCGAATGTGGGCATCCGGCAATGTGCTATTTTCGTGGTTCTGCGTCCGAATGCACTTGGATGCCCTTGGATGCAGTTTTTTGCATCTTTTCATGTATTCTCTGAAATGGCTGAAATTCCGTGGAAAAATTATTTAATTAAGCCAAACCTCGCGCGGGTGTTTCGGGCTATGTGTGTGTATTTTTGTGGCTCGGCATCATAATGCAGTTGGATGCATTTGGATGCAGTATTTTCATTTTTTCATGTGTTCTCTGAAATTGCTATACTACAATCGACCGAGGCACTCGCACGGGCAAGATCATTGCGAGCGAAGCAAGCGCGCGTGATATAGGCAACGTTACTCGACGCTACTGAGACGCAGCATCATGAATGTCAGGCCACGATCAGTGCGAGCGAAGTAAGCGCGCGTGACATAGGCAACGTTACTCGACGCTACTGAGACGCAGCAATTGTCATGAGCGTCGGGCAGTAGCGCGCGGCGCGTGCTACACTTGTATTGCCGTAGCAGAAGCTAGCGAGCTGACTCTTAGAAATAAGAAAGGATCGACAGCACATCACAGCGCTTAAATGACTCACTTACTGGAGAGTTCATGTATTCAGAAACAGCGCTCATCACTCGGTCGCTCGCTTTTAGTTTTCAGATGACATTAATTCCTTGCAAATGATGCGCATTCCATTGTATTTTATTCAATCACTGCCATACCATTGGCAATATGCTTCCCTCTGATTATAAGTATTCAAGCTAATGAAGATTTAGCTCATGTTTAGAAGTCGAAAATTATTACGAACCACACTATTTCATTCGAGAATAAATTTTTTTATCATAATTTATTTATTACTGAAAATATTACATTTTTGGCGATGAAAAAAAATATCTTAAAGAACGCAATAAGTTTTGAATATTTTTTGACGTTTCTTACGACACACCAAACCTTAGCAACAATACCTTTTTAATAATTTTTCACAGGCCAAAATCGAAGATGATCTTCAAAGTTTTTAAAATATTTTTAATTTTACCGAGCGCCGAGGCTCTCAATTCTCGCGCGTGGCCGTACATGTCCGCGCTCATTTCGCTCAAACTTTTTTCCTATTTAATCGCGACGGTTGCTATTTGCACATAATATTGTTTAAGACAATACCTTTCGAATAAGCCGTGATAGGCCAAAATCAGAGATGATCTTCAAAGTTTTTGAAATATTTTTAGTTTTCCCGAGCGTCGAACACGTAAAATCGCGCGCGCGACCGTACATGTCCGCACTTATATTGCTCTAAATTTTTTCCTATTCAATCGCGAAAGTTGCCATTCACACATGATAGTGTTTAAGACAATACCTTTCGAATAAGCCGTCACGGGTAGAAATCGAAGATGACGTTCGATGTTTTTTGTAAGGTAGCGAAGATAACCCGATAATGTTCATATAGGTTTTGGAAGCCAAAACCTTTTTTAAGACTATTATTTGGCTTTTTCGATATGTCATGATTTACATTGTCAAATTGGCCACTGTGAAACACATTACACATATTTGTACCGTGAAATTAGTTATTTTAACAAATTTGAGATTTTGAAATTTTCGATTAAGCGCATCGATGTGTTCTTGATACACATTTGGATGCAGTGTTTTGCATTTTTCATGAGGAAAAGTCTTTAGGGTTTTCAATGTTCAAACCTTTGATTTTTTTATGTAGTCTTTAATAGAACGTACTTAATTTACTTTCATTTATATAACTATCGATCTATGTTGATATCATGCAGCCATTTATTCATACGTTTATTGTATATGCTCAGCATTCTGCAACTGGAGTTACCACTAGTTTATTTTAATATAAAAAAAGGATTTGAATGTGAATGTGTCCCCTTAATTCACTGAGTCGATGTTTTCAGGTTCATCTAGAAAAAAAATGTTTGTCAAAAAAATTAATAAATTAGTTGTAATTGTAAACTATAGTAAATAGATTAAAACAATTAACTACAATTTTAATTTATTTATCCATTTTGTTAAACAGAGCAATTGAATTTTTAAAAGTTTGAATCAGATCATTATATGAAAAGTTATGGAAATTAATTGTAAAAGGCTATAGGTTTTTTAAAGCAACACGTGGTGCTTTCGAATTTTTTATGATCTTTAATTCGTTAATTATTCCACGGACAAAAAAATGACAATACTTTTTGTATAGGATTTTGTAAGGAATCTGAAAATACTTTTTTATTTAATAACATTTTTTATTAACGAATTGTTATTGCAAAAATAAATGAACATTATAAAAAAATAAACATTTTTAGATATATTGCATGATTCTCAACAAAAAATTATCTTTCTCGTTTTATATTATTTCAATTTATTTTATTGCAAAATACAGTTAAAGAATTAAAAATAGTTAGAAACTTACCACATGTTTTCTCGCCTCTAACCTTTTTCACGAATTTCATGAATGCAATGATCACTATAATCTCACTAATGCGAGTTCAATTTCTGACAGCAAAATGTTTTATTTTTATTTTCCATCAAATTAGAAAGAAGAAATTAATCGTTCCGCATTTGATGGTGTCGCTGTCTGCTTCTCGGGTACAGAAGCCAATTTCACTCGTCCCATTAATTCCGGTAGAAAAATACCATTACATAGAAAACATACATAGAAAACACATACATAGAAAAATTCTGTCCGCTGGAACGCCGGAATTCCTATTCTTATACAAGTTCGTAGGCACAATATGTTTCAAAAGTGGCATCACCGAACGCGCGTATTTCAAATTTTTTTAGTAGACATGTCAACATTTTTGTATAAAAATGTTTAGATGATTTCCTCGTATCGTTGAATAAGAATTTTTTAAGCCTTTTTAATAATTTGTATTACTAATTTTCAAAACAGGAAATTGGTTCTGCATTATTCGATGGAACAGTGGAATCGTGATACTCCGAAAGTTCGTGTCTGCGCACATAGCTTGATCTACGTACATCTCGTGTAGCTTTCCCCACGCGTGCTCACTTTATAGAGTGTCGATCGTCGCACCGAAGAAGAGTTAGTAGGAGTTGCGACCTCAAAGCTTAAGCATCAAAAGAAGAGTGATCATCTGCAGCTAGTGTTTTGAAAGCTAGTTGTCACATTTGCAGCTAGTGTTTTGCCGCTCGTATCATTGAATAATAATTTTCTAAGCCTTTTTTAATAATTTGTATTACTAATTTTCAAAATAGGAAATTATTTCTGCATTATTCGATGGAGCAGTGGAATCGTGATACTCCGAAAGTTCTTGTCTGCAAACATAGCTTGATCTACGCACATCTCGTATAGCTTTCCCTACGCGTGTTCACTTTATAGAGTGTCGATCGTCGCACCGAAGAATAGTTAGAAGGAGTGGCGACCTCAAAGCTCAAGCATCAAAAGAAGAGTGATCATCTGCAGCTAGTGTTTTGTGAAAAAATTATCGCCAAGAATAAGTGACTGTGTATAAGTGAGATTTTACCGAATTTAATATCTATTGTATGATGTACCGTAACCGCAGTTTTAAAAACATGAATTACTCAAAAGCAGACGAAAACAATAATATGAAAATACGGAGAAATAAAGGACGCCGAGCTAAACGCCAAGCTGAAAGCCGAGCTGCACTCCAAGCTGTACGCCGAGCTATACTCCCAGCTTTGCGCCAAGCTAAAAGCCAAGATATGCGCCTAGCTATTTGCCAAGCTATAGACCAAGCTATGCGTCAACCTAAAAGCCAAGCTATACCCCAAGCTTTTCGCCAACCTAAAAGCCATGATATATTCCAAGCTATATGCCAAGTTATACACCAAGCTAAATGCAAAGCTAAAAGCCAAGATATACGCCAAATTATATGCCAAGCTATACACCAAGCTATGCACAAACCTAAAAGTCAAGCTAAAAGCCAAGCTGAAAGCCAAGCTAAAAGCCAAGCTAAAAGCCAAGCTATATGCTCAAGTTTTTTTAAGGCTTGTGAGAGTGGCAATGTTTATGTACTTCAATATTTTCTGGACAAGGTGGATCTCAATTTAATCCGTGACGATATGGGCTATCCACCGCTGCATGTGTCTTTGGAGTATGGACAAAAGATTGTCGTCAAAATGCTGTTGAGGAATGGTGCTGATCCAAATTTATTAGGTGCAAAGGATTCGCATCCTTTGCATATAATTTGCAAGAGATGTAAAGACGACATAGACTTGGCGAATGTTTTTTTCGAGATTAACGACGAGCTCAAGAACCCAGTGCATGTCAACACCAAGGATAACATGGGTAATACTCCGCTGCATAGGGCACTTGAGTGGGCTTACGAGAAATTGACTGTATTGCTGCTGAAAAAAGGTGCTAATCCCAATTTAGCCAACGAAGACGGAAATACTCCACTACACATTATTTCGACGAGATACCGCAGTGAGAAATTGGTGGAGCTATTTTTCAATATCAATAAAGATCTCAGTCAGACTTTGCAAGTAGACGCTAAAGATAAGTGGGGTCGAACACCGTTGCAATTAGCTGTGCAAAATCGATGGCCCGAAGTGATTAAAGTACTTTTGGATAATGGGGCTAATCCGTCTGGCATCGTTTTTCCTCTTGCGAATTATTTGGAAGAGAGTTTGGTACCAGACCGCGAAAAATGCCATTGGAAATTGTGTCAAGTGTCGGATGCTTTAGCCGTGCTGGAACTGCTTGAGGATAAAGGATACGACGTGGACCTAAACTTCGCTCTAAAAGTCATGGAATTGTTTATTAAATACGAACTGGTCGAAAAATCGGTGGACGATAACAACTCTTGGTACGACGAGTCATTCGCAAAATTAGCGAAAAAAATAATGATAAAACCGAATCTGTCGCTAAACCAGGTGTTGCAATTACAACCCAAAAAGGAGGAGAAATTACTCACATATTCGGACTACTTTGACTTCGGATGTTCGAGAAAATTGAATTACCTTCTCCGAAGGCACAGAGATGCTTGTGCTTTGCGACTATGCGAAAAATTATCGAGAAGATTTTTCCGACCCTGGGCTCAAGCATCTTTCATGAATATGGTGCTCTATCAACTGCCACAAGAGTGCTGTGATTTAGTCGTCGATGAATCACTAATGTGCATAAAGTTATATAATATCTGCTTGACGATTGAAGGACTAAGCCAGAAGAAAAGTATTAATAAGATTGAACAGGAATTGAATGAATTATTTTGATAAAATTAATATCCTTTCAGAACGGGGTTAAAAGAAGTTCCACAACGTTCATAAACGGAAAATTTCCACAATCTCCAAAACGATACCAAAAAAATGTGTTTTTTATATAGTTTATAATGAGAAATCGAATTAGTCAAATTAGGTATAGTGTTTATATTTAGTGTCATAAGTTCTCGCTGTCTCTATTGTACCAAATTTTCATAACATAATTTTCATAGCTCATTATATTTAATATGTATATGTATATTAGGGCGGAACGAAAAAACACTTTTGTCGCCGATCGCTTTCTAATAGCAATAGAACGTTAGTATAACTCAAAAAAAGGGAAAAGCCACGAGGTAGGCGCGAACAAATGATGTCTTCAGG
Source organism: Trichogramma pretiosum (assembly GCF_000599845.2). Taxonomy (NCBI): domain Eukaryota; kingdom Metazoa; phylum Arthropoda; class Insecta; order Hymenoptera; family Trichogrammatidae; genus Trichogramma; species Trichogramma pretiosum. Next base: position 816,823 of record NW_019641677.1, read on the forward strand.
TGGCGCATGAAGCCTGAAGTTTGAAATTCGTAAAAACAATATCTTTATGCTTCAGTATGAAATCGTTACCAAATTTTTCTGCACTGGATTGGCCGATTGGGCTGAAAGTTTCAGGGCTTGTTTTACATGTTGAAAGGAGTTTCTCTGTAAAATTGTAGCCCTCTAGGTGCCTTAGAAGCAAAGATATAGTCATAGGAAGGTTGAAAAATTACGTTACATTAATTCTTTTTTGTTCTTTTTCCATCTTTACACAGCTGTACGTTGCGTAATTTTGCTGCTATTAAAACGAACGAGTAACCAATTTCTTCGTCTTTTAAAGGCCTTTTCAACCATATAAATTTGTATAGTGTTTTTTAAATTTTTACTGAAGTTACAGTATAAAACGTCCAACATTTTGTGTCGCGCTCGAAACTACAATTGTTTTTTTTTTTTCTGTTTCTTAAAAGTTACACATTCTAGACAAACTTGAACCCCAATGATAGTTATATGGCTTTAAAGAGCATAAAATTTTCTTCAATTTGGTGTATTTAAAAACTCTCTAGGTCCTCTAGAACCAAAGATACAGCTGTTTGAAGTTTTACCAAAAATGAAAGTACTGAATCTGTGAATTTATCATAGGCCAGATATGGTATGATCATCACACAATCGAATCTTACATTTTTGGTAAAACTTCAAACAGCTGTATCTTTGGTTCTAGAGGACCTAGAGAGTTTTTAAATACACCAAATCAAAGGAAATTTTATGCTCTTTAAGGCCATATAACTATCATTGGGGTTCAAGTTTTTCTAGAATGTGTAACTTTTAAGAAACAGAAAAAAAAAATAACAATTGTAGTTTCGAGCGCGACACAAAATGTTGGACGTTTTATACTGTAACTTCAGTAAAAATTTAAAAAACACTATACAAATTTATATGGTTGAAAAGGCCTTTAGAAGACGAAGAAATTGGTTACTCGTTCGTTTTAATAACAGCAAAATTACGCAACGTACAGCTGTGTGAAGATGGAAAAAGAACAAAAAAAAATTAATGTAACGTAATTTTTCAACCTTCCTATGACTATATCTTTGCTTCTAAGGCACCTAGAGGGCTAAAATTTTACAGAGAAACTCCTTTCAACATGTAAAACAAGCCCTGAAACTTTCAGCCCAATCGGCCAATCCAGTGCAGAAAAATTTGGTAACGATTTCATACTGAAGCATAATGATATTGTTTTTACGAATTTCAAACTTCAGGCTTCATGCGCCACCTGAAGACATCATTTGTTCGCGTCCAGCTCGCGGCTTTTCTCTTTTTTTATCTTAAACTTTCGATAAAATACTATTACAAAGCGATCGGCGTCAAAAGTGTTTTTTCGTTCCGCCCTAATGTATATATATAAACAAAGTGAGATCCACTATGAGAGGATGTGAACAAATAACTAAATTTTGTTTCTGTAATAAGAGTGGAGGTTTATTAAAAATTCTTAAAACTATATTTACAATTATAACCCTCTCTTACCTGTAATAAAAAAAACTTATATATTTTTTAAAAAAATTTATAAAAGATACCCCAAAGATATGTGTTGTAATTTATAAAATGATATTGTAAAGATATTTAATATAATTAAATATGTGAATCTCATCGTGATATATTGTTAAGTTGATTCATATGTACTGGTGTAAAATTTATTACTTTTTGAGTTTTTTGTTTGACTTTATGTTTGTTTTGCTATTATTGTTATATATTTTTGCTATTATTACCAAATTTGTTATTGTTTGTAAATTCCAAATGATATTTTATTTTTGCCAATGCGATTTATAATACCTATATTTTTTGTAATGTTATACCATTGTACTCATTAATGGAGGCATTCGGCATTGCCTTGCCTAATAAAAATTGATTCTTTTCTATTCTATAAAAACGATAATTAAAGCTAATTGATCACTCTCTTCAATACAATTTAAAAAACTAAGTTTACTTTACATGTATTTATGATGATAAAAAAGTGTTAACAAAAAAATTAATAAATAAATTAATGAAAAAAAAGGAAGTTTCGATTCATTACCACGTCACCTCATCGAGAACAAAGTTAAAAATAAAATTTATAAAAAATCTCGTCGAGTCAGTGAGCTTGAAAAATGAGCACCTGAGTATTATATTAGATGCATTCGTCATGCAGCGTTTTATAAACGGTAACTACAATCTCACGTTAATTTAAAATTACATAAATGCCGTGACGTCACGTGTTTATATCGTAAAATTAATGTCAAAATTAGCCATTTTTGATTTTATTAAAATATAAAATGTTGAATATCTCAAAAACTATCAAAATTACAGAAAAAATTTCAAGAGACCTCTTTCTTCGTTTCCTCCATGGGAGGTGGCCTCCCATAACAGCCCATGCTAAATTTGCTATTTTCGACGGCTTCGTTCTCAAAAATTAGTTCGATAACCCATGCTGAAATTTCTACTGCATATCAAGGGCACTTTAAATGACATTTCTGCAAAGTTTCATCTATTGTCGACCCATTTTACTGACTAGCCACTTTAAAGAGCATTCAAAATTCAAAAAAAAAATTTTTTTGACCGATTGTCAAAAAAATTGTTTAAACAATTTTAGGCAATACGTAATATTCTTACTCAGCAGGCAATTTTACTTAATATTATGTTAAAACGACAAGTAAAAAATGTTTTCGAGCATTTATCATGCATCATACGCATCTCCTCTCATCCTATGCAGGCCGTTTAGTCAAACGACTTGATACGTGTTTGTGTGAGAATTTGAGAAATAGTGTCAGTCATGCGAAGTAGGGGCGTGGCTTATACCTCGCCATGTGCTATAGTTATTATGGTCGCATATGTTATACTTTCACTTTTAAACGTAGTGAAAGCCTAAGCATCTCTTAAGCAGCTCTTCGACCACGAGTCTCGATTTATTCTCTACCATAAGGTACTATACGTTCCTAACTGCACAAAGTGAAAAAATAGTATATTATGATACGTGTGACTTAAGCAGGCCATTATTGCACGGCACGGTTAGCACCCGAGCGAAGCGAGGGTGCTAGTGCCGTGTTAAGAATGGGCTACTTGAGTCATAAGTATCATACGTTTTTTTATAGCACTGTGCTAATTCACGTTTAGGCCCCCTTTGGCGAGATATAAGGTGCTCATAATAGCGTCGCGGTGCAATAATGAGCAGCTTAAGTCACGGCAAAGCGTGCCTTAAACGTGAACTTTAGCCACGCAGTGCTATAAATGAATTTTATGCAATAGTATGACAAAATAGTTATTTATGCAACAAGTGCCAAAAAGGCGTTTTTGGGCACGAGTGTGCGGAAAAAGACANTAGTTGCAAAAATGTCGTGGATCTTTATCGACGAGAAGCTGCGCGAGCTCAAACAGCACGAAAGACTCGAAATACTGAAGGGCATGCACGAGAAGGTGGATTACAAAGACGACAATAGACGATTAAAATTTCTCCGTCAAATCGAACCGCTGATCAACAACTGGAGCTCGCACCTTCCGGATCTCCGTGAAGTCTTTTCAGTAGAGGAGCTCGAGCTTCTTCTCTCGGACGCAGTGCGATTCAGAATGATCCCGAGCGATCCGGCGGATGTCGGCAAGGTCTTCGTCGAGTTCGTTATACGCACCGGGTTCAAGGCCCTACCGCATCACGAGCTGCTCGAGCACACGCCGCTGCACGTGTCGTCCAGACGAGTGCGCTCGGATTGGGTCTGGATGGTCCGCGAGCTCTTCAAAATCTACGACAGATTCGACTGGAACTATCCCCATCTGATTTATCCGTCACATTACCACGTGGCCTGCATGGCGGGACTGGTCGACGTCGTGAAAAAATTCATCGAGCACGGAGATGAGAGCGCCAGGTTGGTGGCCGAAGTTGTCGGTTCGCAGCTACACATCACCTTGGATCACGGCATGAACAAAATGGAGATGGTCGAACTGCTGCTATGACGAGCGGCGCCAATCAGAACGCGGTCAACGACGAGGGAATGACGCCGCTGCACTGCATCTGCGACGTCGAACAGGATGACGACTTGATGGACATATTTCTTGGGGCCGCTAAGAAGATGAATAAGAAGGTGAACCTCGACGTGGAGGACAATTACGGTCGTACGCCGCTACAGTGGGCCGTGGCTTATCTAAATCCACGCACGGTCGATGCTCTTCTCAAGCATGGCGCCGACGTGTCCAAATTCGACTTTCCCACCTCGAGTTATTTCGCCACGAAGATGGAACGGTACATGGGTCCGGGATTTGGACCGAGAGTAGCGGCAAATGCTCTGCTCACCCTGAAGAACTTGAAAATAGGACGATATTTCAACTCGCCGATGACTTCTCCGAAGACGTTTTTATGTCATATCAATACGCAACGATGAAGTGCTATGTTAATATTTTAATTCATCGATAAATAATTTAAAAATAACCTTTAAAATACTATGAATCAAAATTTATTCAGAATAAATAAAAAGCTACGAAAATTAAATAATCTCACGAATCAATTAACAAATCAAATAATTAAGCAACAATAATAATTTGAAAAGAAATTGATGAATTAAATAAAATAATGATAAAAATTTTAAAAAATGTAAACAAAAATATGAATGAAAAAAATTAGTTGTTTGTTAACAGCTGTAAGGTATGGAACACAAGCATCGATGTTTCACATCGTAATCGAATCATATATGTATATGGAGTATTGAAGCTCGATCGCGCGACAGTGGTTATCATTATATATATTTTTTGGCGTTACAGCTTCCCTCCGCTTCAGCTGTAATAAATCGAATGTATCAATCAACGTGCACATACACATACAAACAAACACACACACACCCACACAGACCGCACACGTATAATATATCGATTTCTTCATGTGGCGCACAAGCTCATGCGGCTTTTCAAATGATACTTAACCCATGGCCCGTCGCTCTTAGGCTTCGCGTCGATTATAAAATTTCGACGCGCACGATTCGATTTTACAGCGAGAGAGATAGACAACTCTCTTTCTCTCTCTCTCTCTTTCTTTGCTGCAGCATAGAGCGGCACGCCGTGCATTGACACCTTACAATCATCATCCGCATTGCGATGCTATCGTTGCGAGCAGCCCTCGCGCATGCTCAGAAGAAAAAATTGGCATCGGAAAAGTCGTGTCAGTGTATAATACTCTCTCTCTTTCTCTCTTTTGCCACAGCTACACCGTACGCGACGAACAGGATCGCTCCTTTCACCGGCGAATATTTACATCGATTTTGCCGATTCCCATGCCGCCACCCCCTTCGATGAGATCGTCTAATAGCCGACTTGTATGTACACACAGGTATCTTGTCGCACAGGGAACGAAAAGAGAGCGAGAGACAGGGAAAAAGAGACGAGCCGGAAAGAAAGCTCTATAACGCGCATATGCACTCGACTCGTGCGATCTTATACCTGTTACTTCATATGAATAGACGCGGTGGATGTGTCTCCAGCTCCATTATACACCCGCCGTAGCCCCACCTGCAGATACTTTCCACTCGTTTAATTTTTTTTCTGTCTCGTGTATAATACACGAAATACAGGACACAGATATCCGTGCGACGTGGGAAAGTCTTTTTCAACGCCAGGTGAAACACACCGATCACACAAACACACACAATCGAGATATTATATTTGTGCAATAATTGACGGCTATTGCTTACTTAAAGTCGAAGATTAGCCGAGATTTATCCACAACGGGGTGTACACTACGTGTGTATAAATTAATGCATTCATAAATGTGCGGCGCGCGCACGCGTTATTATTAAGTGTAATCCGCCTCCGCGAGCTTTATGCAGCGCGCGCGCGCACACACACACACACACATGAACACACATGCAGGGTGCACTGCCTTTTGTAACAACGCTCGAGCATATCTCTGCTCCCTGCGCGATTTAATTACTGCAATTTATATAAATTTATCATCTAGGATTAGATAGCATTGTGTACGCGAGCTGCAGAGAGCCGGCGCGGCACATATAGATATTGGATATATTGCGCATTGAGCGTCGATGCTCGCCAACCTTATTCCGCGGAAAAATTTAGGCCTCGCGCGTGGCTGTACGATATTCGAGTAAGTGCATCATCTCTCTCTCTCTCTCTCTCACTCTGAGAAAATTTAATTGCATTCATACACAACTCATTACTCGCGAGAGGCTCCCGAGCCCGAATTGCGAGTCTCGATCCTCTCGGGCCCGTCGCGTTTCTCCTCTTTCTCTTTATATACGCTGTATAAGCGCGCGCAAACTCCGCGCGGCGGGAGATGTATTAGCGTCGAAAGAGAGTCGATCATCCGCATCGTTTTCTCACGACCGCGCGACCACCGATACTTATCTTTCTCTCTCTCTAGTGTAATATCGCTCCGCGCTCGGTTGCAGCGCATTAGCGAATCAATTCGCTGCACGCCGCACGCCACACACACACACACACACACGTATGAAATGACGTACTTAGACTCAACCACGCGCGACCGGAGCGAAAGTCTTTCGAATAAATAAATGTACTCATCATCGCGTCGAGTACGTATTGTGTACATGCATAGAGCCGCGACGATTACCAATAGTGGCGATCGCCTTAATTTTTGTTTCTCCATTGGGCCGCCATCGCTCCGTTCGCAATGTACATTTACGCACTCGCGGAATGTATATTGGTTTTTGTAAGTGCTCGTTTACATTATATGCATCGCGGGTCCGTCGAACGCGTATAATAGACGCGTTAATTTTTGTTTACTCAACCGCGAGCTCGCTTATAAGCTCGCATTATATACTCTGCGTTCTAATGAAGGCCTGTATCGTTATTAAGCCGCGCGTCGTGGTTTCTTTCTAATTTTGCGTGTGTATGCGTCGAGTCCCCATGGGCGTTTTTTGCCCATTTAACCAAGTAGGAGATTAATAGATTCGAACGTTATATTTTCCAAAACGATCGGGAGGAAAAAACAACCGACTCTCTCTCTCACTCGTACGCCCAGATAGGAACCATTTTCCGCGGTATGTAATTTTACGCAGCTAGTGTATTATAACGAGCTTGTGTACAAGCTCTCGAATGTATCAATATTAGACACACATTGTTGCTAAATGTGCGCGCGCGCCCGCGTCTGTGTGCGTATATAACGAGCGGTTGTAAAACCGTACGTTTTGCTTATTTTTCTCCTCTAACCCACATGTGAATTTCTGGCCGAAAAAGAAGGAAGTTCATTCTTGTGATTTTCACTCGGCTGTATACGCGACACACAATACGTTTTCTCGATCAAAAAGTATAAATAATTATATGGATTAAGCTGTGAAAATATACAGTAGATACTTATCGCGCGTCCCATGGCTTGCACATTAAAGTGGATAATAATTAAACCGCGCGTATGCCGTGCTTACGGTCCCCGCCACTTTGTATACGCGTTATTTATACATGTAAATAATATTTAAAACTGATACAGCTTATACGCGCAGGTATAGCCTAGCGATTAATCCTTGCGCAAATAGCGCCGAGACACAAACTTTTCGAGGTGCTATATGCGCGCGCCGTGTGCGAGCTATTATACCGAGATTTTTATCTGCGTCGAACTAGCTATGTGTGTGTGTATGTGTACGTGTATGTATTGCATATTTTATTATATATATGCTGCCGCTGCTGGCGAATATAGGCCTCTCCGATGCCAGCACGCGATTATAAAGACACCCCGGAAAAAAAAATTCGTGCACACATGTGTACGGAGTGGATGCGATATTGCGTGAGAAATTTAGAGTTAATACACCCGTACGCTCTTAAATATTAGAACGAGATAACTGGAGATTTGCAAATAAGCCGAGGCTGACGATTCTATTTCACTACTTATGGTATAGTCAGTTTGTGCAGTGTTAATAAATCCACGATCGTGTTTCGCAAACGGGCTACCAACAACGATTTTCGGATCTGCGACGCATAAATATATTATAGCCGTTCGAATGCATCGTACGTCGCTCTTGAATTATAATTACGATCTGTGCACACGCGGTGGTCCTTCGCAATCAGCCGATACGCTGGCAGAAGTAGAAAGCAACAATCATGCGACGACATGCGTTCATGTGGGTCACGAAACCGATGACAAAAGGGTCAATTACTACGTCGTAGTATATGTCGTCGTCGCCATCGTCGTACAGTGAGACGCGCGGCGCTATAAGCAAAGAACACAACCCGAAAGGCAACAGCGCGCGTTGCGCAAAATTTCGACAATAATATCAATTAGATGGAGAATCAATTCCGAGGCGACGCGGGACGTACTGTGCCCACCACGCGTTACGCTAATCGGCCGGGCGCTCGATCGAGAGGGAATCGACGAAAGACGACGACGGCAACGACGACAAACCATTCATTATTTTAACCTGTATATTATATTGGACGTACATATCGTTGAAGCGAATTCGAGATTTGCCTTGCAATTTCGCGCTTGTGTGTGTATGTGTAAGGCTTATAGTGTAATTTTAAATTCGATAAATCGTTGACTTGCCTCATATAGATGTGCTGTACAGCCTGTAGTAGAAGAATAGCTTAGTTTTCAGCTTGGCGTATAGCTTGGCTTTCAGGTTAGCGTATAGCATGGCTTATAGCTTGGGTTTTAGGTTGGCTCACTTATACACAGTCACTTATTCTTGGCGATAATTTTTTCACAAAACACTAGCTGCAGATGATCGCTCTTCTTTTGATGCTTAAGCTTTGAGGTCGCAACTCCTACTAACTATTTTTCGGTGCGACGATTGACACTCTATAAAGTGAGTACGCGTGGGGAAAGCTATACGAGATGTGCGTAGATCAAGCTATGTGCGCAGACACGAACTTTCGGAGAATTACGATTCCACTGATCCATCGAATAATGCAGAACCAATTTCCTATTTTGAAAATTAGTAATACGATAGTATATTTTGTAACAAGTGCGCGAAGCAGTTGACTCACTCAGGAGTTGTTTGCCAGGAGTGCAAAGACTCCTGGATGAGTTAACTTCCTCGTGGACTAGTTGCAAACGATATTTTTTAACCCTGCTTGCGAGAAACTAGGGTTTTCTTATGCTTTAAGGTTAGAAAACCCGTGTTTCGCATTTACGTTTTACGTGTGCGAAGCTGCTGTTTTTTTCATGGCTCCAGACAATTTGCGAAGCCTCAGCAACGGTCTGCGCGACGAGAGATTCTCGCACGCTGATGTTGAAAGATTGTTTATTGTACGAATAGTTTATAAAAAAGTGACAAAAATGAGCTCTGAAAGTGAAACCGATTCCGATGATATTCCAGTAGAAATACTCGATAGTTGATAGTTAATCGAGTTCACACTCGATATGTGAATCAATATTCAATTTTTAAATTAATTAAACATAACTCTGAAAAACACAACTCTTTGCAACACGAGAACGAGCGCGATCTAAACGATGTGTGTGAATCGGTTTACCTTGGTCCGAAAAATTTTCCAACGGTCACCTCGCAGTTTATTTCTTCTTTTATGATACTGACGTTCTATTGTTATTACAATAGCGGTGTCAGAATTTTTTTCGATACGTCCTAACGTACATATATTGTCAGCTAGTTTTTTTTTTTTATTTACAACATTGAATATTTTCGCGTGGTATTTTTTCAAATTGACTCATCTGTCTCCTTTTCCCACTGACCCGACACCGTGGTCGCATCCGGTATCTTTTACACACTACAGGCGTCTTAAAATGCTCTTCTTGATGACTCTACTTCTCGAATCCTATGATGTGCTTATTATTACTACTCGGGAATAAGCATATTCAATTATACTCTTTCTATATAATTACGATTGATTTTCACAGCTGAATAATATGGTTCTTATCCCAAAGCTGCAACATATACACACACACACAAGTATATTGTAATCTTCTATATATATTATTATATATTCGCGAGCTGCAATTAAATTGCATTGCTCAAAAGAGTTGCTCAGGCTTATTACGTCCTTACAGTATAATATCTTCCTACTCGCGCGCACACACACACACATGCACACCAAGACACATCGATTAAAATAGAGATACACACTCGGATGATATAAACATGCACACGCCAACAGCGTGACCTCTCGTGCGAATAGATGTATATAATATATAAAAGAAAATTTTAATTAATCTCACCTCGGCTCGCGCCCGCTAAAGCTCTCTATGTACGTATACGTACAAACATATTATTCAGTTGCACGACCGCGTGTGCACCGTCGCTTCAGCTCCAGCAGCAGCAGCGGAGAAAGCGATGTGCATTCTCGGCTCGCTATCGCATTATATCGGGAGAGATACATAGAAAGCCTCGCGCCTCTAAGAGTCTATGAATAATAAGTCGACGTCCGTCTCTCGGTGCATGTAGGTACATATATCGTATACGCTATTACTATTCTCATCGCACGCTGAATGAGCCGAAGGTTTTTCTTCGCCTATAATCTAGGCTATTATAACGCCAAATGAACAGCGATGTGTGTTTACGTGTATTTGTATGTGCTTATGTGTGTGTGACACGTTGTTTATTACATATATAGCTAAGACTCGTTCAGGCGCGAGGTCGCGGACTGCACACGTGTGTGCCGCAATGCAACATAGTAGTCGTACCTATATATATGCGCGTCCGCACATTTAAGGAGAAGTCTTTAGCTATATGGTACAATATGCACACACGTAGTAGCGTGTGGTGTGCCGGTAGCGCGCAGAGCATCAAGGGCATGGCACGTCGATGTGGAGCAACGCAGATGTGTATATAATACACATAGAATTGTAAATGTTCGATTGAAAGGAATTCTAATACGTATAAAAGGCAGCTTTCGAAACGAGCGGCGTACCGCGATCGGTGCAGTATATATGCAGTGCACGCGGATATGTCTGTAGTCCTTCGAGTAACCCTGCATACACATTATAGATATATCGTGATTTAGACGCGTTGATTCAACGAATGGATATTAATTTTTTGTGAACTTTTGCATACTGTAGCGGAATCGGTATACCCAATCAATATTCACTGCGATGCTGATCCCATTGAATTCGAGGTGCAAGTTCGAATATATCGCGTAAATTATATGAAGTGGAAGACACACGTAATTTGAAGTTCTGGGGACCGCTATTCGACTTCTAATCATTTGGTAGTTCGCATTATTTCTACTTATTTATTAAACATTGCTATTTATCTTGGGACTTTCGAGAAAAAACACGCGCCATCTAGAGGTAACTTAAGTACCAGCTGATGTTTTGTTCGATAAGGATGAAGTTTAATCGATTTTCAAGAGAAGACTTACTTAACAATATGTTTGCAGATTATTTTCAGGGCAAAAATTAAAAAATTGTTTGATCTCTTACTTCGAAAAAAGTATTATTTTGTAGGAAAATATCTTATAATCGAAAAAATCTTGAAAAAATTTCAATTTAGGGGCAATTCGTTCAGACTATGCGGATTTTTAAAATATTGTTTTAAATGAAACTTGGTTGGAACACAACGCTCACTTCGTATCATATAAATTCAATTTATGTGATTCCCACAATTTATTTCCGTGAGACAACAACAAAAACGAAGTTTATAGTACCTTGAAATTTGAGGGTTTTTTTCCTATCAGTACGCGATTAGCGTGTTAATGAACCATGAATCATCGAGCGAAACTATTCATCGACGCGATGCACAGCTTTCGTATATAGGATGTTCGGCGGTAGTCGCTCATATACTACTCTCGCTGAGCTCAAGATACATAGCTTTGCACGTCTGGCGGCATGCGTTGCAGGCGCAAGCCGAGAGTTTGTTATTCTCCTTACAGTTAGCTTCCACTTTCTCGACGATGCTTTATTACAAATTTGACATGACTTCGCACGTCGGCCGTTGCAGAAATCAAATTCCAGACTACATACGTGCAGTTTTTTGAAATTTCGTGACACCTACGAGACGCAAAGCACCGCTTGAGATAAGGCGGTATTACGCGCGTATCCAAAAAGAAATATATTTATTACATGTAGCAAAGCGTATCAAACTCGAGTCGTTGGGCTGTATATTGCAAAACGTCGAGTTGCCTTTGCGGCCGCTCTCGAGCGCGTGATAGCAGATAAATCTTTTCTCTCTCTCTCTCTCTCTATTTCTCGTTCGATGCCGGCCTGTTCCTCGTGCTATATGTATCGGAATCATCGGAAACCGATTAATCTTGTTTCTCGATTTTTCATATGCATTAACAGCACACGCGAGGCATCGTTAGATGAATCCTTATCTGCATTAGCAAATCGTTTACGGAATGATTTACAAGATAGATGCTCGTCGTTGGCTTCAAAACCAGGCCTCTTTCCGTATACGTCGAGATCGCTCTCGCTCGAGTTTTCTTTGCAAAATCGCTGTTGATCTCATCTCGTGCTTCGACCTCTTTTTTCTCTCTCCCCCCTTTTTTTCTTTAGCTTTTTCTCTCTAATCGCGAACACTTGTACTTCTCGATAAAAAGTGAAAAGTCAATCTATTGAAAAGGGGGGGCTGTACATCGACATGTTTCCCCTCCCCGGAAATCCCAGTCTCAACGATCGCGTCACGTTTTTCGCGCGCATCTCGCTCCCCAGCGCTATTGTATCCGAGCGCCCGCTATATATTTAATGCAATATAAAGACACAAGCCATATACCGGTGGGTATATGTATGTATAGAAAGCGCAACGATAATATGCCGTGCATAAAAAGACTCAGGCCAAGTAACAGTACTGTAACCGACATCGAGACGCGATTACTTCTCACCCGCGCTCGAAAATACAAATATACATAGATAGGATGTGCATCGAGAAAGCGCGAGTAGAGGCGAAGAAAGACGCTGGGCGTGAGAGGGTCTGTAAAACTCGCGAACCACTGGTATAAATGTGCCCAACATTAATAAAGGCTTGATGACCAAAAAATTATCATTTAAAATGTTTTCAAATTCGTTACCATTGATTGTCTTATTTTTGGCGATTTTTCTGTTCCAATTATGTCACAAATATTAAGTGCACTTTGAATAACTCGAAAATGACAGTTTAACTGTTTAAAAAAATTTAAAGCGATTTTCAAATGATATCACTTTAAGCCTTCACCGCTAGATGGCAAGTATCATTATATCTGTAAATCTGCAAGTGACAAAGTGAAAAATATTGTATATAAATAGAGTAGGTTTAAACTTATTTAAAATATTTCTTAATTGTATTGTAAATTTTTTCTGAAAGTTACAAGTCTCAAAAAAAAAAATTCATTTTAATATACACTCAAACTTAATTAATCTTGAAAATAGTACCAGTTTCAATGTTATCATTAATTACATCCATATTTTCATTCTCGCATTATTCAATCATTATCACACACACATACTCCCTTTAATCAATGAATAATTATCATCCTGATATATTCACAGCAAATCGATTCGGATTTTTTCTTCCCGAATCACTTTGGAGTCAATAATAAAATCTCAACCTGTTATTCTTTGCTCCGATGCGCAAACGCGCTTATACGCACATAACTCACTTAAATAACCAATCAACATTTTATAAGTTCATCGACAAAGAGAAGAGCGAGAAAGAGAGGGATTCATTCAAGAAAAAAGATTCACGCTATAAATAAGTAGACCGAAATATGGTGGCACATACCTCGTCCGTCGGCCTTTTTCTCATTTTCTTCGAGAAAAATTAGTATACATCGAGCCCGAGCAAAGCACGCGATTATATGCGTATATACGCACACGCGCACGATAATACACGCATACAGCATGAGATCCCGCGCGAAATTTTTCACGCCCAACTGCGCTGCACGCGAGCCGCGCGTCGACGATAATGAAAGAAGATCCATAAATCATGCGGATGTATATGAGCTTTGCGGAATTTTCAATACACAACCGATGCGATTTATATATAAACCCACTCGAACGTAAGAATACGCAGACACACACGCGCATAATCGCTCGTATATACATAATATATAGCCATTAATGCGTAAATAGAATATCGTCGTTGCAGATCGCCGTGCGCATCCTATATACTATATACGCTGTTGCGGGAGAGTGCAGGAGAGGCTGGATAAAACGATTTACAAATAATAATTAGGCGGGATGCGCGTTGACTCGCGGTGATGAATATGTATGTGCGTATACGCCGGGCCGAGAGCACTCAACAAATTAAATGATCACGTCGGTAGCCGAGCAGATAACGGCGGACGAGTTCGTACATTATGTGCTCCGCTTCTTGCTCCGTTGCTATATTATACGCTGGATCCTTTAATGCGTCCCCATGGCTCGAGTGACTCGCCAACGACGATATGTTGCGATGCTTCTTTCGTATATAAAAGCTGCTCGTTTGCCATACACGATCGTGCCATTATTACGATTTTCTATAGACTTGTACGATTCTATGCGACGAAGATCGTCTCGAAGACGGGTGAAAAAAAAAATTATTTCATTCGAGTCGATTAGTTACTCGCTCTCGAGTCTCGTTTTGTGGCCGTATAATACTTATGAACGTTAGCGAAGGTCGCCGCGTTTGATGCAACTCTCGCGGCGGCGTTTGTCGCATAAATACAACAACAACAGCAGCACAGCAGCAACAGCAGCAACGTTTACCGCAGCCCAGATGAATAGAATTGCAAACGACACGATGTGTGTATTGTACACGTTGAGAGTCCTCGAACCTAGCAGGCAGGCAGAAAGAGGACTCGGTTCAAAGTTCCGCTGCGTTGACTGCGGTGCGTAATTACGCAGAGCTAATTTTTCGTCGATTTAGCTTTCATCGATTTGTTTATGCAGCTAATGCGAGCCGATAACGATTTATCGAGAATGAAAAAAAAAAACGAAAGTGAGATTCAACGTGGACTTCTCTGTATCGGCTAGCACTCGTTACGAAGCAGTTGATGGTTGGAAAAGCCGCGAGGTGAGCATTTCCTAAAGCTGCTGCAGCGGCAAAAAAAGCAACAACAACAACTGCGTTTTTCTCACATCGTATGATGCTCTTGCTACGCATGCATGTGTGCGTCCGCATTAGAATAAAACGCTTGCTCGCGTGGCTGCACGCTTCATTTACAGAACGGCAGCCGAGAAAAAAAATGTAAATAATGCACCCGTAAGAATACGTACTCGCTGCGCGAGAGCATTATAATTTATAGCTCATACCTGGATTTCTCTATTTACATTTTCTCTCGCTGCTCTGTGGGTGTGCTTCGGAGATCGTATTATGTACGTATATGCATGTGGCATCTTGTATGTATATATACACACTAGTGCACGCGCGTTGGTGATGATGAGACGCAGCTACTTGCGCGGCTGAATTGTGCTTAGCAAAAAGTAAAACACTCACACAAAAAAAAAGGAAGGAAAAAAAATGAGAAGCCGCGCGAAAGCCGTAACGATTATAATATACGCTCGACGCTGCATATTTTCATTCTGTATGTACGTATATTCACGGGTACACGGAGAGCTTGCATGCGTCCACGCGTATTTATACACGCATCTCTAAAAGCTATCATTTGTTACACTTGTCGCGACGATTTCTTATATTGGTCGCATTCTCCCTCGAGTATACACGCATGGCAAAAGAGTCTCGTCCGCGCGTATATGAAGATAACACGTCGTCGTCCGAGCAATGAATTACTCGTCGTTGCTGCTATATATAAATACGTAATAATAATGCAGCGCGCGTGCATAATTGATGAGGCTCGGGTTCGGGCGGCGTTAAAATCCGTGTACACAATGAGCGGCGGTGATTTTTCAATCGCGCTCGTGCGGCGCAGCCAATAATACGTACTACACACTACGGGTATTGTCATAATTCAGTCCTCTTCGCGCTTACTTATATTATTATCTGTTTACGCGTCGCGAGCAGCTCGATACAATAAACGCGAGATTAACGTCCGTCGCTTAAATGTGCGTGTATACATACAAACTTGGTACACATACTGTCGCGTCGCAGGCGGGGGGATGTGCTTGAATTTAATCGACGCAAAACGCGTTTATATATATTATACACGTGTAGCAACGTATCGTTATATGCACAACGCGGCGACTTTTCTCGTATAATGACAAGCCAACGATTATTGTCCGCGCGTTAACGAGTGCCAAGCACTGCGAAAGAAAATCGAGGCGTCGCGCCGAACGAACGAACAAGAAACTAGAAATATCACTTTTCTGACCCTCGCGCATCGGTGCGCTCGTTCCTTCGTTCGTTCGTTCGGCGCGGGGACATTTTCTCACGTGTGATGCGTGCACACATACACATACAAACGCATGCATGCTCTCGACGTAAAAACTTCATTCTTCTCGGGACTTAAAAGTCAATCATTCGAGCAGCACAGCCTAGACAACAAGAGCATCAGCAGCAGCAGCAACAACAAACAAGTTCAAGCTCGCGCGTCGCGCTTCTCGTTTTTTCTTCCCGTGCGTGTAAGATACATATAAATACCTCATGTACAGAGAGCGAATATAATGTAACAAGTATCGTAGGGTTTTGCGCGCGAGCAAGAGAGAGAGCGGCTTTTTTAAAAGCTGCACAACTTGTGCTCGTTACGTCGTCCTCCTCTCGTCGTCGTCGGTCTTGCGCCGAGTGATGCACACCCGCTCTTCTCTTCTGCTGTTACTGCTGATGCTGACTAGCTCGCCATTAGCTAGGCAATCTTTTTCTTTTCCGAGACGATAAGATTGCCATTTTAACAGCGCTTCGTGGGCCCCCGCGAGCGAGAGAGAGAGAGAGAGAGATTTTCTAGGCCGCGAAGCCCGCGCACGACACGCCATACCTTTACGTATGTTGTATAGTGTTGAACTCCAAAGAAGCAACTAATGAGATTCTTTGCTCTGTATCTGTGTCTCTCTCTCTCTCTTTGCGTCGATGTAGTGTAATATATATGAGGTGCATCTCGATGATGATGACGACGATGACGACTCTCCGGCGAGAACACTTTTTTGCTCATCTGCAACTTTGTACACACACGCTCTCGAGGAGGATGACTTTTATATAAATAAACGTGTGCATTCGTAATAATAGATAAGCAGGCGCGAAAGAATTTCACGAGTTTTATCCTCGATCGGCCATGTCGACGTGCGAAAAAGGCACGATCGCCGCTGAAATATTTTATCTATAGCTTAATTCAGAGGCTCTCCAGCTTGCCTCGATGCATTTTGATTATATTATGACATGACGAGGAACAACAATTTTTTCCGCCAATTTGTTATGAATAATATTCGCGCCTGGATCTGTCGTGTCGCTCCTCCTCGTTCGTTCGGAATTCGAATGATACCCGATCGTTGGATTTTTGTTTTCTGGAAAAAGGTAAAAATGGAGAGAAAAAAAATCGTATCCAACGCGCCGGTGTATAGATTATACATTATAGATTACACACCCTTGGCAAACGAGCTAGAGAGAGAGAGAGAGCGAAAGGGGCAGCGAGTACATCGCCGAGAGTACAACGTCCCCTTGACGCTTACTCGTGAATCATCCGCACGCGGTTCGTGTAAGTACATAAAATCGTCGGCGCCGCTGCGTGCACAAGTGTATTATACCACGGGAGGCGCTTTTCTTTCTCTTTTCTCTTCTCTTCTCTTATTTTCCTTCGCCGGCCGAAAAACCGGTTGGCGCTAGGGATATTTAATAATATCGACAATAAAATCACCGCGATAACCGATCGCGTGTGTATAATACGCAGCACGACCGTATGTGTAGCATAAATGAAAAACTGAAATAGCCCCGCGCACACGGCTTTGACCAGTGCAACGGCGTAGGTATATAAGTATTAAGCAATCGATTGCGGAGTTTTCGTTTATTTATTTCTGCTTTTGTGTTATACGTATACTGCCGCCTTTGTACACGATGCTTGCTGCGGGATACTTGCGCAAGATTATGAAGCCAAGTTCACCCGGAGCAGCCGTATAATCTTTCAATTTCAAAGAAGTTATTTTTAAATTGATTTGAAATTTGATTTACTTCAATTTTCGAGCTGCAGTCTTTATTTAAAAATCGTTGTTCAAAATTCATAAAGTTTGATCGGGCAGCTGAATGTTTTTTGACTAATGTATTTTGCGCATTGACTTGAACTTTTGCGTGTTAAAATTTATCAAGTTTATTTATAATTTTACAATCAAGTCAGATAATATCAATCAACTTTATTACAAATAACTCATTAGGATCAATAAAAGTTCACCTTGAACTGAATTTATAGCATCAACTATTTTCAAAGACTTGACGTTATAAATTCAAATTTTTACTAGATCTAATATCGTCATCAACTCTGTAACGATATTATCAATCCCACGAAATAGTTGTGTCAATTTCGAAATCGAAACTACAAGATCAATCAGGAGATTGTTATTTTTATAATAAATCGCAATCAGAGCAAGCAAACAATATCGAGCCAACCCAGAGTCGGTACGAGATACGACTCAATTTTCCAAAACTTCCATAGGTCTCGTTCTTACATTATGCATAAATTCGCAGTCGTAGATTATACACGGACGTATGGAATGCAAAACCTGTCCGCGAGTTTTCAGCATTCCTCGCGAACGAAACTCTACTGCTCGCGATAACAGCCTCTCAGTGGCGTGAAAAGTCACATTAAACGTAGGCGCGGTTGCGTCGATTACTTATTGACTGTGATAAAACAAATAGAGAATGGACAGCGAGAGTTAAGTACAAAGTTCAAGTGCTCGTTTGAGTAGTTTCAGACAAATTTTTACGATCGATGTTCGATGTGCAGAATTAATGTGTTCATGATATTTTTCACATTAAAAAAAAAAAGAACCTCGAACTAAAAACATAACGAGGGCAGATATTATTGGTTAAAATGGTGCTTAGCAATTATATCTGTTTGATTTTATTCAAATATATTCTTTCCTTATTTTTACCTTTTATTTCATTGATAAACAAAAAAAAAAATTTTTCAAAATTCAAAAAAGGGCGGACTACAGACTGTAGTGCCCAATCAATGTGGGAACCCTGTGAACCTCGCTGGACTCTAACACCCCCCTTGAAATTTGGAAAGCGCGAACCGACGAGAGGACGTTCAGTTAAACGCTCAGACCGAGCGATCTCCGACCGAGGCCGGAGTTGCGTACGGGAGCGCCTATCAATGACCGTTTTTATTCACTTTAGTTCAAAGCGCGTAAGATATTTCCGGTGAGAGATCGCTCAAGCCCCACATCACGTGGGGCGTTCGGCATCACCATACTCTACATACACGCCTAATACAACAGTCCCGAGGGTATGGGCTGCGAGATCGGCTTATATAGTAATCTTTGGCTTTTTCCCGCCGCTTGCGGGTACGGGACGTGAGACATCTAGCGATCGGTAGCGGCAACAGTGCGCGATTTACACGGAGCTATACCTATATATATATATTATACGGCTACGGCTGACGACTCTGTCTGCGAGTTGTGCATGCGCGCGCTTCGAGTCGAACTATCTCGCATTTACGCGCGAGGAAGATTCGAACGTGACGCTTCGTTGTGGCATTATATGTTCCCGTGTGTTTCGATGTATCGAGTCTCTGGCTAAAGCAATTGCAATTTAATCATGATTTGTTTGAATTTCTAATAAATATTCTTTTTATGAATCATGAGTTTTTGCCCAATTAATTAATATTCCTATAAATTATTGACAGTGTTTTATTGAAACTTTTATTTAAAATACTTCTCTTTCAATTATATTATGTTTCTGATAATATTTGAACACTAGTTTATTACATCTATTATTGTTATTATAATATTATTCTTAAACATTTTCGTAATTCGAGACATAAAATTTTGTTTTTTAACATTGGGTCAGACTAATATTTCTTGAACGAATAGAAATAAAGATAAGCCATTCGTTAGTTTATATTTGTAGCAGATGCACTAACCAGGCATCGCTGGCTGCTCCAGGTGATAATAGGGATATATCGAATAAAGTGAAATACGAGTTTGTCTAGGATATAATAATGGCCCACGCTTTAGCAGATACATGCCATTAAAGTGTCGTTAGAGCCGGCCTACTTACCGTACCCCAGAGGTCTTTTAAACCGTTAAAACACTTTATTTTTTATTTTAAACAATTTTTCTTCGCGCGCAAAATAACATGACAACCAACACGACGAAACAAGTGCTATTGACAAGATATGACTCTTGTTTTGTGTAATATATAGTCGAACCACCTAATACATCTGACGTATCATATTACGATATAATGGTATAATAAATATTTTGAAAACCGTAAGCTGATCTAATCTCGTTTTATTTTTTTTTTTTGTTACAGGTAAGATGAAAAGGCACTCGACATTTTCACCGCTTGCGCAGGTAGCAAATATGTACCTTTTTTTTGCAATCAAATAAAGCGTATGGAATCGTGACGAAAGACGAGAGAGGATATCTCTCGCGGATAAACGTGAGTTGCACAAAAAAAAGAAATTATAACCATCGATTCGGCTGAGCCAAGCACTATACTTTTCTATCGTTTCGGTTTTCCTTTTTTTTAACTGCACGCGTGTGTGCAGTGTGTGCTCAAGTGCGGCGGGCGCGAGAAAATGCCAATCATTGGAGTCCGTAAATCTCATCTTGACGGTCGTTTATTTTCACTTTGAAAGGCATCGTGTGTGTGTGCGAAGCACGTGTACATATGCACGGTTCATTTTTTTTTAAGCTGCTATACGCGCACGTGTAACAAGCTGTCTTCTATCTTCGGTTGTCTATAATTGGACACGAAAATTTCGCGCGTGCGCCACTTGCTGACTCATGTTTACTGTTTGAACTTTCGAAACTTTCGGAGACAAGCGTGAAGCTCGATCGATATTACATGCCTCGGCAATAAATGCACTCGCAACGCAGAAATACGTTAACCAGAAGGACAGTGCCAATTTGCTCTGCAGACGAGAGCGAGAGTAAATATTTATTCGAAGTAAGTAGTAGAGTTGGGCGAGTATCTGCGCTTTTGGAGTAGGAGAACCGGCATGTTTAGGTGATCGTTAATTGTCAAAAAAAATTATTTGGTAAAATTTTTTTTTAATTATCAGTTTCGGTTTTTTTTATAATTGAGATTATTTATTTTTACATTTTATTTGTTAACATGCAATAATTGTTTATAAATATTCATCTCCCACCATAATTTTCCTATATTTCAAGTACACTAGAACTCACTTAGTTACCATCATTATCACTATAATTATTATTCAGTTTCCATTTGATTTCCATAGGCTCTTTAAAGTCAAGTTATGTAACTTTTAATTAATCTCTAAAATGATGTTTAAACAAGCGCCCGCGTAAAAGCAAAATGAGAATAAATTCATCAACGAGTAATTAGAAAATCATAATTAGACGGTCGAAAGAGAGCCAGTATTCGCACAATGGCCATCGGCAAATGTAAATTTTATTCAAAGTCGATAACCAAATGACTGAGCGCGCCGAATTTTCTTCCCACAATTTATACCTCATTGCTTAAAGTAGCCAAAAGTTACGTGTGTGTGCGCGCGCGTACGTAAACTAAAAGCGTGAAATGTTCGAGGAGATTTTTCATTTTATACAATGCGTGGTACGGCACAAAACAAAAAGCCGCAGCTATAACCAGCGGATTTAATAAGCAATTAATTCGCACTGCAGATATAATAAAACTGACGTTTATTTCGCGAAACTTATACAGATGCATGCACACATGAAGAGAGAGTATCTCTAATCTAAGTATCTAAGAAATACACGCGACTCTAGCCTCTATTTCAAAATAACAATAGCTAACGCTCGCACACATGCATGCAATGCATCTAATGGTAAGGCGCTAGCCAAAAATACTTGTGTATTTATCTGCAGCGGACAAATGACGAAAAAAAAAAGTGTTACGTAGAAAACTCAAAACTTGCGAAGAATGTGAGGCAACGATGCATAACACACAAAAGATCTGGCGAGTGATGCAATCGTAAACGAGATAAACTTCTCTTTAATAAGTGCTCCTTATGTATGAAATGTCGCCTAAAGTAATTGGTTAAATCCACACTCGAAAAAATCATTAGCAGTTTTGCATTGAGAGCAGTGCAGGCTCGTGATTAGCGGTTGCAATTAGATTCGAAATGAACAGTAAGATGAGAGCAAGATTAATAGTACAAGTTTATCTCTTTGGAGTTTTCATTATTATTATATAATTGTCATAAAGTTAGACATAATTAAAAGAAAATTCTCATATTCGATTACCTAGGATTTTTTTTTAATTTTCTTCAAAAAAAGTGATAGAATTCGCGTCGAAGGAAAATTAAATTTAAAAAATTGCCAAAAGTAACTTCAAATGTAAAAATAAATATAAAATAAATGCAAAAAGTTGAGTACCAACGTCACGCGGGGTTCCCAGGCGGTCACCCATCCAAGTACTAACCGCGCTCAACTTTGCTTAACTTCAGTGATCGGACGAGAACTGGTGTTTTCAAAGTGATGTGGACGTTGACAACAAGCATGTTTCGTAGCTCGAACAAATTGAGAGCAAATTTTATCTTACGATTAAGGCAAAAAATTAAGTTTAATAACTTGACAAATTTGTACTTAATTTTTTAAGTCATTAAAATTTCGAGCTTCTTTATGAAAAAATAAAACAATCATCGGTACTATCGAAATTTTATTGTTGACAGTCGATACTGAGAAATAAGCAAGCCATTCAATCATAACAAAATTACGGGAGTTTTAATTCGCTACAATGAAACTTCTGTCACGCGTTAAACGTGAACGATTTACTTAACGTATTACCATCCTTTTACAGCAAATAAATGGTATTTGTTTTTAAAGCCTCGCGTCGTGTATCCATAGAGATCACTGATTGACGCTCAAGGGGTGCTTATAAGCTCTCATTTACGTAAGATCTCGAAAGTAAACACGAAGTAAATTGGCTTGTCTCGAGCAAATTTTCCGCTGCCGCCACCTCCTCCTCCATCTTCGACACACTAGTTACCGGCTAATTCCTGCTAGCGATGCTGTTTAATTTCGAGACGCGGATCAGCCTGTAAAACAACATGCAAATCGAGGCATCTTCCTACACGTGTATCGTTAGTTTACAGCTGACTTTGATGGAAAAGTTAAACGTTCGATTAGACCGCGCTCAGATGGTACTACAAAATTCCATCTCGATTTCCTATTTTGCATGGCTCAGATAGACCACCGAGATCCTCTGAGAGCGATTCGTCGTGCCTCATTGTGCGGTGTAACGTGCATAGTTGCTGCAAGTCAAGTTTTTTTATCTAATATTTTTTTTTTCCTCGAACGTATCATTCTCCTCGTTCATGTGAAAGTTATGTAAAGCGCATTAAATTGTGTGCTTTTTTGATATCTTCGATTTTGATATCGCATAATGGTTTCCGAGCTTACATAAAACGAGGCGTTTGATAATAATATGCTACACAATGAGATTATGTAAACAAACGATTATCGCGCCGAGGCGCGAAACATCATCGCGGGTAAAAATTCCCTTTTATATATGCTGCATATAACATTGGCGAGATCGTGCGTGTACAAAATTCAAAGTACAATACCGACACGATGTGCCGTAGACCAATGAATATTCATCATATATACAGCGTTGCATACCTGAAAACTTGTTTATCGAGCGCCTATGGTTCTGTTAAAAAAAAATACGTTTGGAAGAAAGTAAAAATTACAACAGTTACGCTAGGATTTTCAGAGATTTATTATCAACGCGGCAGGCTGCATGCAAGACGCCCTGCTAAATAATATTATTCAATCTAGAACTTTTAATTGAAATTTCGTGTCGCGATCCTCGCTCCTCGTGCGAATCGGTGCGTGTATCCTATTTGAAAAAAGTGACGATTAGTAGTTTCTCATAGATACCTTGCGAGACTTTCGATTGGATGTTGCTATTAACTATAAATTTAAAATTCATAACTCATTTCACTTGAAACGAAACCCTATATTACAATATTCTCCAGTAAAATTGTGTGCATATTTTCATTAGTTGCAATTATCAACGTTTTATTTAATTTCAGGCCAACGGAAACATTACTTTGACTTATACACTAATTTTTATTTAGCCACTTGCAGCATTACTGAAATAAAGGTACTCGCCATCTAGTGGTAGAGGATTAAATTTTTTGAAGACATTTAAATTGTAATTTTCAGGTCATTTAAAATGCACTTAATATTTGTAACATAATTTTAACATAATTTTAACAGAAAACAAGCCTTCTTCCTTCTCGAGCTTTTTCATTTATTCGTATGAGCCTCGGAACTCAATGAATAAAATGATTTTCTTTTTTTATCAAAGGACGTTTATGCGATGCTTTATGGTCATACCATGAACCATATGCAGATTCATTTTTCTACAGCCAACGATCAGATCAGAAACGCGAAGTTCAAAAATTAATTTCATATGCCCACGATACGCTCGAAGGAAAAAGCTATCATCATTGTGCAGCTCGTCGCGCGTCATTACAAAACACCAACCGGCCATCGAAAAGTGTCTGTCCGGCAATTACTAATGCTCGTGTAGTGCGATGTACCTTGTACATATAATATATATACGCGTGTACCTCGAGAGCGTCCGGAGGTGTGCTAGCGGCTGAAAGTATA
Organism: Trichogramma pretiosum; assembly: GCF_000599845.2. Taxonomy (NCBI): domain Eukaryota; kingdom Metazoa; phylum Arthropoda; class Insecta; order Hymenoptera; family Trichogrammatidae; genus Trichogramma; species Trichogramma pretiosum. Next base: position 841,325 of record NW_019641677.1, read on the forward strand.
AGTGCATAGTCGCGCAAATCGCAGGGCTATTATAATGTCTTCTCTCCCCCGCGTCGAGGAGGAGAGACTTTTTTATGGACGTGCGCGCGTGCGTGTGCACAGGCGCGATGAAATTTCAACCTCGCGGACGTCTAGGAGGAGGATGAGGAGGGTATGTACTTTAGGATCCTCGGCAGTTATTTTTCAGCGCTAGTTCGAGAAAATCACCGGCATCGGTATGCAAAATATCCCGGCATAAAATAGCGTAATATATATATCGACAATTTTCTCTCTCTCTCCCACTCTTGTTTTCTCTTTCTCATCGTCGTACACATACTCACAAGTATCCATGCGTGAGGGATGTGGAAAAACTTGCGCGATTTATAGTGGCTCGATCATTTCGCTCTCGATGATCGGGGGTTGTTGCTGTGTGTATAATGCACATTATAATACGTCTATACACACAGATAGAACACATACCGCAGGAGAAATGATGATACGCCTTGACTTCTGCCGCTGCTGCTGCGCATCCAGGTATTGTTTCGATAGACCAAGACGCGAGTCCGTATAAACCATACAAACACGATTTTTTTCTCTGTCTCTCTCCTTCTCTTTCTTTCTCTCTCTTTTCCTCGACGGGGTCGTTGGCTCGCGATCTTATACGGTCTTGTGTATTTATCCCGACGAGTAACATACGAGTACATCCACGCGTACACAATATAATACACACACACACACACAGGGCAGAGGACGAGATCGACGGGCGCAATCGAACGTACATATTACATTGGACTTGCTTATTGCTTTGGCTCGTTTGTTTCTATCCGAGTTCTAGTACACGGAGACTCCTTGGGTGGTAATGCGAAGAGCGAACAAAAAAAAAATAAACATATCCCTCATACATATACGTACAATCGATTCTCGATATACGGACGATCGTTACACGTATATGTACGCGCTTTTATCGAGGAAGAGGAAACTCGTTGCGGTCGCGGCATTGTGTTTGCGTCACAATAATTTGCACGCGACGCGCGCATGTTACGCGTCTGCCCCCCAAATTGCAGCTATATACACAGTAAATTCGAAGAAATGAAAAAAAAAAAAAAAATCGCCGCACACTCGGTTATTTTATCGGTGTGCCGAGTATTAATGCGTTCTCGCGTTATATACGCGCGCGCCTTCTCTTCGAAGTAATCCGCGAGAAACGTTATAATTATTGCGTAATCCGCGCGCGAAAAGTACGAGTGAGAGAGAGAGAGAAAAAAAAAAAATTGTCAGCGCGAGCTCGTGCGAGACTAATGGAGAGACTCGTGCGCGGATACAAGTGGCATCCGTAATATTGACACTTTTGACCGAATTATTGCTGCATAATGTACAATTGACTCATTGCTGTTTGTATTGCAGGAGGAGAAGACGAAAAAGTCGAGACAGAGAGACAGATAGATCTCCACGAGCTAGACTACTACGTGCGATCCGTGTTGCATAAATTTGAGCATAGATCGGAGCGCGTATATATAATGAAGTGTCTCTCTCTCTCTCTTTCTCTCGGTATTATAACAGCGCTGAGGAAACAGCATATATGTGCGAATGCATGTGTGTGTGTGTGTGTGTCTTTCTCTCTCGCAATTGGTAAATATCACTCTCTTTCTGGCGCGGCATATTACAGTCGAAAATTCGAGCTCGCAGCTCCGCTGCGCTCCTCGAGGCACCGACTTATACCGCTGCCTTTTTTCCTTTTTTTTCTTTTTATTTTTACGTAACATCCGCGTGCATGTGTGTGTTTATGCAGCCCGCGATGTGCATTACTTCACACACTCCGTACATACACGTGCGTTACATACTCGCACCCGTGTGTGTATAAAGTATAAAATAACCGCGCCGACTTATCTCACCGAGTCGTCTGGCAGAGGTTTCGAGCCCCGCATACTCTAATACATACACCATAGCCGCTGCTGGTAAGAAGATGCTCATTAACGATATGAAAACGACATATTACTTTTATATTAATATAGATTTAAAGGCGTACCGGACGCGTCGTAATCTCCACTCGGGGCGCACAGGGTTGGAATCAAGGAATAGAGGCGCGCAGACGAGCCGCGCGAGAAATGGTTCATTTTCCAAAACGAGTTTTTATACAGATATTCTCGAACGATTTCCTTGTATACGATGAGTTTATAAAAGTACCTACTATATAATACAGTACGCATTCCTACGTCATATCGAACGCGCGCGTATCGTAAGTGCTATCGAATGTTATATACACGTTATATATCGAGAGAAAAAGAGAGAGAGAGAGAGAGGGGGCAATTTTCGCGCGTTCGCGTAACTAATGAGACGAAAATTAATGCGCGCCACGTGCGATATCATTCTTATTATGTGGCACTCGATATTCTCTCGGCTGCTACCGTTCGTTTCTACGTATGTACTTTTTTTTTAATCATAACATCCGTGCGTCGTTGATTAATTTTCTCATTTCTATCTCTCTCTCTTCTACTCGAATGAGCATCGATTCGAGGATATAAATAATTGTAAAATACACACACACACACACTCGTGTATCGGTAAGCGCGGGAAATTCCTCGCGATCGCGCAAAAATAAATAGGTATACACCCTTAAACGAGAATCATATAGCTAGTAAGCGTGTGTGTACAACGATCGCTACTAATAGAAATCCATTCGTTGGAAAAATTCCCTGCATTCGCACCTGCGCCTCGGCGCATCTTGCTTTTTTTTTGTCTTTTCCCCTTTGCCCATAGTGAGTATTATTATAGCATAGCTGCTGCACATAGCCAACGACGACGACGAGACGCGCAATGTTGGAATATAACGCAAAAACTCACTCTCTCGTGGCTGCGCAGCACTGAATCACTTAGCTCGAAGTCTTTATAAGCTACTTATTTATTAGAATCTCGTAAAGCCTAAGTGCGCGCGCGCGGTAAGTAAGATTCCTCGGCTAACCCATAGCGCGTTATAAACGCACAGACCAAAAACAACAGCGGCAGCAGCAAGCAGTAGCAGCAGCAGCAGCAAAAAAGTAACTCGTCCGCCGCCGCCGCCGTGGAAAAACTAGTATATAGTGGAGCTTCCCTTACGTGTACACGCACATATCCATCGTCTACTATACTCTTTTTCATTGACGCTCGTCATGATAATTGGCAAAAAGGAAAAATCCATCATACCTCACTCTCTCTCTCTCTCTCTTTCTGCATTGCTGCTGCTGCTGCTGCTGCCATAGAGTGTAAGCGTGTGCATCGTAGCGTACACTGCACCCTTCCGTTTTACCGCGCGTAGTATATATAGCTCGATGCGCGCATCTTCGCCTTCTTAATAAATTGCCTTCTTCTTATTTATTTATTTTTTTTTTTTTCACTCTCTCTCTCTCTCCTACTGAACGCGCCACCACCGGTAAAGGACATTGACGACGACGACGCGCTGCTGTGCTGCTGCTACAGCTGCGACGACCCTGACTTTGAAAATGATGTAGGCGCTCTTTTTCTCTTTCCGAACGAGTTTATATCTGTGTTTTTTTTCCTCGCCGCCGCCGCACTAGTTTTTCCCTTTCGAAGATGTAGTTCTCTCTCTCTCTCTCGAGTCTAGGTTTATACACGATCGGCTGATTTTATCGCGTGTGTGAGCGCGCGCGCGCGAGCAAGGCAGCAGCAGCCTGTACATATCCTACAACTCGTTTCTACTGCTGCTGCTGCTGCTGCTGCTATTGCAGAGCGTCGGGAAAATCGCCCTTATAAATACACATATACACACGCATTTATTTTTTTGCTCCTTCTTCCCTTTTCTCTCTCTCTCTCTTTGCTCGCGAGGAAGAGGCCCTAGAGAGAGAGAGAGAGAGACTCCAGTGCGTGCGAGCATTGACGATGAGCGTCTATAATTACGCTTTGGAATTATACTCTTGGGAGTTTCTCTGCCTGCAGTGCGCAAGAGAGAGAGAGAGAGAAGCCTAGACGATGGAGTCGAGACTCTCTGCCGCGCTCGCGCCTGTGTGTGTATATTTCTTTACGCACGGAGGATTGTATTGCTGCTTCTGCCGCGCAATTAAAGCCGCGCGCTCTACGTGTGTATGTGTCTGCGTGTGTATCGTGGTATATATCGCGTTTTCTTCTTTTCTTCTCTCTTCTCCTTTTTTTTGCCTTTTCTTGTGCGCTTTTCTCTCTCTCGCGGCGGCTATGCAGGCAGTCACTATAGGCGTGAGGTGCTGCTGCCACTGTAATCGGAGTGCGTTGACCGTCTATTATATGTATAGCGGTGTGGTGGTGGTAGTATATATACCCACCGGTCGCAGATCGCTAAAGAAGAATTTAATACGCATCTTCGGTGGATTGGCAGCAGCAGCAGCAGCCATATACGAGCATGAGTGTAGCAATTGCATCAAGCGGAGCCTGCGTTGCTTTATATGGCACACTCGTGATATGCAAAAGTCCAAGGATGTCTTTTCGAGCTCGGCGCAGCGCGTGCCTAAGAGATAATGATTTTCTTCCTCTCGTAGTTTTTTTTTGGTTTCAATTTTGCTTTTCGTATATACGTCGCTGTAACACTCCACCTTAATTTTTCCTCCTGATCCTTTTTGTGTGCCGGATGCATCTATATACGATCTTACGTATGTATTTGTGTGTGTGTTTATATATCTACCACTCCGGACGGGCAGGACTACTGCTGCTGCTGCTGTTGCACTTTGATTTATAGCGACTATCATGCTGCGTAGACGCGCGTTTATAATGTGTATTAAAGCAGCGGCAGTCGGAGCAAAAAATGTTATACTACTTAGGCATTTTTAATCGCGAGCTGATGCTGCTGCTGCTGCTGCTGCTTCTACTGCTCGAGTCTTGTGACGTTGTTTATTTGCAGAGACGCGCCCGATTCGAGATATCCTCGAGGATGCGATGGTGCGTCGTGCGTACAGAGTGAAAACAGGTGCAGCATCGACTTGAGGGTTTCCCCCCCTTTTTTTTTAATGCGTACGAAGTGCGACACACAAAAAATCCAAAATGTATTTGAAAATTGAAAGATTATATAAGTAGTATTATATTTTTAAAATTAATAAGTAGAAGAATAAGAACAATTAAAACGTTTAATCCTTTTTTTATGTTTCCATAAAAACGTTTAATTCTTTTGTTATGTTGTAAATAAAACTGAAATAAAATTAAAACGCAAAACAATTCAGATCTAAGGCAATTGATGTATTCAATTTTTTTTTTAATTTATTTATAAAGATTTGCAAAACTATCATTGCTTTAGCCCGCAGCCGCCAAACAAATTCGATACATATCTTCGTTCTTCAGCTTGTCGACGATTACTTCACAGTTCTCGTGTGAAAATTGGCGAGAAGCCAGCTGCCTCAAAGCATCCAGTGCCCAGCGTCAGAAAAATCCTCTTCATCATCTTCATCCTCTTCGTGTTTTCTACATTCTAAGACGCCCTTCGTATTCGTGAACAATCCGTACTTGGCGAATAATTCCATGATGTTCAGGGCCTCGTTTAGGTTTAATTTGTATCCTCTTTTCTCGAGGCGCTCGAGGACAGCCAGAACGAAAGTCACTAATCTCAATATAAGTAAAGTATAAAACCAACATTCTGAACGAGCATCTTCGCATACCTCGTAGAAGTGACGCTCGCTAGGAAAAACGAAGTTGGACTAATCGGCTGATCCATTATCCAAGAGTAAATCAACTACATCGAGCCGGAGATTGGCCACGGCCCACTCCAGGTGTGTCGCCGGCCCTTTTTGCCGAAAAACTCCTTTGTTACGGTAGTCGTGTCATCGTTCGAGCAAATTTCATGATGAGGTGTCGATTCCTTCTTGTTCGATCCACCCGTGCATCCATCGATGCAATTGTGATTCCGACTGTACTCGAGGAATTCATCGACGCTATCGTACATTTTTACCTTCTCGACTAGCTGGCTGTCCGCGAGACCCATCTGGAAAAGATCATTATCGCGCATGTCACAAATCTGGGCGATTACGTATTTCCGTCCATGACTATCATTGATTATCGCATTATCCCATGCATTGTTGAGTTGTTCCCTTTCTTTTTCCAAAAACTTTAAGAGCTTGTGTCTGTAGCCGCTGCCGATCACTAATTCTATGAATCGCATTCCTATGGAATCAATACCGCAGGTAGATCTCCGCATCCCTGCGGCCACCCGGAGAAGTCGATCGATTTCTTGGGGCTGAAAAATGTCCAGGAGATCAAGTTCAAACCTACAATAGCAGATCAAGCTGCAAAGGTCCGGCAAAAGTTTGATCAGCTGCTCTTCGCAATTCCAATCGATCTTATATCGTAATCTCTTCATTTTTTTTATCTTCGAGCGTTTTATAAAGAAGCGCGGTATGAAGCAATCCGTGAAACAGTCCATGGTGTGAGAATCGTGTGGGCCTTCCCCTTCTTCTGGAATATTTACATTAGTTTTATCGTTAGATGTGAACATTGTTGTGGTCTATAGACACCAGCAGTGTCATCGCAGCGAAAATCATTCCAACGGTAAATACGTTATTAGAAAAAAATTACTGAATTCGAACGTTCATGTTGTTAGTCCGAGAAGAGGTTATAAAATAGTTTAGGCAAATTTTGATGTAAGACTCTATAACATTTCGTTTCAGATCAAAAAGTCTAAATTTGTCGCAACTTTAAATTCAAAATAATCAAAAAAAATCAGCTGTCGGAATAACTATCGCTACGGGATCGCTTCTGGCGTTTGAACTTTGTTTCGCACACTTACACAAAATAATGCGCACAACACACGGTCACGTACGATATTTATTTTTTTTCTACTTTGAAATCACTAGCTACAATCGAGTCGATCTTTCCCTGTTCTCGCCGTGGCGACGTAGCTTGTACTGACTGTTTACGGCTCACACTGAGATCTTTAATAGAGAGTGACAATATGCTCGAATCCATAAAAATAAGAAAACAGTACGAGTTATGTGTACGTGTTGCATAACGGTTAAAACATCGTATGTGACGCAATGGAGTTTTCGTAAATTTAGGCTGCTTTTACCTATAACTGAGGATTGGCTGTAATTTAATTAAATCTTTTTATGAAAGCGATCGTATTGACTTTTAATATCTTCTTGATTTCGTTCGCTAGTATCATAAGTTAAATTTTTCAAGGTTACGAATATTGATACGGAGGCTGTGCTCCGTGTATTCGATCGCGTTGGCATTCAAGAACGCCGCAACCAATCACAGCTCGCGCGAAAAAGAGGAGTTTTGCATCGAAATAACAAATTTGTGCACCTGTCTCGTTGACAACGCTACGTGCAGTTATAGAGCTTGGGTTATCCCACTTTTTTGCCCAAAGAGCTTCGCTTCGTTAGCTTTTTATTTGACCAGCGTAAAAATCAATCATCATATTAAAAGCTAATATACAATAGAAAATATTACGTGTCCAAAAGCGACGAGGTAGACATATTAGCGGGTCTCGAAGCGCATATTGTATACAAACATGATAAACAGCCGATAATCCTTTCCGATTTCTTCGAAATAAACACGCATTTATAAACATTTCGGCGCTGCGTGCAGATTGATTGAAAAAAAAAAAAAAATTATATGCTTCGTATATCGTGTATAGCTTATATGCGTGGGATCGCTTCTGCTTCTGGAGCTAACCACCAGCCCGTGGAAAAAAACTGGTTTCTTTCGGAGCGACGATCATCTTCGTCGTTGTCGCGCTTCAATGTAGCCGCGTGTGCGCCGTTGACTTTGTTATCGATCGGTTATTCTTGCAAATTTTCGATGATTTTTTGCATCTCGATTGGACGCGAGAAGGACGATAATTAAAAGACACACACGCACACATCCCATACGCGAAATTGCTTCTCAGGAAATAACACGCTGTGTTGCTGCTGCAGCATATAGACCGTTCAAGGATCACGCGTGAATTTCCGAGATTAATTCGCTCATTCGGTCGGACGGTAGAGAAGATAGTAGCGTAATAGAAAAGTTGCTTTATATGCACTCGGCGAAGACGTCGAGAATTTATTACGGAAAAATAATTTAAAGTTGGAAAAAACAACAACAACAAATTGATGATCGCTACTTTAGATTGGGACTCTTGTTAAAAGCTATAATTAAGATCGGAGCTTGCGTTTGTCGTCGACGCAATGGAAAATTGTTTCGGCGCGCGCAATTAAAGCGATTTTAATGCCCGGCATGAGCGTAGGCACAACAGCAGTAGTAGCAGCAGCAGCAGCAGCAGTAGTAGGGTACAAAAATCTCCGAGAAAGTTATGTTATATACACACACGCACGAGACTTAAATCTTCAAATTCAGCAAACTTTAGCGAAAATCTAAATTATACCATTACGCGAGTCGTCGTTTTCCAAATGCCCGCAGCTCGCAAGAGAGAGAGATTACGAAGTTGCTCTGCCTCCGCACGCATACATGCGTGTGCGCCATAACGCGCGTATAATGCCCAGCTTAACAAAGGCATAAAAGCGAATATCGCGCAATATCTGTGTTGCTGCTGCTGCTGCTGCGCTACAGATCATCAACGATTCGAGAGCTGCAAGCGCGCGCTGATATTTGAAAAACGAGTTTCTGCCGCGAGTATGGCTAATTGCAGCCACGCTGCTGTAGCACAGCACAGCACACACGAGCGGCAAATCTTTTAATAATCGCCGTGTACATTACACGTATGTGCGCGGGGAGTACATATTCCGAAGCGTAATTTCGCATTTGTATTCCGCGAGTAAAATATGATTTGTCCCTCCGTATATATATGATGCGAGAGGGCGTGTTGCGCACGAAAACGCATTTCGATACCCAATTAGTAGTAAATACATGATTTTTTTTAACGCACTCGCATTACGCCTCGCTGTACGCGTGTACGAATGCATATTATAAAAATAATACCGCAGGCGTATATATAAACTTGACGACGACGACGAGTATACGACACACGTCGCCCGGACCATATCGGAAGCTTAATCGACCGTATAATCTGCGCTCGTATATGCGTGTCCGCGTACGAGACAAGAGTCTCGATTATAAACTGTATTATATACATCGTATACGCGCGCGTTGGCTTTTAAATTCAATGATCGTCTGCCGCTCGTATACTCGGCCGGGTTATGTACAATATACATTGATTTTTGTTTGTTTTTCTTGTAAATATTATCGCGTTCATTGCGCTTGTGTGTGTACGCGTCGACATTGATGTCTTTCATTAAGGTAATTCGGTTGGTCGGTCGGTGTATAAAATGTGGATAATATACGCGTGTGCAGCAGTACGTATCTGTACTGTACTGTATCTGTACTGCGCGAAGGCATCGAAAATTGATATTGCTAAATAATTACCTTGTACGTTATGGCCTGATGATGATTCACTCGTCGCGCGCGAGCTGTAAAGCATCATCATCATCTTCGTCGCCGCCGCCGCCGCCACCGCATCAGCAGCCTTTATTATATATACGCGTTGAAAGACCAAAAAACATCTTCCGGTAACCTTGATCTTTCTCTTTCTCTCTTCTCTCTCTCTTTTCTGAAGTACGTGTACTTGAGTTTATGTATAATATAATAGTTGCCCGCAATTATCGTCTATATACAGGCACGCTCGGCGCGCGTGATGTGCCCGCCCGGCGCATTTTACTATATCTCTCCCTCGAAGCAGCTCGCACAGAAATATATAGACAACAATATAATTGACTAAATTTCCGCCCGTCATCTTTGCAAGAGTCGAACGAATTTTTAATTTTTACGCGCATCGCGAAACAATGAAAAATCAAGAGTCGACTGCCGCCACCGCCACCGCGCGGTCGAGCGATCGATTAATCACGCACGCGTTGTGTCGAGGCATCAATCACGCTCAGCGTCAGCGTGTTATATATTCAATGACTTAAAAATAAGTTAGAATTCCGGCAAAGTATTATATTTTTATTTTTCCTTATCATAACTGTAATATATTTTTTTTTAATCCGCTTGTTCTCTTATTTTGATGGATAGTCATTATCTAACTTTAACCGAAAGAACATTGTGCAAATACGAAATTAGTCACAGTTGCAGTTAACTGTTTGAGTAAAAAAATTTAAGGTAATGAATAATGATTTTTTAATGAGAACATTATAACGCAATGCGCGATCGGGCATAGTTAATATCACATGTTTAATAACTTATAAATAAGTTTGGATTCCGGCAAAGTATTGTATTATTTTCATGATTTTATATTAGCAACAACAGAACTTCAATATCAACGTGACCGATTCATTGTAAAGTTTTACGATTCGAGTATAACAAGTATTAAAACATCAAAATAATCGTCAAAGATGTACTTACAATTATTAGCTACAGTTACAACAATTACGAAGATAATTCAATAAAATATTAAAATATCGAAATAATCGTCAAAGATTTATTGTGTGCATATTGTTTACCCATTAACCATGTAAAAATTCTTAGTCAATGGTTAATCTTCTATTACTACAATAATACTTTCGTACATGTGCATTCAGACTTTCAGTACGAAATATCACTTTGCGTGCCCAGAGCTTTTTGGCTACCAAGTGTTGTCACGACATCTATTTAAATCAAATCTATAATCATATCATATCTAGCTATTCAGATAGAAATTCAGATTTTGCTCATAATTTTATATGACTGATAACTGACATTTACTCATATTTAACTATAACCTTTGATTAATTCGCTGCATAAAATATAATTTATTTAAAATTTGGATAGTATTTGATAAAAATTACATGAATCGTTTGAAAATGTATATTTTCTAGTATTTTAGAAATTCAGATTTTGCTCATAATTTTATATGACTGATAACTG